>NW_003852428.1:2521405-2558064 GCF_000181295.1 Otolemur garnettii | reverse complement strand
GATTCTGAAGAGTAGCATTCTGTCAAATATGTAGTTTGTGGATATTTTCTCCCTTTCTGTAGATTGTCTATTTGCTCTGTTGATTATTTTCTAAGCAGTGCAGAAGCTATTTAATTTAATAAAGTTCCATTTATTTATTTTTGCTGTTACTATAATTGCCTTGGGGTCTTAGTCATAAATTCTCTGCCTAGGCAGATATACAGAGGAATTTTTCTTATATTTTCTTAGAGAATTTTTATGGTTTCATGTCTTACATTTAAGTTTTTTGAAACTATCTCAAATTAAGTTTCTGAGTGGCCAAAGAGGGGGGCCATGTTTCATTCTTCTGCATGTGGCTATCCAATTAGCATACTACAATTTATTATATAAGGCTTCTTTCCACCAGTGTAAGTTGTTTACTTTGTCAAAGATCAGTTGGTTGTTATGTGGATGGTTTTATATCTGGGTTCTCTGTTCTGTTATGGAACAGAACTATTTTTGTGCCATGCTGTTTTGTGACAATACTATGTTGTTTTGGTTACTGTAGCTTTACAGTATAGTTTAAAATCTGATAATATGATACCTCCAATTTGTTCTTTTTGCGTAAGATTGCTTTTGCTATTTGAGCATTTCTATGGTTGCAAATGAAGCACAGAATTAGTCTGTTGCCTAAATATCTGAAATATGACATTGCTATTTTGATGAGGATTTCATTGAATTTGTAAATTGCTTTTGGTCTTATGGACATTTTGATTTTACCAATTCATGAGTGTAATATATTTTTCCAATTATGTGTCATCTGTGTTTTCCCCTCAGTATGTTATAGTTTTTCACGTAGAGTGAGTACATGTGTTTTTTCTTTTTCCAATCTTCACTTAGAAGAAAGATCTGCAGTTCCATCCAGCTTGTTATGAAGGTAGTAGGTCATCATTCTTTTATGGCTGAGTAGTGCTCTATGGTATGCATATGCCTCATTTTATTAATCATTCATGTATTGGTAGCAACTTGGTTTGGTTCCAAAACTTTGCAAATGTGAATTGTGCTGCAATAAAAATTTGAGTAAAGGGCGTCTTTTTGACAAAATAACTTTTTCATTTGAGTAAATGAAATAGTGAAACTGCTGGATCAATTGTAGGCCTATTTTTATTTTGTTGAGGTATCTTCATGCAACTTTCAATTCAGGTTGTACAAGCTTGCAGTCCCATTGACAGTGTGTCGTATTTCTTTCTCTCCACTTCCATGCCAGCACTGATTGTTTTAGGATTTTTTAATAAAAGCCATTCTCACTAGATGTAGGTGATACTTCATTGTAGTTTTGATTTGCATTTCTCTGATAATTAAAGATGTTAAGCATTTTTCATATATTTATTGGTCATTAGTCTATTTTCTTTTGAAAAGCTTCTGTTCATGTCTTTTGCCCACATTTTGATGAGGATGTTTGATTTTGTTCTTATTTATATGCTTGAATTCTTTATAGCATCTAGTTATCAAGCCTTTATTGGGTGTATAGCATGTGAATATTTTCTCCCAGTCTGTAGATTGTCTACTCCATTGATTGTTTCCTTGGCTAAGCAGAAGCTTTTTAATTTGATCAGGTCCTATCTGTTAATTTTTTTTGCCACTGTGTTTGTCTTAGGGGTTTTCTTTATTATTCTTTGTCTAGGCCAATATCTATAAGTGGTTTTTCAACACTTTCTTCTAGAATTCTTATAGTTTCAAGTATCATGATTTAGATTACTGTCATTGTGAATTAATTTTTATGAGCAATGAGAGAAGCAGATCCTGTTTCAATTTCTACATGTAGCTATCCAGTTTTCCCAATTCTGTTTATCTAATAGGGATTCTTTCCCTCAGTATATTTTATTGTCTGCTTTATCAAAGATCAGATGGCAATATGAAGATGTTTTAAAATTTTGCATCTCTTTTGGTATCCATTGGTCTATGTTTCTGTTCTTGTATCAAAACCATGCTGGCATAGCCTTGTAATATAGCTTGAAGTCTGGAAAAGTGAAGCTTCCTGTATATCCTTTTGGCTATTCAGGCTTTTTATTTGATTCTAAAGTGTAAAATGTTTTTTCATAGGTCTTGAAAAATGTCTTTAGTATTTTGGTGAGGATTTAATTAAATCTATAGATCATTTTGAGTAGTATAGGCATGTTAATGATATTGATTCTGCTGATTCATGAGCATGTCATATGTTTCTATTAATTTACATCCTCTGTGATTTCCTTCCTCAAGTAATTCAATTCTGCCTGTAGAGGTTTTTAACCTTCTTGGTTAAATATATTCCTAAGTATTTTGTTGTTGTTGTTGTTGTTGCTATCATGAAAGGTATTGAGTCTTTGATTTCATTCTCAGCTTGACTGTTGTTGATGTACAGACATTCCACTGATTTGGATACATTGATTTTATATTATGAGACTCAGATGAATTTATTTATCAATTCCAGGAGTTTCTTGGAAGAACATTTAGAGATGTCTAAATATAAAATCGTAATACCAGTAAGCAAAAAGTGATAGTTTGACTTCTTCTGTATTTTTTTTGGGGGGGAGCATTTTAAGGCTATGCATTTTCCTCTTAGGATTGCTTTTTCTGTATCCCACATATTTTGAAAATTTTTGTCCCTTTTGTCATTTAGTTCAAATAATTTTATGATTTCTATCTTAATTTCTTCCTTAACTGAATAATCAGTCAGTAGTAGATTGTTTATTTTCTAAGACTTTGTGGGAATTGAGTGTTTCTGTAGTAGTGTATTTCTAACGTTGTTCTGCTATGGTCTGAGAAAATGCATGGTAATTTCTTTTAGTTTTTTAATTATTGAGATATTTGTTGTGGCCTAAGATGTGATTAGTCTTAGAGAATGTTACATGGGCTGATGACAAGAATGTATATTCAGTAGTTTTAGGGCTGAATGTTCTGTAATTGTCTGCAAATAGGCTCATTTGCTGTAGAGTCCCATTTAAGTCCAGTGTTCATTTATTTTCTGCTTGGAGGATCTGTCCAGTTCTTCCATTCAGGTGTAGCAGTAAGCTCATTTTAAATTGTTATAATGTCCTGTTATTTCTGCTTCTTGCTCTGACTTTAATTATTTATAATAGTTTGGTCTTAACCTTTTATTTTAAATGTTCTCCTATTTTTAGATTAGTAGCAATTGCTTATTACTCACAATCCACTCATCATCCATCCAAGTTCCCAAGCCACGTTTTTGGAAATTATGTTAAGATTTTTCATGTTTTGCAATTAAATAAACTCAAGCTAGATCATCACTCTACAGTACAAGTATTCTTTTCCTAAGTTTAAATTACAATAAGCAAAGAAAATAATCACATAGTTATAAAGTAAATAGCTTCATGAAACATAAGCTGTTCGTCCAAACCTGGGTACTTCTGATTCATAGCAAGTTCCCATGGTATCAAGTTTGGATATTTATTATGAGTGAATCTCGGGGCCTTGTCTTATCTGAAAGTTAAAATATCATTTTGAAAAATAAGTGTCTATTGAATTATAATACAAATTATGAACTACTTGAACTATTTTTTTCTTAAAGTGATACTAACCTTCTCTGTCTAATTATTTTAATTTTACTCCTTCACAACATCTGTGCTTTTCTGAGAACAAGTTGATATTTCCTCTATGCATGAGAAACAAGATAAACATTTGGTTGACATTTGTCCAAGTATATATGCTCCTTAGTGCCTTTCTACCATGCAGAGAAAAAAATACTTACATCTTTGAAATGCTGACATTGCATCAAGTAAAAAATAGAGTAGAATTTTAAATTTATCTCCATTTGGCATCCAGATACATTAATACATATATGGTGCCTGACACATTGTAGAGAAATAGATCTACCTGCATTGAGGAAGAGAAAACTCTCAAATATGGTTAATAAAGACACTGTGGTGTGACAGAAATATAGGGAAATCAAAAGGGAAAATACAGGCCCTCAGGGTGCTTTAGTTACCTGGATCTTTTAAAGAGTGGGGAGTGCAAGATCCTAGAAACCAAGTAAGTAGCTACAGCTGAGAAGTGAGGTTTCTGTAAAGTTACAGGAAGTCTGCAGCATAACAAAGGAGAGAAAGAATAAATGCCATGTCCTCACTCTTCACTCTATCTCAGATCTCCTGGTGTTAGCAGTTCTAACTCATCAGAAGCCAGAAGCAAGAGAACCCCTGCAGTCTACACAGGACAGGCTCCCAGCACCTAAGGAAAGTGAAGAACGAACTGGGAAACATAATTAAAGAGCTCAGCTCAATTTACAATCACCAAAATGTGGAAACGGCCTAAATGCCCACCAACTCAGGAATGGATTAACAAGCTGTGGTATATGTGTACCATGGAATATATTCAGCCACAAAAAATGAGGGAGACTTTACATCCTTTTTATTTACCTGGATGGATGTGGAACACATTATTCTTAGTAAAGCATCACAAGAATGGAGAAATAAGAATCCTATGTACTCAATTCTGATATGAGGACAATTCAGGTCCTAGTGGGGATAGAGGATGGGGAGACCTGAGAAAGGGAAGGAGGGACAGGGTAGGAGGACCCTGGGACATGTCCAAGAAGCAGTTGATACTCTTCAAACTGCACTTTCCACTCAGACTGTAGTCACTAGAACAGGGTCCTCTTTCCTGTGAAAGTTGTTAATAAACTTTCTTATTCTTGCTAAAACTTCGTTTACTATTTTAAATTACTTTGGTGACTACCCTGAGCCACCATACCACTCTAACAATGTTTATAGTAGTGGGTATCTCCTATAGATGATAACTGCTTTATTTAAAGCAAATTTTTTTGGTAGGTATTTCCATGCAATAAAACTACATAATCTTCTGACAAAGGTCAAATAACCAGAATCCACAGAGAACTCTAACTTATTATTAAGAAAAGAACAAGTGATCCTATTTTGTTGTGGGCAAGAGACATGAACAGAAGCTTCTCTGAAGAAGACAAGTGCACGGTTAACAGGCACATGAAAAAATGCTCATCTTTAGTCATCAGAGAAATGCAAAGCAAAACCACTTTGAGATATCATCTCACTCCAGTAAGAGTAGCCCACATCACAAAATCCCAGAACTACAGATGTTGGCATGGATGTGGAGAAAAGGGAATACTTTGCATGCTGATGGTAATGCAAGCTAGTACATTCCTTTTGGAAAGAAGTTTGGAGAATGCTCAGGCATCTAAACGTATACCTGCCGTTTGATCCTGCAATTCCTCTTTCACGTGTATATCCAAAAGACCAAAAATCACTTGGCAACAAACATATTTGCACCAGATTGTTCATTGCAGCTCAATTCATAATTGCCAAGTCTTGGAAGCAGCCCACATACGCATCTACCCATAAATGGATTAATAAATTATGGTATATGTATACCATGGAATCCTATGCAGCATTTTAAAAAAGATAGAGACTTTACCTCTTTTATGTTTACATGCTGGAACTGGAAAATATTCTTCTTAGTAAAGTATCTCCAGAATGGAAAAAAACATCCAATGTACTCAGTACTACTATAAAACCAATTTATAGTAACTCACACTTTCATATGAGAGATGAACCACTACTACAGCCCAGGATTTAGGTGGGAAGGGGTGGGGGATAGGAAGGGAGGGGGTAGTTCGATAGAGAGAGGGTTAATGGTAGGACTACACCAATGGAGCATATTGCAAGGGTACAAGTCAAATCTATCAAGTATTGAACACAAATGTCTTAAGACTGTGATTAAGTAAATGAAGTGAAAGCTATGTTAATTAGTAGTATGTAAGCACTCCAATTTGTACAAGTAATCAACACATTGAATCCCACAAAGGCATAAGTGTATTCATGATCTATGTATATATGACTTAAAAAAAAAAAAAAAGGAACTGCATAACTATCTTCACACTCCAGGTCCATACATCCACACACATATCCCTGAGACTTTTTGCAACATTTTTCTATTTCTTTTTATGAAACTAGTCACCTAAGCAAAGCACTAGCTAATGCCTATCAATTAAGATAAATGTCTAGCTTGGGCTTTCTTTCCTTTCATCAAATTGAGCAACCAGCTCAAAGACCTGTCCGTGAGGATAATTTCCCTTCTCCATTGACTACTAGAGCTACTGCCAAAAATGAAGAAGGAAGGGAATGAAGGGAAGAAGCCATTCACTTCTGACTGATGACAGAAGAATGTGCCGGTGTATTTAACAAATTCAATTCGTGATGTTTCCTGTTCTTTTCAGTCTGAATAGTGGCCATAGGTGTGTACTTAGGCAAAAGAAGAAAAGAAAAGGGGATCTAGTTTCGGTACCTGTCATACCTGCTTGTGCAAATTTTTCTTGACCTTTTGCATCCTACTAAGACCAGTTTCCTGGTCTACTAAGATAGTTTCCAAACTATCATTTGCATTATAAAATATAATATTGTTATACATATTTTTAAATTTATACAAGTATTTATGTGTATAGCCATGTATGTTTTTTGTATGTTGATGGTTATTTATATCTGTAGATCAGATAATAACCAGAGCACAATGGGCAACTGAGCTTGAATTATAATTTTGTGATTCATTGTATGTTTCCTACTGACAGTGTAACAATTATTCCAAACTTGGTGGCTTAAAAATACATATTTATTCTCTTACATTTCTGGAGGTCAGAAGTCCAAAAATCCAGACCAGAAGCTTCTCTGAAGAAGACAGGCTCACAGTCTACAGACACATGGCTGCATTTGGAGGCTTCTGGAGGCTACAGGGGTTAATCTATTTTCTTACCCTTTCTATCTCTTAGAGGGCATTTGCATCCTTTGCTTACAGCACCACTTTCCATCTTTAAAATCAACAGTGTAGCTTATTCCTATCCTTTTCTCACCTTCTCTTCCTCTTCCTTCTCCCTCTCTCTTTCTTTCCCTCCATCTCTTCTCTGATTCTACCACGTCTCTCTGTTTTTGTTTGTTTATTTACTTTGACCCTATTGTTATCCTCTTAATAGGACCCATATAATTACATTGAGCCTACATTGGAATAAGCCAGAATAACGTCCCCACCATCTCAAGTTTCTTAACATAATCACATTTGCACAGCCCTCTTCTCCTTATAAGGTACCATATTCACAGGTCACAGTTCTAAGGATTAGGATATAGTTATCTTTTGAGGGAGGGGAAATTATTCAGATTGATACATTCATGTCAACAGTTTCTGTCTCAGTCAAGATCTAGATGGCTCAGAAAGAGCCTGATACCACATTTCAAATTATGAAACAATGAAAATTATCTCTCTGACACAGACACTTTTAATAAAAAGTGGTTTCAGGGTCCTAAGGCCCACGTGGTAGAGCAGTTTGCACACAGACTTGGATCTATCATAGGCCTATTCTTGCTGCAAGCCCAATACAGAATTAGTAGTCTGCCAAATTACCCAGGATATAGATAGGAGCAATATAGCCAAAAATACTGGCTTCAACATATAAAAGGACCTGCTCAGTGTCATGTCTGTTTGTCAATAATGATTGTTGTACAGTGTAACTTTTTTCTTTCTATCACGTAAATAAATATAACCCAGACCATTGAACTTCAAGATATTTCATCAATTTTACAGATCCATGAATGTTAAAGACTTTATCGGCCACTCCTGTATACTTCTGTGGTTTTACTAAGGTTCTATGATGCTGGGTACATTCTGCCTACCCATTTTGAAATAATTCATACATCAGGAATATAATTTGTCAGTGCTGCACTCTAGGCAGTATCAAGACAATGCATGTGACTAGTCGGGAATATTTTATGGCAGAGAGCTGGAGAGTTGACATAACCCTGAAACCCAACAAGAAGTGTAGACTCATATTCATCATGTGACAGCAAACTGCTTATGCTTTCATTTCCTGGTAGAGATAGGGGGAAAAGACATTGCTATTTCAATAGCTGTATAGCAGGTGTCAGGACTTGTGTTAATTTTCTCCAGGGGAGATAGCATATCTGGAAATGCAGCTGTGATTGGAATCACTGCCTAATTATGTGGGTGATAATCGACTGTCATTCTCCTTGACACATCTGGCTCTACATTGTGCAAACAGGCATGTTAAATCGGATGTGGTGGGAATCAGCCTTCGCGCATACTTCAAGTCATCGATGATGGCACTAATCTTTGTAATTCCTCTAGGGATGTGATATTTTTGTTTGGTTTTGTTTTCTATAAGGCAGGGTTAAGCAGGTGCAATTCTAGCAGTTTCTGTTTGGCCTTTTCTACTGTAACAGTCCTTCCTCTATGGATCACAGAACCCATGCAGGGGATTTTGACAGTTACTACTTACAACTGCACAGTGCATAAAGTTTGAGATGAAGAAAACAAACTATAACATGGGTCTTAGGTAGCACTGGAGATGAACTGGGCCAAGACACCTTTTATTACTTGATTTCTTTAAGTTCCCAACTTCATCATTAGTTCCCAGAAACATTTCAAATTTAGTATTTTTTTTTTTCTTGCTTAGAGGGCATGAAGGAAAATTCAAAGTACATATTTATGACCATAGTGCAAGTTTTTTTTTTTTTTTTTTTAATTTTTGCCTTCCCTTCCACCACGATATTCTAGGTCTACAAACTGGCTTTTTTTTTTTTTTTTTTGCAGTTTTTGGCTGGGGCTGGGTTTGAACCCGCTACCCACCTCTAGCATATGGAGCTGGCGCCCTACTCTTTTGAGCCACAGGCTTCATTTTCGAAATGGGTTAAGCAATCATCACTCATGGTGATTCAAATAAGGCTTACACATCCTGCATCAAAAGTTGTCCATCTTATGTATGGCAATAAGTATCATATTAGTTTGGTAATCTCATTCATTTCTAAAATCT
Organism: Otolemur garnettii; assembly: GCF_000181295.1. Lineage (NCBI taxonomy): Eukaryota > Metazoa > Chordata > Mammalia > Primates > Galagidae > Otolemur > Otolemur garnettii. The sequence continues at coordinate 2,549,264 of NW_003852428.1, read as the reverse complement.
CAGCCAATAAATTACTCATAATAAAAACCCCAAAACTCACATTCTCAAAATGGTTTATGGCTCCAATTTTTTCCTCATTTCTCTGAGAGTTAAAGTCTACCCCTGGCTTCTACCTAGAAACAATCCCATCATTCTCATTGAGATGAAGCAACTCAGTTCTTTATAGTATCTCCCATACCATTTCTGTTTTACAGAGCTCAGTCATCACCAAGTCATTCCAGAATTCTGGCAGTGCTATCACCAAAGCATCTCCTCCTTGCTTTGGTGAAGGGTGACTCTTCCAGGGCATATGAATAAAGAATGACTGAGAAGGTTGACCACAATAGATTCATTCCAATATTCCCAGTGTTGAGGGACATATTAGAATTATGATCTCATTAATCAGAGGCCACCAATGAAATGAGGATTTACTTGGCCAATTTAGCGACTTCCTTACATGATTTCAAGCACTTAACTCATCACATTAAACCATGAATTTCAGGTGAAACACTTACCTACTAATTTTTTCTCAGTTAGTCCTTCTTTACCTAAAAAACTTAAAATTATCTACCAAATGCTTCTCTGCCCCTAAATGAGCAATAATTTTTTTTAAATCTTATAATTCTTTATGTATATAGGCTGTGACCTATGGAAATAAGCCTTTAACTTTTATTTTCACTTGTTCTTCCAAAGTGGGTTTGAATTTCTAGTGTAGGTTTGTTTTGTTTTTGTTTTTGTTTTTGAGACAGAGTCTCACTCTGTCTCCTGGGTAGAGTGTGATGTCATCATAACTCACAGAACCTCCAACTCCTGGGCTTGAGAAATCCTCTTGCCTCAGCCTCCCAAGTAGCTGAGATATAGACCTGCACTACCATGCTCAGCTAGTTTTTCTATTTTTAGTAGAAATGAGTCTCACCCTTGTTCAGGCTGGTCTCAAACTACTAAGTTCAAGAATCTACCAGCCCTGGCCTCCCACAGTGCTAGGATAACACACTGCGATGTGTTGAGGCATCGCACCTGTCCTCTAGGGGTGAGAGGCAACTTGGGGAAGTAACAGATTTGTTTATGGCCTTGATGGTTTGATGGTGGTGATGATTTCACAGGTACATACTTACCTGCCAACTTATTGGGATATGTACACTTAAATATGTACAGCTTTTTATATGTCAATCTTCCCTCAATAAAGTGGTTTTAAAAATGGGGAGGGGGGTGGATGGGTGGAGGGAGGGTAATTGGAGGGGTCATGTCTATGGTTTATCCTACAAGGATACAAATGAATCTTTCTAATAACAGAGTATGAATGTCTTAACTCAATAATTGAGAAAGTGACATGAAAGCTACATTGACCAGTTTGATGAGAATATTTCAAAATGTGTATGAAAACACCACACTGTACCCTATGATTGCATTAATGTACACAGCTATGATTTAATAAAAAAAAAATGCTATCTTAGCTGGTTTTGAGGGTCTTCCAAAAGGCTGGCCAGTTCCCCTTCTTGAATAGCTGATTGTATCACATCCTTATCACCCTGTCACACTACAGGCTACCATACAGCTAGCCTACTCATACCAGGGCAGATATTAGACAACCAAGTACAAGTTCTCTACCCAGGAGCCCACAAAATTATTCCAACTGGGCAGTCCTCAGGGAGCGAGGGAACCTGGCTGACTCTTTCCCAGATGCCACACATATCCACACTGCCCCTGACACCTCCAACTTGCAGTTGCTTTGTCACCATGTGCAGCCCTCCCGGCAAATCTTTTCTTTTCTTTTCTTCTCTTTTCTTCTCTTTTCTCTTTTCTTTCTCTCCTCTCCTCTCCTCTCCTCTCCTCTCCTCTCCTCGTCTCTTCTCTTCTCTTTTCTTTGTCTCACTTTGTTGCCCTTGGTAGAGGACCATGACATCACAACAACCTCCAGCTCTTGGGCTTAGGCTATTCTCTTGCCTCAGCCTCTCAAGTAGCTGGGACTACAGGCGCCCACCACAATGCCCAGCTATTTTTTTCGTTGTAGTTTGGCTGGGTCCGAGTTTGAACTCACCACTCTTGGTATATGGGGCCAGTGTCCTACTCACTGAGTCAGAGGCGCCATCCCTGGCAACATTCTTACTGGAAACTGTAAATAATAAAAGAGTTTTGCATTTCATCAGTTCTAGTTTTGGTATATAGCATTTGCCAAAAAAAGCCTCATTAAAGTTTAGAAAATATTGTCTGGCACTGTGTGCAGAATGGTTGGGCCACAACCACTAATTCTTATCTTCTTAGGGAATTGCTCTGGCATCAGCAATGGGCTCTCAACCACCTCCAGAGCCCACAGGCCATCTCTTGCTTTAGATTTATTGGACACTTCTGTGTCTGCTGGCAACTGCTATGTCTCCCCTTACCCAGATTTCCTCCACATCAGAGTCTGTGAGACCAAGGAGCTAATTGCTAAATTCCAGGAACTAAATAGTAGCCTCGATGGTTGTCTGCTGTAAGACAATAATAGTAATAGGTCACTTGAGCTGTGCTGTTTGGGTCAGGTTTTCCAGTGGCTTTCTGGTCACAGCAGAAAGCTTAAGCTTGGGGCTCGTCATGTATTTGAAATTAGCATTTCTTTATTATCATGTGTGTGAGAACTCTGATTTATCTGTTTTTTCACTGGTGAGTCTTATAGAGTATGACGTTGGCTGGGCCCGCTGTGATAGAGAAATGGCACCTGTTGCACAGGTCGGGGGTAGAGGGCTACTTGTCCTCTTTGCTGCCATATGCCTCCCTGCTAAATATCACCAGAAAAATACATGAGATTTAAACTATCATGGTATTGTGGATTCTGTCCTCAGAGACCAGTAGTCCCCTGTTTAATCCAACAGGGGACCAATATCTCGTCTCTGCATGCTTCCATACTCACCTGAACACCTGCTAAGGTCTTGTAATTGCTTAATAACCCAAGACCCCCTGCCAGGTCACTTGTGCCTCAACAACTGCTCACGTATTTACATGAAAAGGGAGTCATTCTTGGACAAGAGTTCTAATTGCACTGAACCAGAGAGAAGGCTTAAAGGCTGGGAGGTAAACAGTGAAACCTTGGAATGAGAGAGACTAAAAGATTCCTTCCTCCTCCACCTTTTCCAAAACTACCTAGAAGGTCCACACTATGACTCACTGGACAGACAGGAACTACCACAGGCAGCTTTAGGTTGCTAGAAGTCCAAAACAGGAAGGAAGGAAAAAAGAAATTGAACAGAATAAACCAACAATGACAGTGACATTTCAAGATGTTGCCGTGCGTGAAAGAGACTATTCCAAATTGAAGAATCCGGCCTGGCATTGAGCAAAGATGATTACCAGTTATTGGTCACTCAGTCCTATAATAGTGGGGTATGACCCTTTGTAAGTCCGGGGTGCCATTTCTTTATCCATAAAATGGACAATTCCACCCTTGGCCACTTTACAGATGGAATGATTATAAACTGTGTGTTTCCTGGCCCCTGGACTGCCACCCATCCTTCACTGATTCTCATCACTTTCCCATCACCGTCACTGTGCACTCTATCCCAGGCACCATTGGAGTCATTTTCTATCAGTTTCCCAACATTCAAATCTTCTATATCCTTTGGTTTCCCTCTGAAATCCCCACATGACATTTCAAATCCATGGAGAATTAAAGAACTACTTAATAATTATTATGACCATTGATTCTTTATTATGAATAAAATAAATCCCTATCTTATGCTATATATTAAAAAAATGTTCATGGATTGAAGAGCTAAGTGTTACATGCACAAACACACACTATGAAAATGTAAAAAGAAAATGAGAAAGAATATTGTTTTAGTCTCAAATTCAAAAAAGTCCCCCAAATCAAGAATCCAAATCTGCAGACCATAAGTAAAGTCCGCTTCAAATAACATTTTATTTATTGAATAGATGGATTAAATTTAATAAATTGTAGGAAGAAAATGTCTTCTTCATATTTAACAGGTGAAAGGTTAATATGCTCAGTATCCAAAGACAATCATTCCTACAAATTAATGAAAACACTATTTAAGATAGCTTCATGAAAACGTAGACGATAGATGGGATTACCAACCTGACAAATCACAGATGACTAATAAACATGGGGGAAATGATTAACCTCACTAATGATAAAAACAATGCAATTTAAACTACAGGTGACAAGTTATTTCCATGGGCAAAAAAAATTGACTATCCAGTATAGAGAGAAAGGGCTTCATTAAGCAGTTACCGCACACAAGTCCTCCTGGTTCATGCCAACAATACAAAGATGAAGCTCCTTCTCTCAGGAAATGTGCGGACTAGCAGGAATACAAACATGGACTACAGCATGGTGGCTTGCACACTGGAGATATGTGCAAAGTCTGGTGATACCATGACAAGGAATGCTGAGTACCAGGAGGTGATTCTCAGGGAAGACTCCACAAGGACCATGTGAGTTCAGCCTGAAGACAAAGAGGTAAGGACATTACTCTGAGCATTAAAAAAAAGCAATAAATGCTGACACCACTTTTGCTAGTTGCATATTTATGGGCCCAGGATGGCTTTCAATTTCTAAAACTGACTCAGTCTTGTTATACTATATTAGAGCCACAATATGACCAATCACCCGGTGGGTATCCATTTGAAATGGATACCCCAGTCCCACATCCCAGACAACATTGTTTCAATCCGATACCCACAGGGGAGATAACTTCATCCCAGACCCAGATACTACTTCCCCACAGGCAGCCTCTCGTAAGGCACTGACTCATGGGTTATCAGATTTATTACTGTTCAACCATTAATATTAGGGATTCTGTGTTATTTACTGAGCTCTATCTTACTTAGTTTGCTTAGCCTATGACCCTAGTACACTTCTTGCTCTCTACCAAACATTGACACCTATGCTTATAGGGAAATTCTGAATATGTTATTCTATCCATGTCTTTCTAAAAATGAATGGGTATTCCTGCTTTCTCCAGGAGACAACTGGCTCCTATCAGTATACATGTTGGGCCCTGGGAAGAGGAGCACCCTCCCCCCAGGACCTTCTGTGACTCCCCTCCAACTGTTCACAACCATCGCCTCTACCTGGTGAGAAACAAACATCACGAACCTTTAAATATATCTTTTTTCTCCTCATTTTTTTTCTTCTTTTTAATTTTTTTTTTATTTCAGAATATTATGGGGGTACAAATGCTTTGGCTACCTAAATTGCTTTTGTACAGTTTGAGCCAAAGTTGTCAGTGTGACCCTCACCTGAATAGTGTGTACTGACCTGTTGGGTGTGAATTTCCCCTCCCACAGCTGCGGCCTCCCACCTGCCTGCTTTCCACGGAGTTTTACTACTGAAGGTGTGCAGGGATATTGCTCAACTAGATCCAATTTAAAAGTATGTGTGTTGTTTGGTTCTTTATTTTTGCTTAACTTCACTTACAAAAATTATCTTGACATATTCAATATTCATTCTGAAAAGACCTTATGTCACCCAGAAATCTATATCCAGAATGGAGATCAAACAAGAAAATAAGATTCAAATGCTAGAGAAAGTCAGTAGACAAGGCAAGCACTTTTCCCTGAGTATTCTAAATGTCTCAAACTTCAGGAAGGTTTAACAAGTAAAGGTCACAAAGATAAATTTTAGGGCATTATTTTGAAAATCAAGGGCTATGTCCTTGGTACAGTGGCTGTATAAGAAGAGGATTCCCAAGAGGATGTATAAGAAGTAATCAGGGAAGTTCAAGGTCTGCCAAAGCTCTCCTGCTCTGATTGATTCAATCAGAGCAGCCGCAGCTATACAGAATATCCATGCTGTAAGGAACGTTCTCTGCTGTGGCTGCCCAGGAGAAGGCCATTGTGTGGCAAAGCTGGAAAGCTACATTTTCTATCTCTACTCCTTTTAGAGAAATCTGTTGTAATAATTCAGGAAAATTCAACACATTTACATGTAACAAAAACAGAGTGTATCTTCAATAAAGATAAAGTATGGATAAAGATGAGGTACAGAAAAAATACAAAGGCTAAATTTATTTTTGGTCCCTAAATACAATTTTCAAACTTTGAAGAAGGTTTATTTTTTTCCTTGCCAGAAACTAGGAGGGATATTTTCAGCCATGGTATTTAGCAGTAAATGAATTTGTAAGATAGGTGACTGGTAATCACAAAATTTTGTTCTTTAGAGAGATTCTGTAGTAAATTGTGACCATGTTAAAAGTTCTCATGTGTTTCTCTACCAACTTAATAGCCTTACTTACACTTTCTGAAACAATTTCTTCTATAAGTATCTGAAAAGTTCTCTGATTCTAAAAGCAAGGAGGAAATAACTGGCCTATTGAAAGAAGAAACAGAAAGCTGAGTTAACTTCTTTCTCTAAGGGGCAACACAAAATAATTACATAGTAAGGGGTTAAGATCAGGAACAAATATAACAGGATGTAGGAGTTAAATGTTGCCCTCTAAAACCTGTAATATTGGGAGATTATGGTAAAAGTAAGCTACTCATTATCTGTAATTGGTCACATTTTAGAGAATAAATGAATGCTTTTTAAGTTATTACTTGGGTACAATTGTTAAATTTTGTTTCCCTGTTTTAAAAAAGAAATCAGTGCCAGAGATTCTCAGTAAAAACAGATTAACTCTTTCTTCTCTCTCTTTCTCTCTCTCTTTTGGATTAATATGAAGGCCCAGAAGGTTAGGTTGTGTTATTTGCATTTGTAAGGTAAAGTCCAGGTTGTAGCTGTAACCTTCACCCAGGAAGTGTGCTATTTACTCAGACACTCTGCTCATTAAATGCGAATTTATCAATCTCCTTTCTCATCTCCCCTCTTCCTGAATTTAACTGAATTTTTCTCTCATGTGTTCACATTCTTATTCCTCTACACGTTTCAATTTAGTGTTGAATCCATGGAATGTTTGATTTTCCAGGCTTGTGATACTTTACTTAGGAGAGTGTTCCTAAAATCCATCTGAGCTTTAACAAAAGATACAGAATCTTAATTTTTAGGGCTGAATAGTATTCCATGGTATACATATACTACCGTTATTGATCCATTCATGTGTTGAAGGGCCCTGGGGTTGTTTCTACTTATTTAAGACTATAAATTGGACTTCTTTCTTCTCTTTATATAATTTCTATGATGCATCTTTTGAATGCAGTTTCAACTTATTGTACCTTTACCTGGACATGAGAATACACCTAGATGCAAGGGTACATTTTGATTCATTTCTCCCGTTAGCTACACCAAATCACCAGCTGACCTTTGTAAAGATTATCTACTTCATCAGCCAATGCCTTTAAGTTGCAATATTTTACTATAAAGATAATGAAAAGTTATTATTAGTAAAATATAGCTAATTCATACTCCAATTTCCTATCAGCGATTTTTATACCTTTCTAAACTTTCTTCCCAGGGATAGGAGCTTTATGGTCCTAGTGGGAAAGGTCTCGGTCTGATTAATTTTGTTGATATCTTTGCTGGATTTTTCTTCACATTGGATGGCCACAGCTGTACATCTGTGGATCTGCAGTGATGGGTCTCAGTGTATGGCTAGTAACACCAGACATTTTTAGATGCCATGTTAATGCCCACTGCAGAAGTCCAAGCATGTGGCTTTATCCCTTGAATGTGAGAGGTCTGTGTGTTATGACTTTCTTAGGTAACCTCCTGCTATTTACTAATCCTGTTGGAACACGCGCCCCTTATGTAGCCTTAATGTCTTTTTCACATCAAAAGAAGGCTGTGAAAGATTTAGCACTATTTCATATTTATCAATCTAATTGTCATCCTAAACCTTTGCATTTTTATTGCTTTAATTATCTGCTGTGTATGGTAGGGACACAAGAGTCCCAGCTCATGTATCCTGACATATTTCCTCACCTACATGAGTTCATTTGAGCACTATAATCATCTGATTCCACTTCCTGCTGTATCATTCTGTTTTTGCTTAGCCCTTTGGAAGATCATATGACTATATTCTCTCTTTTCCCTACCCTATGTCTTCTTTGCACCATTCGGAAATCAATAGACTCAAGGTTAATAGTAAAGGGGCTGCAAAGGAAAAAAAAGTTCAACTATTTATAATTATTTTTAATGCATCAAGGTTCACTATTTTACCAAGAATGCTCACGCGAACTTTAAAATTTCCATTTGAAAATACCTCATCTCAAGATTATCAGACCCAAGTAATTCAGTCTTCTCTTATATGTAGTAAGCTAAAGTACCCAAGTCCTGCATTTATTAGTAAGGGAGTCAGAATGTAGCTGGGAACACACAAAATAGAAGAAAAATATGTGAATTTTATTGTAGTGACTTTTGTGCTCAGGAAGTGATAGTTATTAGCCAGCAACTTCTCTAAAATTCAATTCATTTCTCTTCAGTCATTCATCTTAATCAACATAGCTCAAATAATTATCAGGTAATATCTGAGCCATCTTAATAACACGGGATTTATAAAGCCCATACAAGAATTCGTTAAGAACAACAATTATGATGAGGCAATAAATGATATACAGTTTATTAATGACTAATGAAGACCTAAATTAATAAATGTCAAATTAGAATGTTTTATATATATGGTTCAGCTAATAACATTCAGTCCTTAATTACTAGGGACCTGCTAAAACTCTTAGGTGAAGAAGGATATAAATAGTCCCTTAATTTAATCAGTATCATCTCTCTTTTATTGCTCTGAATTGCAGCATTTCAAATGCCATATCAATTTTTATCAGTGATGTCCTCGTATTAATACTTTTGATACCAATTACATAGCATACTTATACATCTTTATTTAGAGTTTATATTTTAAATTAATATATTCAATTCCCAAACTTCTGGGAAAAAGCTCTTCTTTACCTTTTAGCCAACATTCAATTCTATGCATTAAATACAGAATAAAACGAGATACGTTTACTTCAAAACAATCTGTAAACTACTAACAGTATCTTCCGACTGAGAAGTTGTGTTAGCCTTGCTCATCCATAATCATGCAAACAGATCCATGCTGACTAATTGTCACGACCAGAATCTTTCTCTTATTATGTCTCTCTGAACTTCACCAGCCCTGGGAGAAAAGTTTTACTTTCTGTTAACATTTTGAGGCTAAGTGGACTTCACTGAGCATAGCTATGGTCTTTTCTTTAAATAGAATCTCACTGCAGACTATCATTTGGCCCTGACATGATTACAGTAAAGTAATACTTAATACTCACTTTCGCTCTAGCAGCTTGATTTAGATTGCTGAGATTATTTGTTCATGTTCTGATTTTAAATACCCATCATAACTTGGCAAAAATCTAACATTTGACATACTGTCATTATTATACTTGTGGTCACACAAAATGCATTTATGTTTACATGAAAATGGCACAAAGTAAATAATTTAACTTTCAATTAATCAAACGCAAATTGTATACTATATAAAAAATATTTTAAGTTAATAAATTCATTTATATCTTTCAACATCATTGATGCCATATATAATGGGTGAAATCAAATGTTTCTTGTAAATCTAAATTTAAAACTCAGAAACAATAGTTATGGCTTTCAAGAAAATTGGGGTGATGCCTGTGGCTCAAAGGAGTAGGGCGCTGGCCCCATGTGCCGGAGGTATGGGTTCAAACCCAGCCCTGGCCAAAAACTGCCAAAAAGAAAAGAAAATTTGACAAGTTTACACTTTGAAGTCAACTATCTATAATTCAAAAATTTCTTCTTTCATTTTAAAAGTGTAAATGTTACCCAAAGGAAGGAAAATACAGCAAATGTAATGCAAAGAAGTATGACAGTGACGTATACACATGCATACGTGTCAGTTTCCATAAGTGAATTTCAATAGTGCCATATCCAAGATGATATACAAGGAGGTTTCTAGAATATCTATTTAAATTGATAGTTGTCTTCAAAATATTCTGTACTAAACCAGTGTTTCATGAATAAAAATAGTCCCAGATCATGATTTTTGATATCACTAATTAATAAAAATACATTTTATGTTAAAGAAATAGGATCATCTAAAACAACAGAATATTCCAAAGCTAGAATCAACCCAATAATGACATGATTCCCTGAAATTATTCATTCCATTTGTATTTGGCTAGAAAATTTTAGCCTTAATGTGTGCTTTTCACCATTAAGATTACATTTAAATTAATCTCAAATGATGTAGCAGTAGAAATTCATAAATGTTCAAGAAAAAATGTTAGAAGCTCACCTAACAGTATGAACTTCTTTGGAGATTAATTTATACATGTAGGATATTGTAAAATTCATCAAATATATAACTTATCCAATGAACTTTTACGTAGTTTCATATTATAGGATAACTTTAAGTCAAACAATTAACCTGCATTAGCATGTGAAATATTATATAAAATAATCCGAAATAGGTTATTTGTTTTCTGAATTATTGTCTTGCTCTGTTATGTAGCAGTTTGTAGGTTAACTTGAAATGATGGAAATTTCTACAGCACAATTCTTAAATGAAATGGAACACTGAATCGTTTGGGGCAATGAAAGACTTTCTATAAATGAAAGATAAAAATTTTATTGTTACAGAACATTTTTCCCATATTAACATCTGTTCCTGTTTGGGGAGATTTTCCTGTTGGCAAGAGAGGATGACACTCATCCAATGGCTCTTCACCAGTCCCAGGGTGTGTGCAGAACCACTGAAGAGCTCATCGCTCCGCACCTGTTCAAGCTACACAGTCCAAACTGGAACTACAGCATGAAAGCAGAATAATGCACAAAAGGTACAGTAATTCTGCAAAAAGGAATCACATCGTGTGTTCCAAGTCGTCAAAATCCATAGAACACCACAAACTGTGATCGTCAAAATCAAACTCATCAGATTTGTAATTGCAGAATTTCAATCTTTAGGAACGTATATTGCTGTGAAAACTTTCTGAAGTAAAATGTAAATGTAATTAATTGTTAACCCAAGTGAAATATTTCATACACTATATTTTCCATTTAGTCCAATCAGTTTCGACACACTCTCTCCAATCTTCTAGGGAATGCTTGTTGTTTTGAGAAACTTGACAAGTTCTTGGAAGTCATTTCACTGCGAATAACTAATCAATCTTGCTTTTATCCTTAATACTGAGGCCGGTTGAAATAAAGGAAAGAGTTTTATTCACAATCCAGGAGTCCAGAGACACCCTATTTATTACGTTGCCTGTCCTGGGACATCGCACATAAAAGGTTGATTGGACTCCAAGTTTCAGAGAATGAAATTCCACTTCTGTAAAGCACAGAGATTGCCACAATTCCATGGACTCTCAAAGACTGCCCATGGACTATAAAAGGGCTCTGTGTATGAGGTACTCTCCTTTCCACATCCCACTATTCTATCACTTAGGGCATATAGGAAAACCACTGTTTTATTCATTTTCTTGAAAACATTATTTTGAAAAAGTGTAAAGACTCACAAGAGTTGGTCCTATTCGAGAAGAAATTTGGCTCTTACAATGATATTTAAACTGCTAACATTTGGAACTTACACAATGACTAACAAATATCCTAATGTATTCTGATAGTCTCAAACACAGTCAATAAAATTTTTAAAAATCACTCATTGTGTTTTCTGTAGCTTCCAAAGAGAAAATCTTTCACTCTATTCAAGTTTTCACTGATGCAAATAATAGGAGTAGCCAGCAGAAGTCCCAGAAGTCTGGATATTGCTTCTGCAAAGAATTACTTTTAATAAAATTAGCTGAAAACCGACCTTTACAAAATCCCCATTACACAACCTTGGAACTTTCAAGGTTGGGATTGGCTTTGGAGCCCATGTGTGTCTCATCTCCTGCCTGTAGGAGTAATAATTGTGTTTGCGAAGGGGTCTAGGCACCGCTGAAGATAATATATCTTTCAGGCATCATGAAACTTTCCTTCAGTCTACAAAAAATGTACCCTGAGTGAGGAGAGAAGCTTTACAGCTATTGTACATCACTGCATTCCAGTACAAAGCATTCCTCCTGGCGCACTATCAGTTCCAATCTATAGTTCTAGTAATTTTTATTGTTCTTATTGGTGTTTTTATTGAATAAATGAACTAATAAATTCTGCCATTTACATTTTACAAAGCACAAAATATAATGATAGAAACAACAAAATAATCACTTAAAAAGTAGATTTAAGTATAAAAGATTATTTTCTGACAAATCACATATTGCCTTTCACAAAGTATTTCCTACATAACTGTCAGATGGAGGTGCAGATTTGCCAATATTTATAAAAATATTCCTGGAGAACATTAGTCTCCAGAATTCATTCGGATCCTGTTCACATCATAATGTTGTTTAAGGGCAATTTTACACAAAGCTGGAAACTAGCATTAAGAATAATACTTTGCAACAGAACCAACAGTTTTCTATATATCATTATAGAAAGGTTTCCACTCTCAATTGTGTGTCTTTATAGCATCTTGACATGTGGTTAGTGACATCAGTAACTATCAGCATAGCATAGTGAGTTAATAAAAGCATTTTCACGTGATGTTATATTCTGTTTTTTTAATTGTACATGAAATTACAGTACTGGAATCTAATTGTCATTTAAATAAAAAGTTGAGGAAACCTCATCTAAAAATTGTTATCAATAATCTAACCCACAGCCGGATTCTTTATGGCAAGAATTAAAATGATAATCTTTTTATTCCTTTACCAGTCTGCGAATAATTCCTTCACTGCCCAATGATAGAAAGCTGTTGTAACTCTGGAGGTATATAAATGGGCAACAGTGAAAAACCTGGTTTATGTTGCATGAAATGATAAATATGCTCAAAACCTCTTTTTCACTTTTATATGTACTAAAGACAATGCCCATTTATTCAGCATCATTTTCATTTATCAGCGAATTGGTGAGGACACTCTCCTTCCATATGCCTCCTGTATTTTCCACTGTGTTCTCCGTATGGTCCGCTGGTTCTGGAAACACATGGCTATTCTGGGACACTTTCACAGTTAATTCCCCTTTCAGATATAAATCATAATTTTGAAAGACTCTAGGATCTTAGAGTTAACCCGTATCATGATTCTTTACTGTTAAACAAATGCACAAAATTCTAGTCTATCGGTAAGGTCAAAAATTTCTCCAAAAAGCATTTCACATACTTAACTTTAAGACATAATTTTGCCTAAGTACAACTTGCTTTATTTAAATGGAAAATATAATAGACTTTAATTTTTCTGCATCATTTTAAAGCAGATCATGCAACAAAAGCTGCCTCACAATTTGTTCAGTCTTTTATACAATGACTGCCCTATGGAATTATTTTCTTAAGTCAACTTATGGTTCCAATTGTCTTGAATACACATCAAAAGGCTATTTTGTTATTTTATTGTTCAACTGAAGCAAGGACCTCAAAAATAAATCAATACTGTATCCATAAGTCTGACAAATTTTGCGATGGGTCCCTGAGGGGTCACTTAGTGTGAGAATGTCTTTTGTGGGAGAAGGAGGGAAATTGTTGGTACCTGAAGTCAAAATTCAATTGGGCAGGAAACGTGTAATGTGTCAGGGGTTGTATACAGGAAGAGAATTGGGGCTATGTCTTATAGTTTTAAGAGATGCTGTATTTATCTGAGAAAATTCATGATATATGATTCCAAGCAATACTCTTTTATAGGTAAAAGAGACCTTTTCCATACTTGAGTATTAAATATGCCAGCAGAGAAACAAGGAGTAGCATCAAAGTTATCCAGAATATATAATCATCATCATCAAACTTATCGGTACACATAGCAGGAAACGTGGCCGGGGTGTTAAGCAGCATACACAGGAAACCAAGGCCAGAAAATGGGCTGAGCAGACCGTTCATCTGCAGGTACAAGGGACCTTTAGACTCCTCAAGTCACTAAGTGGGGCTTAGTCAGTTAAACGGATACTGCAGTAGCCGCTCTGTGTAAATATAAGTCCGTGAAAATATAAATTTAAACTGATATAAATAAATACACACACACACACACATATATATCCTGTTATTTTGCATCATTTTCAATTACTGTATTTTCTACTTCACTTAGTATTTGAAAAACCTGAAGCAAATGAGCCTCAAAATCAGGCAGACATCCCTACTTACTACTGCCAACTATGTGTATGGCACAGAAAATGTTCTCCTTTTTCTCTGCTATTTATTTGTGAAGTACAAAATATTATATGTTCACATCAGTAAGGGTGTTTTTATTTTCATTACGCATAAAATCCTCAAATTGATTTAAAAAAAAAAAGATAATGTAACTTCAAATAGCCAAAGGTAGGATTAAACTCAGGCACAGTTTAATCCAGAATTTTACAAGGCAGTTTTCTCTGTGCTTCTTGTCCAAATCCGTGTTCCTCTGAGCTTTGGCTTCAGTATGAGACTGGTGTTCTTTATGTTAGCAAGAATGGCCTGTGTGAGTCTGGGCTCTTAAAATACAGCATCCGTATCGTCCATAGAACAATCCCAGCCTTCCCAGAGAGTGACCTGAATTTGCTGTGAGAGGACCAGTTAAGATCAAGTGCGAATCACAGCACAATGCATTGTTTTTAGGCAAGTATGCAATTTTGATTAGCTCACCGTAGCTAAAGGGCTTTGTATCTCGAACTGGAAGTGGAGCAACTTCCCTGGAAAAAGCTGTTCACTTTCCCTTACGTGGGTAGGGACGCACACCAAGAAGACAAAAAGTTCATAGTTGCTAAGAGGGCAAGTATCAATTACTTCCTATATTATCTCATTAGGTTTCTGTGAAAGTTAAATGAGAGGATGTACGTAGGCCTTTACACAGTGCATGAACCCTACCACGCATGTGTGCTGTCAGCAATGATGATGATGAAGCTCCTTTACGTGAACTTAGGCCAGAGAAACGCATTTTCAACAAATAAGCTTACTTAGGAAACCTGATGAACTGTATGTAATTCTGCCCCCTTTCCCAGTTTAACATTGAAAACAATGATTCTTGTTTTACATAAAAATAAGATTTAGAATGTTTATACATCTATGTTCTGGAAATACACACTTGAAAAAAAATGTGCCCACCAACAACTCAGAAGACTATCTTCTAAGAGAGAATATCTGAAAGAAGAGCCAAATTGATCTATAATAATTCCCAAATTCTTCCTAGAAAGTACATAGAAGAGACGAGATACTACAGTAATCCTCTTGTAAAGTGAGTGTGGGTGACCGTCATTGAGCAACTATGCGGTCACGGTCACAGGGCACACACATTTGGCAGTGCGCTGACATTGGATGCCGTAACAAATGAGACTATCACACAACAAAAGAAAACTCCTTCCAGTTAACGGTTAAGAGTCACACCAAACATCCTTCATCACGAAAGCAGTGGTTCTACAGCAAGTGTCCCCAGGAAAGATTCTTCCCTTACTCCCTTTAGCTGGTTCTCTGAATTGACAACAAACATAAAACTACTGTAAAATCAACAGTCTCTCTGTATCTTACCTATTTCTGAATGCTATGTATAGCAAATAAATTACTAAGAAAATTCACCTCAGTGTTAAATACTGACAAGCAGAACATTTTCTCCCAAAGGATATACAAAGTAATTAATATAATAAAGCATTAGACATATGAAAACATGTTTGATTTCAAATTTTGATAGATATAAAGCTCCAAGTGCATTCTGTTTACACAGGTGAATGGTATAATGATAACTTTTTAGTGTACCCATCACTTAAGTAGTATTCGTTGCACCCATTAGATATTGTTTCCTTTTTTATTCCCTTCTTTCCTTCTTCCGAGTCTGTAAGGTTCATTGCACTACTCCCTATAAAAGATATTATTTTAAAATAAAATATTCTAAGGGAGGGCATCGACAGTTTAATAACTGCAAGAATAAGGATGTTTAGAAAGGGTTTATAATTTTTATTATCTATTAGAACTATTCATAAATGAGAAATATTGTAAGTCAGAAAATACAACTAGTTTATTAAACACATATTGGAGATGGTGAATAAATATTTCAATGATGAAAAAATTAAAGTTACAAATATTGTTAACATGAATTGTCAGAAAGTAATGAGATATAGTAATGAAATGAAGTACAAAAAGTAAGGAAGAATAAAGATACAACAAATCTAAATTTTGTATAACAGAAATTTAGAACGAAATTTTAAAAATCAAAAAAGTCAAAGTGTATTTATGAAAGAAGAAGAGCATTCCTGATACAGAAGTGAATTTTAAAAAGTAAATAAACCTGAGTTTCCAAATTAGAAGAAATTTATGAAAAAATGAAGCAACACGAATGAAATAGGACCCCCTTTTAAAATATCAGAATGCCATAGGAATAGAAGAGGAGATGAAAAATTTTAAAATCTGGTAGTCATATTTAAATTTCAAAGGCAAAATCATCTCATTTTGAGTCAGAAGAGATTGTAGCTTATGCCAAGGAAGAAGTGGATACAAGCATGTGAGCTAACACAAAGGATCAGATTATTAATGAGACTCACAAAAATTCAAGATCTTGCTCAGAACTGAGCTTTACTAGTAAATGGAAGGGAACAAACAAAGCAGCTGAGATATAGCTGGGAGATTTAGGGACATCCTGTATGTCTCCTGGTCTTACCTTGGCCACACTCTCTCTGCCATAGAGAGAAAGATGTCTGAGGTTTGTGTATTTTCTCACCCAATGGGAGCCCTTAAGGTTATGCAAATCTCTATTTGATACCATGATTGCTAAATATTTTGCATAATTTTCCCCAGAGAATCATAGTTTCTAAATCCTGGGATTGCATGTTTGCTTACCTTAAGCAATTCAAAATCCAGGATATTCTGCTAAGAGTTTCCATAGATAAAACTTTCCTTCCCTGCAGCCAATGTTAGCAGTCTGTTTAGCAGGAGGTTCTGTTAACATGTTTCCAAGGAGAATAGACCAGGTTGCCTGCCTCCTGCCCTAGGATCACTCCTCCAGGATTCAGAAGAGGGATGAAGCATAACGAGCTACTCAATCGTGCCTTCATCAGACTATTTCCTTCCCTATACATTTTTCAGATTCTTATTTTATAATTTATACTACAAAATTTCCTTCAGAATATCTTACAAAATAATAAATCAGCTAACAACGTGAAGGCCACCAGTGCTTGCAACTTTTACATATGAAAGATAATAATCCCTCCCTAAAAACAGGGTATTTTTGACTATATGTCTCCTATCATCTCCCTGAGTCAAGTTTTCAGGCTCAGAAGATGTCCAATTTTCAATAAAGCTAATCATAATAATAATACTTTCATAAGCAATTGCTCCTGGCTCCTACCTGCAGGCATATAGCATGGGTTTTAAGTCTTATAAGTTAAATCCTGAACTAACTGTCTCTGCTACTTGGTGAATTAGCCTTAAATAAGTTATATAAAGTAAATGTATGACTCAAACTAAAATATCTCTGAAACATGCACTATAAAAAGTTATTGAGATGATATTTGAAACATTTTTATCAAACTCCTTAGGAATGCTTATTGAATCTTAGTGCTGAGACCACTGGATGAGGGAAACAAATGAAAAAAAAATTACATTGACAGGGTAAAACTATGTAGTTGTGTATTTGTATTCTTCTCTACTCCAGCTTTTAGACATCTCCTTCTCATTCAATTTCAAAACATGTTAATTTAACTTAAAAAGCCAAATGTGTAAAAGTCACTTGTTTTAAATAACAAGTGTTTCAATTACCCATTTCAAAGCTCAAATAAGGCCACTCTTCTAGGAGTATCAAGGCTTCTGGTATATCCATTCAATACTATATGTTTTTGACTAGATAGATAGATGGATAAATTTTACCTTCCCATGTTTAAAAGTAAAGAAATTTCTCCAGGTAGACCAAATTGATAGAGATTATTATTAAAAATCTTACGTTCTTTTTTTCTTAAAAAAAAAATTTCAGATTCAAGTAAGATTAATGTAATGTAATTAATATACATACAAGTAGGTTATTTTGTTTGCATTTGTTAGGTAAGGTGCAAGTTGCAGTTAAGCCCTTCATCAAGGAGGTGTGCCATATACTCTCCCAATAAGACATACAAATGGTTAAATTGTATTCTTACGGTCAATTTTACTACAGGATGTATTAAAACTAAAGTAGAATAGTTAACACCTATTGGTGGCTAGGAGAGTTAAGTCTAATGTAATTCTCTTGATGTGTATGCCCTGACCTTGACCTCAGGGAATTTCAATTACCAGTGTTTTCAAGTGATGACTTTCCTGTTCACATGGGACACTGGTCTTTGGCTCAGTAAACTCATTTTGGTAATTTGGTCCATGGGTTAGTGTCTCTTAGCCCAGCAGATGTGAGGTCTCTATGTCCATACACCTAGAACCAGGTAGCTACTTCTGGGGATCTAACTATCTGATTTAGCTTTACCATTTTTCCTGAGGTTTTATTTTTGGTGGTCATTCACTTTACTTCTTTTTTTTTCAAATTCCTTCAGAGACTTCCATTCATTCTGACATAGTTGCCTAACCATACATAAATGTTATTAGTTTTATCCTAAATATTTACTGAATAGATTTTCAAATTATACACCTCTTTCCTTCTTCCACTTCTGAAAACAAAATTGTGTCTTAATGCTGGCTACTCTAAAGATGTGTCCGTGTCCTCTTCCCCCAAAGTTGTACTAACACCAAGGCGTACTGCTACTGATTTCCAAACAGTCCAAGGCATCAATCCAGAATGTCTCATCAGTGAGTCAGGCAGCTAGATTTGCCTTGGCTGAGGCAGAATCTCAAGACTTGGACCAGACAGTAATGGTGGGCACAGGAGGTCCTTCGAAGCTTCTATAATTAGCCTTTCGGGCAGTTAATCAAACTTCTCCTGAAAGCAATAAATTCCCCTTGAAGTTTATTGAGTCCTTTAATATAATCCACTTTATAAGTGAGCTGTACTCTGGTGCTCCCTCCCTTGTTTTCCACACAAAGGCCATTTCACCCAAATTATTGAATACACCTTAATATTTTGCCCTCATTTTGACCTCATTTTACTGCTAGCGGTAAGGCAAGATTTGGGCCTTTCATTCAGTCTTATATGGTTTCTATGGCTTTACATAAAGCAATAAATTCAGCCTCTTATGTGAGAATTATCTGTTATAAATAATGATTCCCATAATTGGATTTGAATTCTTTCAAACTAAGAGAGAGTGAATTTTCGGAGGTATGGCGTGAGTGGGAATAGCTGAAGCTGCTCCTTTCACTCATCAAGCTTTGATAATAAGCTGTCAAATCTTTAATAGAAAACTGTACTTATTTACTTTCTCATTTCCATTTTTAAAACTCAAATAAACAAAATCACCCAGCGGCACTGTCATTTCCTAACCTGCCTTTCACGTCTCCTCATCCTGCTCCCTTCCTTTTCTAAGCTATGGATTATTTTTCCCCTTACATAGACCCTCTGTAAAAGGAGTACACAGTAATGGCCTTCGTCCTTCTGAGCCATAACAAAATGCCATAGAATGAACAGCTTATAAGCAACAGAAATTTATTTCTATTTTTCTAGAGCCTGAGAGTTCTGAACAGGTAAGTTGAACATCAAGAAATTGGGAGATTTTGTGTCGGCTGAGCCCATAGTTCTCATTGCATTTTCACAGGAAAAGTGAAATAAAAGAGCTCTCAAAATCCAGAATGGATTAGTCCTTATAAAAAGTATCTTTTTACTTGTTAAAAAAGGGGGGGCTGTACTTCTATGTCCTCATCTACCATAGGTTTTCCTTCCTGATACTATCACATTAGAGATTAGAATTTTAACATACGGTTGGGGGTGAGGGAACAAAGAGATAATCCATAGCACCGATTAACTAAAATCCTGTGTGCTGAATCTTACCCTGGCTTTCTAAGCGCAAATTTATACAAAGCATCCTAGACTGAGAAACTCACTGTCACACTACATCTATTGGTACCCTGCCAATGGCATTAAATTAAGTTTGTCTTTATGATCATCCTAAAGATAGTTTAAATATTCAGTTGATACTGGTAACATTTCAACACCTTTAGAGAGAAGCATTTCATCAGTGTGTAAAGAAGCATTTGGTAATACCCTCTCTCAGGATAGACTCACCCCACTGTTACACTTGTCCACTGCTATAGATTAGCTGTCAAACATGCCTAGAAACTCCTAACCATATGCATTTGTGATCTAGTGAGGATCTGCTAAAAACTCAAATAATCCATCCCATTCATTAGATCAAAATATTAGTTATGAACTTCTCAAAACTAATTCTAAGAATATATGCTAATATGATTCACAATCTTTCTGCACATATTATTTTATAACACAATCCTACTATTTAAAAGAATGCCATATGTGATCCCCCTATATCTGTATATTTCCACAGATAACAAATTATTTTGAGTTACTTTGCAAGTGAGTATAATCTCTCCACAACCATGGATGGTTAGGAAGCCTTTTCATGGAGAGCAAAACTAGACCTACAAAGACATTTTTCTCCCATATTCAGCTATCATTCTTTTAGAGTGCTAGACTAGACCATAAATGTTAATGATAGCTAAGAAATTGAAAATTTTGCTACCTTTTCTTGACCATTAACTGCCTAACAATCTACTTAGTAGATTTCACTGGTATATTTTTTCCAAATTCCACTGATAAGATTTCTTCACATGAATTTATCCCCTCATTTGTCTCATATTGAGGAGGAGTAGGCAGAAATTCTGTCATGAGATCTTTTTCCTTTTTTTTCTGAGACAGAGTCTCACTTTATCATCCTCAGTCGAGTGCAGTGGCATCACAGCTCACAGCAACCTCCAACTCCTGGACTTAGGCGATTCTTTTGCTTCAGCCTCCTGAGTAGCTGGGACTACATGGATCCACCACAATGCCTGGCTATTTTTGTTGTTGCTGTTGTTGCAGTTTAGCCAGGGCCTGGTTCAAATCCATCACCCTCGGTATATGGAGCCGGTGCCCTACTCACATGACCCATCTGTCATGAGAGCTTGATAATATTTTTCCATCCCTACCTTTTTTCTAAAAAGTGCCTTAGAAGTTAAGATTTTTGAGTCTGAAGAGTAGTCTTATATACAATGCCAATAAAAGCTAATACAAAAATTAAATGATCAGATCTGACATAAATCTGACACTTTTTCTAGCATTAAATATTACTAATAATCAGAAGGATACAATCATGTTAGAAGCAAAAACAAAGCTGGAAGAAGTCCAGCACTCATCCCAAGTGGTTTCTCTGGCTCTTTATTGTCAGCCTGGAGACATGCCTATATATATTTGCCAGGGGCCTTTTGTAGGTCAAAACACTCAAAAGAGAGTTTAGGTTATAAATCATCTTTTCTTGATACTCAGGGATTCTGTGAAATTTGCATGCCTTGTATCCATAGACTTTAGGTTAATTATCCACAATCCTAAACCATGATCATTCTCCTAAAAATAATCCATAGAGCTGGAACATATTCTTCTTAACAAAGTATCTCAAGAATAGAAGAAAAAAATATCCAATGTACTCAGTATTACTATGAAACCAATTTATAGCTTTCTTATGAAAGCTTATGAAAGCTATAACCCAATTATAGCCCAAGAAGAGGGGAAAAGGGGAGATGGAGGGGAGGGAGGAGGGGAAGATGGGTGGAGGGAGAGTAATTGGTGGGACCACACCTATGGTGCATCTTACAAGGGTACCTGTGAAATTTACTAGGTGTATAATATAAATGTCTTAACACAATAATTAAGACAATGCCAGGAGGGCTATGTTGACCAGTTTGATGAAAGCATTTCAGGTTGTGTGTAAAACCAGCACATTGTACCCCATGATTACATTAATGTACACAGCTATGATTTAATAAAAAAAAAAATAATCCATAGATAGTACTCACCTCTTTGCAAATGTCAGTCATTTATTTCTGAGAAGATCAAGATACTAGATTATTTTCAAGGAGATTTGACAAAATCATCATTTTGTCTTTCACCAGGACAACTTTCCTTAACAACTTTGTCTCATACTTTGGAGATCAATGCATTCCAGGCCAGCAGCTTAGCTAATTTCACTTACAACCCAGAATGTGTTTAAGCTATTCTGTGGCTCTAACATCTAGACATTAATAAGAACTAACATTAGCAAACTTGATGGAAAATAAATTTGATATGATATTCCTAAATCCAAATAATAATTCCTTCACATACAAGATGAATTATTTATATTCAATTCTAAAGAAATATGAGAAAACTACTTCACAAAAGCTTCTTTACAAAATTATCACCTAGTTTTTTTTTTACTAGTGTGTATTTAGCTTCTTTTTCTACTTAAAGTCTAATAATTTTATTTTTTAAACATTTAGTTCCATTTAAGTGTATTCTGGTGTATGTGGGTGGTATGAATGCTAAAGAAATGACATAATGCAAAAAATTAGGATTTCTGAAAATTAAAAAAAAAATTATTTAAGAAAATATAAAATGCACCAGAATTTTTAGAAATACACTAGACCAGGAGGAAGAAAGAATTTCAGAGATGAAGATAGCGCTCTTAAATTAAGCCAATAATGAACAATAGAGAACAAACAAATAAGAGGAATGAAGAAAATATATAAGGAATATATAAAGGAAACAAATATAAAGAAAAATAGGCATCCCTGAGGGAGAAGAATAAGAAAAAGAGCTGGGAAACATATTTGAGAAACTGTTTGAAGAAATTTGCCTGGTCTTGGTAGAGATTGAAATATCCAGGTACAAGAAGGTCAACAAATATCTGTGAGATTCATTGAAAAGAGACTGTCACCTAGAAACAGTCATCAGACTAGCCATAGTCAACATGAAGGAAGAACCTACGAACCATAATGCAAGAAGTGAAGTAACTTACCATAAATAAAAAATAAAATTCTGCAGCCTTTTCAACTGAAATCTTATAAGCCAGAAGGGATTGGTGCTCCATTTTCAGTCTTCTTAATCAGAATAACAGCCAGCACAGAATTTTGTACTAAAAAACAAAGTGTCTTATATGTAGAAGAAATAAAGGCTTTTCTAGTCTCCCAAACATTGAGGGAGTTTTTCAAAACCAGACCTGACCTGCAGGAAATGCCCAGAACTGCATTACACATGGATCAGCATAGTAAGACACCCCCCTAGTGTAAAACCACCCAAAATGGAAATATAGATACACAAAGGATCAATTAAACAAAAAGTTGGTGCTTTGAAAAGATAAAATTGATAGACCTTTTGCTAGATTATCCATGAATAAAAGAATACAAAGTTATATTTCAAATAAATTCAATCAGAAACAATAAAAAGAGGTAAGTGAACTGATGCCTGGAATACAAAATATTGTCTATGAATACTACAAAAATATCTATGCACAAAACTCACTAACACAGAAAAATGGACAAATTCCAGAAGACACATAACCTCCCAAAACTCCTACAGGAAGAAATAGAACTCTCGAACAGACCAATGATGACCAACAAGATTGAAGCAGTAATAAGAAATTTCCCAAGAAAAAAGGAAGCTATGAAACAGCAGAATACAGGTTGGCACCTGTGGCTCAAAAGGAGTAGGGCACCGGTCCCATATGCCAGAGGTGGCAGGTTCAAACCCAGCCGTGGCCAAAAACTGCAAAAGAAGGAAAGAAAAGAAAAGAAAAGAAAAGAAAAGAAAAGAAAAGAAAAGAAAAGAAAAGAAAAGAAAAGAAAAGAGCAGAGCAGAATATAGGAGAAATTTTACCACACCAATAAAGAAGAGTTGGTACTCAAAGCCTAGAAATTATTCCATAACATGGAGAAGGGAATCCTCACTAACACATTCTATGAAACTCCCTGATATCAAATCCAGGAAAGAAAACAAGTAAGAAAGCTATATATCCGTATGCCTTATGAATATGGATGAAAAATTCTCAATATAATACTAGCAAACCAAATTAAATAACACATTTTCAAAAAGCTATTTCACCACGACCAAAAGGGCTCCATCTCAGGGACACACATATGGTTCTGCATCACTAAATCAATAAGCATTATTTAACACAAAAACAGAACCAAAAACAAAGGCCATACAACAATCTTAATAGAAGCAGAAAAAGCTTTTGGCAAAATTTAGCACCCTTTCATGATAAAAATTCTCAAAACATTAAGCATAGAAGAAATGTATCTCAAAATTATATAAACCATTTTACAAACCCACAACCAGCATCATAATGAATGGAGACAAGTTAAAAGCATTCCCCCCTTCTAGTCAACATCATGGTAAAAATCCAGCTAGAGCAATTGGGATAGAGAAATCAATAAAAGAATGCAAATCTGGAAAGAAGAGGTCAAATAATTGCTCTTTGTTGATGATTTGGTCATATATCTAGAAAACTCCAAAGACTCCATCAAGAGATTGCTGGAATAGAAAAATAAATCTACCATATTTTGTAGTATAAAACCAGTGTACACAAATCAGTGGCATTCTATACACTAACAACAGACACAGTGGGAGTCAAATCAAGGACTCAACACCATTCCCAGTAGTTGCAAAGAAAATAAAATACTTAAAATTAACAAGGAGGTGAAAGATTTTAAAAAAATGTGAAACATTGAGGAAAGAAATCACAAATGACACAGACAAATGGGAAAACATGCATTGGTTGTGCATTGGTAGCATCAATATCGATAAAATATTCATATCACCTAACGGGATTTACAAATTCAATATATTGCCCTCAAAATTACCAATATCATACTTCGCAGATCTAGAAAAAAATAATTCTATGCTTTGTTAGGAACCTGAAAAGAGCATGACTAGACAAAGCAATTTTAAGCAAAAGGAAGAAATCTGGGGCACCACAGTACCACACTTGAAATTAGGCTACAAGTTAATAGTAACCAAAACAGCATGGCATTGACACAAAAAGGAAGAAATATTCCCTTACAGCAGAACAGAGTTCCGATGAAAATTATGCACGTACAGCCAACTGATCCTTGAGGAAGCAGACAATAGTTTACCCTGGAGAAAAGGAGCTGTATTTAGAAATGATGCCAAAAACGTTGGATAAGCACATACAGAAAATGAAACAGGATCCGTATCACTTACCACTCACAAAAATTAAAAGACAGGTAAACGACTTAAATGTAAGACATGAAACTATACAAGTTATAGAAGAAAATGCCAAAAAAATATTCTAAGTCTCTAGGCAGAGACTTAGTTAACAAATTTATCACTAAACCCTAATGGCAATTACAAAAACAACAAAATAAATAAATGAGGCTTATTCACATTAAAAAGTTCCTGCACAGCTAAGGAAATAATCAATAGTGCAAAAAGAAAACCTGCAGAATGGAATAAAAATTCACAAGACACACATCTAATAAAGGATTAACAACCAGAATGCACAAAGAACTCAAAAAAATTGGCAAGAAAAAAAATTTAAAGAACCATTTTTAAAAAAGTGAAAATAGACATGAACTGAAGTTTTTCAAAAGAAAATAGACAAATGTCCAATAAATGCATTAAAAATGATGAAAGTTACTATCATCATGGAAACGGAAATTAAAACTATAATGAGATATCCTTAACCTAACCCTGACCCTAACCCTAACCCTAAACCTATCACTAGAACAACAGACAGCAGCATGGACACAGAGAGAAGGAATTCTCATACCACATTGTGGTATGCTGCAAATTAGTACAACCTCTATGGGAAACAATATGAAAATGCCTCAAAGAAATAAAATAGACCTTCCATTTGATTCAGTAATCTTACTACTGGGTATTTACTCAAAGGAAAAGAAGTCATTTTTATCAAAAAGACAGCTGTACTTGAACATTTATTGCAGCACAATTTACCATTACAAAGATAGGGAATCCACCAAGTATTCGTCAATTCACCAGTGGATGAACAAATTGTGGCGTGTGTATAACATGGTGTATAAGTCATCTGTGAAAAAGGGTGAATTAAGTCATCTGTGAAAAAGGGTGAATTAATGCTGTTTGGAACAACTGGATGAAACTGGAGACTGTTATCATAAATGACTTTCTAATGAATGAAAAAAGAAACACCAAAGGTACATTTTATTTCATTGAATAATTGATGAGCAGACTTGTGCAGAGAAGGAAGTAAAACTCTAGAAATCAAGCAAGGGGAGAAGAGAGGAGGGAACGGAGGGTAACCAACCCAGTGGGAACAATGAACAGTATTTGGCCATGAGGTAAGCATTACAAAAGCAATCTATGTAACCAAAAAACATTTATTCCTCAATATTTTGAAACTAAAAATGTAAATAAATGAATATAAAAAAGAAATGCAAAAATATTTTTAAAAATAATCTCAAATATAAAATGTTTACACAAATCAATTTTAAAGAAAGACATAGAGAACATTTTTTTAAGAAGTAGTCCCCCCAAAATATGACTCTTCTAACTGGTTTCAGAGAAAATTCTATAAAACATTAAAAATCCCTATTCTGTGCTATTCAAGAAGTTGAACATAATATAAAATACTACATTTGTATTGTTCAGAGAAATTTGTGGAAAAGAGTGTACAATAAAGCAAAAAAAAAAAAAAAAGCAATGTTTTTACAGAAACAAAACAAACAGAAAGCCCCACCCATGAGAATATGCTCTTACAACTTTGTCAGTACAAAGGATTAGTGTTCGGATTCCTACTCACTATTTGGGTATAGCTCTTAGTAAT
Source organism: Otolemur garnettii (assembly GCF_000181295.1). Lineage (NCBI taxonomy): Eukaryota > Metazoa > Chordata > Mammalia > Primates > Galagidae > Otolemur > Otolemur garnettii. Next base: position 2,522,719 of record NW_003852428.1, on the reverse strand, counting down.
AGTAGGCTTTGCATGTTAGCCAATAATTTTAAGAATATGTTAAAAAATAACTAAAATATTGTGATAGCTTAGCGCCTTAATTATACTTTTAATTGATTTCATAATATAAAGAAAATACACAGACAGATGCATGCAATAAGTACACACACACTATACATACACATAATTCCAAAGTCAAGAACAGCTTGAGGTCTGAGAGTGAACAATTTCAGACAATTATAGCAAAATAAATTTCCCAGTGATTCAGTTAATAGAATTTGTAGTTAAATAATATCAAATATGAAATAAATATTTTGTTTCTCTTTAGCAAATAATAAATATCATGAACAAAAGACAAAATAATAAAAACAATACATATTTACATATAAAACAAACCATATGTATTTAAAATAACAAAATATGAAACACAAAATTTATATTGAATGAAGAGCAATTTGTATGCAGAGGAAAAATAGACTACTTAGCTGAAATGCATATTTGAAGAAATGGCATAGAATGTATTTGGAATTTTAAAAATTAGCAAATACAAAGAAAATAGAACGGGTACATTGATTAAAATGAAAAGTTCTAACATAGATCTAATCTTTCGTCTGACACAAAAAGAATACAAACATGAGGTGAGAGATGCCATTCTCAGAGATAATACCTGATAATTTTCAAACAAGTTAAAGTCAGGCAACTTCTAATTCTGGAATCACAACGAATTAAAGACAAGCTAGTATGAGAAAGAGAACTTTAAATCCAGGAAAATCAAGTCAAAACCCTCATAAAAAGGAGAATATTTCAACAATAACCAATGAGAAGGAAAGTTCACATCAAACAGCATGCCAGGAAGACTACTAATAGATTCCTTACCACAAGAAGTAGAGGTGAATTACAGCAACTTATCTTTAGCCTTGAAACAAAATTATTGTACATCAAGTGAATTTTCACCAAAGTTTTTTAAATCATGAATAGGAAATAAACGCATATTCAGAAAACCAAAACTTTAAGTTTGGTACATCAACATTTACTAAAGGAAGCTGTTAACTTATGTTGAAGTATTTTTCAGTGGCCCTTGACATAACTATCCCACCTCCAACTTGATCTAGACTTCTGTTGCGGGGTTCCTTGGGCACTCATATTCTTTTGACAGCTGCTACCCTCAGCACTACCCTTACTGCTTTCTGCTTTGGGGCATTCTTCATTGAGTTCTCTAAATGTGCAGGCAAACATACCTGGAAATGAATATCTGCAGAGCCCCTCCCCACAAACAAAAGAAATAGGAGCTTGTAGATAAACAATTTGACAATTCTGGGAGTCCTCTCCAATCTC
>NW_003852428.1:2519306-2520482 GCF_000181295.1 Otolemur garnettii | reverse complement strand
TTTTCTAATTCTTTTATCTCCTGCAATTCTGTTTTATGGGATAACTTCTCACACTGCCTGGGCCTTCCTTCTTATATCAAGCTCTGAGTTGAGAGACCTCAAACTGAAATAGTTGGAGTTATTAATCTGTAATAGAATGTATATATAAATTGGAAAACTGTAATATGCCCAGAAATGTCATCTGGGAGGTAATTTAATTCTTGAACCTGATTCTTTTTGTTTAGAAGCAGCCATGTAGTAAGAAAATGGAATTTCTACCAATCTCTTCATTTAACTGAGTTCAAGCTCCCCATGAGAGTTTTAGATGTATTCTGCTACAAACTTTGTGAAGGCATCTATCAGGTACAAAATTTCACATAATCTCAGAATAATTCACTGACCTATCTCAAAGAACACTTAAGGAGCAGCTCAATGCTGCTAGATAGAGAGCATTTCCTTCCTAATACAGCTTCATGAAATGAAGTAAGCCTCATTGTACTTGTCAGTAGAAAACTCAGCAAAAATTCTGTTAGAATTAACATCTTAAATTGGAACAACCTGGTTGTTTGTAATATTTGCACTTTTTTTTTCTGAGATGGGACTAATAAAAAACTCATCAGTTCTATTTACAGAAATATTCATCCAAAATTCTGACTGTGTGAGTATGATGGTGAATTTTAATGTATCAACTTGCGTGAGCCACTGGGTGCTCAGATATTTAATGAAACATTATTCTGTATACTTTGGGAAGATATTGACATGTGAATAACAGTAGATTGAATAAAAATAGTCAATGGTAATCCATTATGTGGGCAGTACTCATCAAATTAGAAGACCTAACTGGAAAAAAAGGTCTGATCTACCTATCAGTAAGAGGGACGTCTTTCTGCCTGAGGTCAGACATCTTTTATTTTCTTGCCTTTAAAATGGAACTAAACATTGGCTCCTCTTGGGTCTGAAACCTGTCAACTTCACCATTGGCTCTACAGCTTCCCACCTGAAGATCTTCAGTCTGTTCATAGTCTGTAAGTGGAATAATTTCACAGCTGTGTCTTATGCGAATGTGTGTGCATGCTTGTATATGTGTGTACACGTGCACATGTATTCTCTTGGTTCTTTTTATCTGGAGAATCCTAATAGATATTTTGGCAAAAGCAATGGAGTTCTGAAGTAACAAATATTTAAATGCAACTTTGG
>NW_003852428.1:2499549-2518913 GCF_000181295.1 Otolemur garnettii | reverse complement strand
AAAAAAAAAAAAAAAAAAAAAAAAGAACATGTTATTGAAAAGTGAACAAAGGGAATATTTATCCGAAAAATAACAGATATTAGATGAACTGTGTTTCAAAGTTTTGTTAAAGCTAAAAATTGTAAGCAAATGATAGAATTGGCCCTTTAGCTGAGAAATGTCAAAGCAAAATATTGAAAGAGCAGCTTGGTTCCTTCTGACTATGTCTAGTAAAATGTGACAGGGGAGAGAAAAATTAAAAAATAAGTTGATAAGAAAAAAGTGACCAACACTTGAAGCTTTTGAAAATTTTTCATCTACATTGTGAAATATGAGACAGCACGTTCTGAAGAAAACACCAGGGGTGTGACTGAACAACCATTTGGTAGAGGGATCACGGCTGTAACCCGTAGACCTAAACATCCATCTCATCAACAGCAGGAATACATACAGGATTTTATCAGCGAAAGTACTTTCAGTTAAAACTACAGAGGAAAAGAAAGTGAGACATAAAGAAAGAAGGCTATTGTCTTTCTTGGATTTTGTAAGACCAGAAAAGAGGACATACTGTTCAAAAGTCTGCTGGTCTCCAAGAAGGAAAGTGATCCTGGAATGAATCAGTTATCATCAGGGCTACCACAAACCCAGGAGGAAAGTCTTTTTTCTTCCTGACCTCAGAGGTTGGGAACTTCCCAGAAAGTCAGTACCATGGAGATGATGATGCCACCTTGGTGAGCCTTTAGGCCAGAATGTAGAAAGAGAAGCCTTATACTTAAACTTTAAGCTCTAAAGAAATTTGCACTGCTATGATTTAGACTTGCTTGGATTCTATCAATTTTTTTTTCTTGTTTTTACTTCATATTATTTCAAAATATTACCAGGGTACAAAGAGTTTTGGCTACATATATTGCTTTAGCAAAGCTTGGATCAGGGCTATAAGTATAACTGTTAAACAGGATTATAAGTGTTCACTGTACACTCTTGGCAAGTTTTTAGCTACCTCTCATCCTTCTTTCCAGCAGATGGACTTCAACTGAATTTCCTGTCTCTCTGTGCTCATCAGTTAGTTCCAAGTTAATGATGAATGGAATTCATCTTTTTTCCATTCTACAGATAGTTCACTTGGTATAATGGTGGCCAGTTCCATCCAAGTTGTTGACAAAGGCATTAAGGCATACTTCCTCCAGGTTGAGTAACATTTATGGTATACTTTTAGTACATTTTGTTCATCCACTCATGAATTAATGGGAATCTCTCTATGACTTATGCCTGAGCTGGGTCTGTTCTCCCTTCTCCTTAATCTGATATCCTCCCTTCCTCTGTTAAGGTCTAGAAAGTCATGTATCTATTAGGCCATCTTTTCTTATCTCACTTTTTTTCTTCCAATATTTATGTTGTGGAATGAAAATGTTTATCCAATGCCAGCCCACCACTGTGTTTTGGAAATACCACATCCAGTCTGGTTTCACACCTTGAGGTGACTTTTTCCTCAGAATGAATTGTGCCTAGAGTCTCTCCCACATGTTATTATAAGATACATAAATGTAAACTTTGACTTTAGATTTTAGAATTAATGCCAAAATGAGTTAAAAATTTGGGAGCTGTTGGGATTGTTTGAGTACATTTTGGATGTGAAAAGCTATTAATTTTTTGAGGGCAGAAGGCTATGGATTGAATTTTGTTTCCACTAAATTCAATTCTTAAAGCTCTAATACCTCTTGTGATATTTTTTTCTGAAGAGATGATCTGTACTAACCAGGTATTGACTTGAGTCACACAATCTATAGACTTTTGTTACACCAGCTCAAACAAGATGATGGGTTTCACAGCCATGTATAGACCCATCTTGGTATCATCCAAGAAACCTCCACCTAAGTGACTATTATAGTAATGACCAAGAGCTGAAGAGCTACTCAAAAGCACCAATCACCCTAAGAAAAATCTGAGCATTCTTGAATACTGCTGAAACTTGTTGCCATTATGAGTGAACATGAATAAGAACTGTCACTGTCACTTTCACCAGCTGACAGGAACTCTGTCTCTAGAAGGGTTTGACAGTTGATGGAGAAACTGCTGGTAGGCCTAACCTCTGAGGGTCTGCATCAGGAAATGTGTCTATCAAATATTTCTAAATCTGGCAAGAGCGACTGCTGTCAAAAGCTGTCCTTAAAACAAAGCAGATTCTATACCTTCACTTCCAAAATAAAAGTGACTGGATAGTGAAGGTGTTAAAAACCTTTTCAATGACAAAAAGCTAAAGGGCTAGTAAATGTTTAACTTAGAAAAGCTAACATTTTAGTGATGTGGTAATTCCATCCGAGTATCTGAAGCTATCAATCACAGAGAAGGCAGTAACTGTTCTACAGTTTGTCAGGGATAAGATTAGAATTGTAGGGTGGAAGCTTCAAGAAGACAAATAATGGCGCAGTACCATAACTTCTGATTTTTTTTTTTTTGTAACTTTCAGAATTGTCCAAAATTAAATTTTAACTAGTTACTTCAAAACAGTTTTAGTCACTGTAAAAGTCTCAGAAACATAGAGCTCTATGCATTCTTTACCTAGATTTGCCAATATCAACATTTTAGATAACTATAGTACAAATCAAAAAGTTAATGAATTTTAAAAATTAACATTGGTAGATATTAATTTGACTTTATTTGAATTTCACTTGAATTTGCTACAAGTCATTTTTTCTGTTCCAGGATCCAAGAAATATAAGTCCATATATTTTAATATGTTTTAAAGTCTTGCTATTTTGTTACTGAAGAGATAAGTTAATACTTTATTTGTGTTAGCTAGCCCTTTCATTATAATAATTATACAAAGTTCATTATAACTATTTTTCAGTAAAGCAAGTTAAACTTTAATTAGATGGATCACTTTAGGATTTTGAGAGAATGGCACATTAAAATTATTACAAAAGATACTGCTGAGAACCTATTCATGTACAGTTATCCAAGATTCTCTGCTTTGGATGAGATTTTGGTAATGAAAATAATAATGAGAAGAAAGCAATCATTTAGAAAATCTTGCACAGGTCTAAGTATATCCATATAGATATCAGATTTCAACTATTAATTTCATGCATATTAGTGAATATAAAAGTATGTCTTGTGTTTAGACATCCATGTTAACAGGTTTGATGTAAACATTCCAAATTGTATATAAAATCAGCACATTGTACCACATAATGTACCACATATTAATGATCTAATTAAAAAAATAAAAAATAAAAGTATGTCTTACTCCTCTTTAACAGCTAGTCAAGCTAACTACACCTGACTCATGCAATTATGGTGATATAGATAGGTGGGAAAGTTGGTTGAATAACATGCTGTATTCTAAAAAGAAATCTTTAGGCCAAGCACAGTGGCTCACACCTGTAATCCCAGCACTATGGGAGGCTGAGGCAGATGGATTGCTTGAGCTCAAGAGTTCAGGGCCAGGGTGAGTAAAGGGAGACCCCGTCTCTAAAAATAGCCAGTGTTATTGTGGGCTCCTGTAGTCCCAGCTACTTGGGAGACTGAGACAAGATGATCACTTAATCCTAGGAGTTTGAAGTTTCCTGTGAGCTATGATGACCCCGCAGCACTCTACCAAAGGGGACAAAGTAAGACTCTGTCTCAAAAATAAATGCATAAATGAATACATAAATAAAAATAAATTTTTATCATTTAGGGGTTATTTTCAAACATTTCTGCCAAAGAAGTTGCACTGTTCCATTCATCTCTGATCTTGTGGATGGTCTTTAATATGTAGCTTTGTTGGGTGAATGAGGAGTCCATAGATTTTTTCAGTACTCAGTTGATTCTTTTGGTTTTGTCAAAAATAAATCAGCCTTCTAAAATGGGTTTTAATATTTCATAATTATTAACAAGCATGTCAAACACCTAAAAAAGTGAAGATTATGCTTAATATGACTCCAAAACTCTAATACCCTTTTGAATTGAGAATGTTAGGTTCAGGGTTGTTTTCTTTATGTCATTTTTTTTTTTTTTTTTTTTTTTACCTCAAATGATGAATGATTTATGCTTTCATGACAAGCAAGCACAATGGTTCTGGAGAACAAAAAATTTCAACTCTGTAATTCAGGTTAGTTACTTTCTTATCCCCCACTCCCATTATTTATATGCCTTTTATTTTTCCAGAGAGTTTAGAAGAGTTTCTTTCTAAAGTTTCTTCTTCTCTTTTCTGCTTACATCATATGTCTGTAGACATTTCAGTGATGGTAATGCTAGCAATTAAGACAAGAAAATCTCAGGATGATGCTGACACTCCCTGGGAAGCACGGCCATTTAACTCAGCTGTTCTATCCACGTAGAGAGCTGTAATCTAGCACATCTACTTTGATGAGTCTGTTTTCCATCTAAATTATTTTCTTTATAATGGCAAAATAAGTGTGACATTAAGGAGAATTCAGTAAAAGTTTGTGATTAAAAAATATCACTAATCATATTTTATCATAAATGTTAAATGTAAAACCTTCATGTATATATGAAATATAAATATATATGATATTTATCATATATCATATATTAAAATATATAAATAAAAAGTTTATATATATAAAACCTTTATTTATGATATAAAAAATATCATATATATATTTAAAATGTTATATATACATAAAAAATCTTTTCTTTTAAGATAGGGTCTTATTCCTGTCACCTAGGTTGGAGCACAGTGTCATAATCATAGCTTACTGTAACCTCAAACTTCTGAGTTTAATGATATTCCCTCCTCAACCTCCTGAGTAGCTAAGATTCTAAGCTCTTAGTGAACTAATTTTTGTTTGTGGGTTTGTTTAGATGTGGGGTCTACCTATGTTGCCCAGGCTGGTCTCAATTTTACAGCCTTAAATTATCCTCCCGCCTTGGCCTCCCAACATGCTAGGATTACATATGTGAGATATCATGCCCAGCCAATACTCATAAGTTGTAAAACAAAATCTGACTAGAAGCATGCTAGAATTTATTAAATAAATCTTATTAGAAAGGGAAATATAGTTGAACCAAAAATAGCCAGATTCCACCTTGACTGTCTCTCTCCACAATTTTTGTGTCAAAAATACTAATTCCCAATGTGATGGCATTATGAAATGGGGCCCTTGGGAGGTAATAACGTCATGAGGGCAGAGCCCTCATTAAACGATTTGTGTTTTTATAAAAAAGGACCCTAGAGAGCTCTCTTACCCTCTTTACTCCATGTGGAGACACAATGAAAGTCAGCAATCTACAAACCAGAAAAGAACCCTCATCAGAACCTGACAATGCTCTTACCCTGATCTCGGACTTCTACCAAACAACCTAGGAGAAAACTTTTCTGGTGTTCGTAAACCCTCCAATCTATAGTGTATTATAGCAGCTAGAATAAGGCAGGAGTTTCGCTTATAAATAAAAATTTCCTACCAGGAGCATGACAAATGAATGTTTGAGTAATTCAAGTTGACATATCAAAAAACTAATATAGTAAAATAAAATTCCCTAGAAAATGCTACATATGTTTTTTAACTGTTTTGAAATGGAAATGTTTCATGATGGAGATGATCTTTCTTTGCAAGTGACATGAGCACATGAGCCACTTGAAGGCCTCATGTGTTAAATCTAATGCACCAAGAGGCTACTTGTGGTTTGCCATGAGTGATCCCAGAATTATGAAGATTTTATATTTTTTCTCTGGATTAACTGTATCCTTAAAATGATTTACAAATGAGACACTAAGATGTCTGATTTCTGGTAAGCAGTATCACACAATATTACCCTCAGATTATCTCAATCTTACGCATACTTGTAAACCAACATTGGGAAGGAGGCAGTGATAAAAATCATAGGAAAATGAACTAGGACATTTACTCTTGACACTTCTAGAATCTTCTACTTGGCCCTACTTTTATCCTCCAGCCAGTTAATAAGGAATCCAGATTCCATGCAGCCCCGGAGCATAAAGTACTAAGAAATTATGTAAGTCTATAAAAATGGCATGCCATGAGATAGGTCTTTCCTTATAGTTACTCTATAATTGGGACTTTGCCTTAAATGGTTCATAATAATCACATAATAACTATACTAGGTTACCTTAATAAGCTGTAAATCATATGGCAGATAGTATTGTTAAGATCAACATAAAAACATTAAAACTCATACTTCTGACACATACTAGAAATAATATTCACATACCTTGCCAAGAGCCTTTTTCTTTAATAAATAGAATGTAGTCAAATGGACATTTTTCAAAACTCTTTGTGGGGCAGTGTCTGTGGCTCAAAGGAGTAGAGTGCAGGCCCCATATGCCAGAGGTGACGGGTTCAAACCCAGCCCTGGCCAAAAACTGCAAAAAAAAAAAAAAAAAGCAGCCTTTGTGTCTATAGGAGACTAATCACATTGGATGTTCAGGTGGGTAGTTAAATACTTTAGTCATTCTATGACTACATTTATACATACTAATTCATGCTCTGACCTAGAACAACTATTGGAACTTTAAAGCCTTAGATGGCTGATATTCTAAGTCTACTTAGAACAAAGTCTACTTGAGCTCCCATATCCCATCTTCAGGTGATATAATCTTATAAGTAGGGAAATTACTTAACTTCTGTCAAATATGTTCAGATAAATCTGTCATCCAAAGGGATTTAAGAAATAAGATGCACTCTTTGAATCTTTATTGAGAGTCAAGACAATTTTCTATATTTTTTTATTCCAATATTCCAAAATGTTTCCAAATCTCCGTAATTATTACTGGCAAATTCTGGATCAGAAATTCTGACAGGGCTAAGCAGAGGTGGCTTATCTCTATTGCATGTTGTCTGGGCCTCACTGGGAACATGCAGAGGCCAGAAGCCACCGAAACTTCTTCACTGACAAGACGGGCCATTGATATTATTTGTTGGCTTGCAGCATTAGTCCTTCTCTTCGTTTTTTGTTAATTTCAAATTATTATAGGATACAAATAATTTTGGTTACCGGGATTGCTCTTGTGATGCTTGAGTCACGGTTACAAGTGTGCTCTTCACTCAGTGTTCATTGTGCCCATTAAGCAAGTTTCTGCCCATGTCCTCCTCTCCAACCCCTTGTGTGATTTCCCAGGTGTTTTGTATCCCTTTGTGCACATATGTTTTCATCAGTTAGTTCCACTTTAATAGTTAGTACATGTGGTATTTGTTTTTCTATCCTTCAGATACTTCACCTATAATATGTTCTCTAATTGCATCTAATTGTTGAAAAGGGCATGAAGGCATCCTTCATTATGACTGAGTAGTATACCACACCGTACATATATCAGAGTTTGTTAACCTGCTTATGAATTAATGGCATCTGGGTTGATTACAGGCCTTTGCCTTTGTAATTTATACTGCTGCAACAAGCATTGCAGTATCTTTTTTAATAAAATGACTCTTTTCCCTTTGGGTAAGTACCCAGTAGGGAGATTGCTAGATCAAATATTAAGTCAACTTTTAATTCTTTGTGGAATCACCACTCTGCTTTTCATAAAAGCTATATGAATTATTTGCAGTCCAACCAACAGTATATAAGCATCCTTTCTCACTACATTCAAACCAGCATGTATTGTTTTTAGACATTTTAATAAAAGCCATTCTGATTGGAGTAAGGTGATAACTCAATGATCCTGAATATAAAAAAGAACATCAAAAACTAGAATTGCTCCAGTGTAAAGTAACTATAGCATAATGTTTAAAAATATATTTTTAAAAAATCTAATTTTTCAACAAGAGATGTAAATAGCTAGAACAGTTAAGAAATTTTTATAGATTTAAATAGATTTTAAAAGATAAACACCAAGGTTTCAGAGGATTTTTTTTAATAGATTAGAAAATAAGTAAATACATATAGAAAATCTTAACTTACAATATAATCCTTCTTTAGTCATTTCAGGAATTATTTGAAGTGATTTTAAACAACAGAGCAAAAACTTTGCAAGTCTAAATAATTTCCTTTAAAGATATTAACTTCATAAATGATTATGAAAGGTTTTTTATCTCTATCATAACTTAAAGAGTTTTTTATCAATGCCAAAAAAATAATGACTTTAAATGCAGTTCAGCTCAGACATAAAGATACACTCCAATCTACTGAGGAATTGATTGATTTTTTTTTTTCCTCACTTTAAACTCCCTTGTCTCAATGGTCTTTTATCATTTTTACTCAGAGGTGCATAAGAGGTCAAAATTGAGTATTATTGTCTCTTTTAGATTATTATTTATCATCATATCCTGGAATAGTGCTTATCATTAGCTACCCATTTAAATTTTTAACCCAAGAAGCAGGCTGTGGGATTTTCTCCAGAGCAAACTAAATTCCCCACTTATTTTATTTAGTTTGTATAGTTTTAATCATTACCAGGGAGCAGAAGACTAACAATGTAGACTATTACTAAGCTATGAATGGTTCTTCCAAAGCACAAATGACTTTTGATTTATATTTCCTAATAATTATATTGCAGCGTAGGAAAGATTACTACATCTTGTCACCTCACATAAAAGATTATACACTATTTCTAAAAATAACAAATTCATCATTTACTCATTCAAATTTAAAATATTTTAGGCATTTAATATTTATGAAAGTTCATGTAATAGGTATTTTAACTTGTTGAAACTGACACGTAAACTCGTATGCACGGATTTCCCACATACTTGTTGTCTTAAACTATATACACACTATGGAGAGACTGAATCTAGCTCATTAACGCATGCATCACCTCAAAAATCTATCATTTTAGTGGTGAGAACACTGAAGTTCCACAATAGATTTTGTACTCTTTTTTCCCATTCAGCTTTAATGAGGATAAATTTATAAATAAAAATTCTATTTATTTAAGATGCACGTTATATTTTGATATATGTATATGTTATGACATGTTTACCACAATCAAGCTAATTAAAAATGTTGTGTGCCTTGTATGCCTTTCACCCTTGGGTTTTAATTATCCTTTCTCTTCCTGCTTGAATCAGTAATAAAGAACTGGATTTAAGAATTGACAAAAATAGACATTCCAGTACACACTCAAAATAAATGTGCACAGATTAAGGTTTACTTTTATTATTCATAGGTTATTTAACCTGGGAAATATTTATGAACCCCACTGCTGTTAGGCCTCTCCACTCCATTCTTTTTTTTTTTTTTTTGGAGAAATGTGGCGGGGCTGGATTTGAACCTGCCATCTCTGGCATATAGGGCCGGCGCCCTCCTCCTTTGAGCCATAGGCGCTGCCCTCCACTCCATCCCATTATGAGCAATCATTGTTTACCAGCGGTTGCCAGATTGGTTCTATTTTTTACACCCACCTTTCTACATATAAATACAATTCTATTTCTTTATATCTAGGCCTTCATTACTACTGATTAATTTTTACTTTTCACTTGTGTTTAATTTTTGCATATTCAAAGGAAATGGAGAATTTTATTACAAAATGATAGATATTTAAATATTTTAATTTTTAACTATAAATATTTCTCATTTATTTGATATTCTGTATGAACTCTTTGATCACATGTCTGCTTTTGAACAAATATTTTCACTTCTTTTTGTAATATGAAATACACATACGATTTTCTCTCATTAAAAGTTTTTTTGGTTACTTCTATAAAACCGCCTAAAATACCCTCCACCTTTTTAATCTTTAGATGGCCTTAATTATCATGTCTTGAGTTTTCTCATCAGCTGTAGAACATTTGGCCCATTCTTCAATAAAGATGTTGCAAAAGTTACGCATGTAATGTCCATGTCATAACAAAATCCTCAACATAAGTGGAATCCTTAACCGTTCAAGAAACTATTAACTTGGTTAGATCACATGCTGTGTCTCTTGCCGTCTTGAAGGTTATGCTGATTTTATTGATCTGGTTTTCTATTTTTTTCCCATTAGCTTTCCTTTTAAAGGCAATTGTGCTGAAGAAGTCCCAGTGCTCACTGACAGCTTTCCACTCCATGTCATCCATGGAGATCTTTAGTTCTCTACTGTTTTTTTGTGGCTCAGGTTGCTAATGAGCTGTCTTCTTCAGGCTGATTGTCAGTTTATAATACTATGCTGAATTGGCAAAGCCATTCCTAATCTCCTTATGTGTGCACTTGTAAAGAATGGTTATCAGCTTTCTAGAGTTTCTCCATTTTTTTTTTTTTTAAACTAAAGAACTTGTGATGATGTCCTTGCCCTATTGGGTTAGAAAGTTTCCTAAGTCAAACTATAAAATGAGAAATAGGTAGAGTCTTCTGGATTTCTTCTTGTCTTTTTATACATGAGTTTATAAAAATAATTGAATAAAATTAATCTTACTTTTCCTTTTTTATAACTTTACTTAGCAAAGAAAGATATAGTAGCCAGTTTGGTAAGCTGTATCCGTGCAATATTCAAAGGATGAGTCCCTCACCTAACACACAGTCTATAGACCTATAAAATGAAGTGTTAAGAATTATTGTAATAGAATAATTCGTGTACAAAGCAGTCGATGTCACATCTATTCATTAGAAATTCTTCCTGTCAAAAGACAAAACGTGAGTCATACTGGTGTAAACACCAAAGAGCATTTACAAATCTAAAACTGTCAATTCCAGTCTTGCAGAGGCCCCTGTCACTATCCCTTGTGGTTTTCTTGACCTTATCATTGGCTTTCACCATGGCAGCTGCTCCAGGCCTCATAAATACCTTCCCTGTTTGATGGCATCGCATAAATTGCATGCTAATTTCTACATTATTCATTCCAAACAGATAGAATGCATGAATTTGGATTGGCTTAAATTGGCAGAAATATAGATTTAATTTGTCTGAAACTACACAGAATTCCACCTAAACGCAGTAAGTGGTGCTATAACATGGATAATAAAGAAACACAAGGATACGATTTCAGTATGGCTGAATCTCTGAAGCACTCAGTGGAAAGGAAACAGGTTTTTACCCAAACTCTCATTCATTGTCCCATCATCTTCATGAGATTCTGTCTGTATTAGAGTAGAAATAATCAATGTGACTATCCATAACTTCTGAGTGCCCTATACTTTTATAGGCATTTGTGAGGCATTTGTGAATAGCACGTTTGTACAAAAAGTCTGCCGTCTTTGGGGGTATAGATAGGTTCTGTTTTACTTTGTTCGTTCATTTTTCCTCACCCTAAATCAAAGTGGTTTACTTTTTCCTGTGTTTGATAATCTCTATATGTGTCCTAAGAACTTAAATTGGTGTTACTTTCCTCCAGAGAGAATAAGTCCCTGCTTTCAATTATAGCCAGGACCACTACCAAATTGGGAAGTCCTTGACTGAAATACATGACTGGGATCAATGAGTGCAGCAGATAAGGGGGGGAGGAGGGAGAGAGAGAGGGAGAGAGAGAGAAGGAGAGAGAGAGAGAAGCACAAGAGAGGCAGAGAGAGTGAGATAGAAGAACCAGAGATGAGGCTCAGAGATCTTACATTACTACTTGCTAAAGGCATTTTGATGTTGCCAATCCTGTTAGTGTGCTATTATATTTGTCCGCAGGGGGCCTATATTTTCCTTTCCCCTAAACTTACTTGTTGTTTCTTTGAGCTCCAATTGTGGCATTTAGCATTTCTGGGAGAAGCAATTCTCAGGTACTTCCCTGACACTTGAGTGAGTGGGGACTTTTAGCATACTGAATATATCAAAGAGACTTAATTCATTTTACTTCCTCATGTGATAGTCTCATATATGCCTACAATGTGACTATTTCTGACAGTTCTCTCATTTTAATGCAGTGTCATTTTGGGGGTCATGTTCCTGATACAGTGCGCCCAGAGCTGAGGGGAGGACTTGCCATCTCCAGCCTGGGGGTCTTGGTAGACAGCAGCCAGCAGAGGAACCAAGGGGGTGGGTTGGAGGTAGAAGGCTCCAGGGGCCAGAGGGGCTGGACAACTGCTGGGGGGGACACCCCACTGTAGTGTTTCCGACCTGGCCTCTGTCTCCCTCAACTCAGCACTTGTGGCTGAACAGGGGACCTTCCATTTCTCAGGCCTGGTCAATGTCACATAAGTTGCCTAGGCCTGGGAACTGAAGGGACTGTATCCATTCATTTGTTGGGCTATATATACACCTGAAGAGAAAAGACCCAGGAGGAGATTTTTTGCAACTTGAGTTTTCCCTCTGCCAAAAGCTCTGGTGCTTTCTCTGTGCTCTTTTCTGTAGAATAAATCCTATCTACCACTGACCTGTGCTCTGTGGATTCATTTTTCTAATCCCTGAGACCAAGACCCTACTGAAGAAAGAAATTCCAGCTCTGATCTCTCAAGAATAACACCTGAATGCTCCACGTGGTAGTTAGGGCTCTGGGCCTTCCAGGTTAGTGCTTATTCTCTGACACAGTGGAAATGTGTGGGGAAAAGAGTATGGCCAGGGCTGGGTTGGGTGAGCTTGCCCTTGGGTGCTACAAAAGCTGATCGTTAGCCTTTTCAGCAGGGGTAAGTAGTTTGTTCCCAGCCTTTGGGGAAAGTCACAGGGAGGGGTTGAAGTGCCCCCACTCATCCAGAATGTCTGCCCATGGAGATGAGGCTGTCTAGGATTCAAAGTCTCTGTATCCAGCTCTCAACATCCCCACCCCACCATATTCATGCCTAGTCTGCTAGCAAACATCTCTATGAGACACTAGAAGGCAGAGAATTCCCCATTTGAATACCTTGGGTCCACTACCATATTAGGGGATAAGCATGAACCCTACCTTCTGAAGGCCTAAGCCTGAAATTGACACCCTCTGGAGAAATGTGGCTGTTCATCAAATTCTGGACTCAAACTTCTCTCCCAGCTGGAAAGCATGGGGGAAGGGCCATAGCTCCTGGTCAGCCTGTGCTCCTGAGTGTGCCATGCCTGGTTGTCCAGGTGCAGCTCTGGACATCGTACCCAAGACTTCCAGGTAAGTTTTCTGGAAGTACAGAGGCAGAGCCTCAGACTCCAGTATGGGAGCCTCAGAGCCAGAACTGGGGAGGATCCCAAAGGAGATCTTCTGAATAGGGCCTCTGAGCCAGAATGTGGGCTGTGCAGGCAGTGGGGCTCATGTGGGGTTCACGGCTGACCATGCAGGGGCACTTAAACTCTGGAGAGTCTCTGGTCTTGGGGCTGAGCAGGTAGCAGGCTGTTTCATAACCTCAGGGACTATGCTGATGCCAACTCAGGTGAGTAGAGGTCAGTTCTGGCAGCTCAGTGACTGCAGAATTCTCCCTACCCCACACAGGACTTACTGAATTGGTCACTCAATGTCTGTCATTTCAGAGCCCAGGGCATGGGCATCCCAATCGATTCCATGCTTAGATGCCATTGTGCTCCAGTCACACAGTGTGCTGCAGGAAGTCCAGTTAGTCTGGTCCCTCAACCTGGAAGAAACCTGCAATGTGCACCTGACAGCTGAGGATGGCTTTAGCTGCTGCTCAGTCCCCACCACGCCTGTTGTCTGGTGCAGTGACTCTACACAAACTTCAGGCAGTGCCCAGTCTGACCTTGTAGAGGTCTGTGGCAGTGTAAGGCTATCTTACAATTCACTCTGCACCAGCAGGGTGAATGCAGCACCACAGCACTCTATCCTCCTAGTCTTCCTGCATACCCTCTGATGTTATTTTACATATTTGCCTTGTCAACTTTCCCCACTACTCAGGGTGCCCCACATTGCTTCTTGGTGATTTCACAATGTTGCATCAAAGAAGAGTGATGTTTATGTAGGCAGCTGCCTACATTGTTCAATTTTCCTTGAGGGTGGCATGCTGGCAGGCTGTTTCTAGTCCATCATTTTTTTCTCTTTCTTTATTTTTTGATAACACTTAAGATGACACCTATTACTAATGTGTATTACTAGTATGTATAGTATGGAGGGATTATGACTTTTGTTTAAAATGTAAAATACTTTCCAAATATTCTCAGTTGTAATAATACTAAACTGAACAACATATAGTTATATTCACAAAGGAAAATTTATAAGACAGGAAAAAAATGAGTTTTGACATGTGGATTTCCCTGTAAGTTCACTTAGCTGCATTAATTTACCAAGAGCTTCAACATTATGTTTTCTTTAACTGTTGTACAGCCAATAGGCTAATAACAAATGAGCCAAATGAACTTTAATCACAAAATTGTTTTCTTGGGCAGACAAAAATTTTTTGAATGAAAGTTCTAGGCTTATTTTCCTTTTAATATATTTTCTATAACTTTGTAATAGTTTTGATACAATTTTAAAAGTCAATTTGATAGGAGCTTTCTGTCTAGTTTCATCTACTTTTCTTTGGACTCATAAAAATGGTGATGAAAAATCTCATGCTGGGTGGCGGCTGCCCCATATGCTGGAGGTGCAGGTTCAAACCCAGCCCCAGCCAATAAATAAATAAATAAATAATTTAAAAAAACAAAAGAAAAGAAAAATCTCATGAAAATGTGTATTATCTATCAGCTAATCTTTTACTCACCGCTTATTTAATAGTGCAGATTTTTTATAACATACATCGTAAGTGCATAGACTTGGGGTAACAACTTCAGGGTAATTAGATTATAGTTTGAAGATCATGAGTAATGATAAGAATGGGAGTTCTGATGCAAGCACACAGTAAACACTGTAGTGCACAGGTCTTGTCTTCCTGACTTGGATATCCACCCCACCCAACATCTACTTCCAGCTGCTAGAGTCTGTTCAAGTCCACTCAGTCATTTAAACCCTCCGAAAGCTGCGCCAGTGAGATAGTTATCCCAAAATTTAAAAAAGACCTGCAGGACAGCCTTTTCTTGTCACCAGTTCTTAGGCAGGCTGGCCGGCCTGTCCTTGCCCATTCCCAAGCACCAGCCTTTTGATCTGGTTTTCCCCAGCTCCAGACCTCCTTGCTGGCTCTTGTCGTCCACCACTGCTTCACTGTGCCCCCAGAGTGATGACCCTGGTGGGTGTCCCAGGCCGGAGGTGGTTGGAGTTTTCTTTCCCCTGCCTTGCCATGAGTGGGTAGTAAGGAGACTTTTTCTAGTCCACTGTCTTGCTCCAACCCCCACTCCATAACCAATACTTTAAATGTTGACGTATCTTATCCACTTTTCTAAAACCATGAAGGATACAGCTTTCCTCTCAACCTAGATTTTTTATATAAAAGTAAATAAACATTATTTTCCTCTTTATTTAGTGGTGATAGCTTTACTAGTAAATGTCTTAAAACATAGCCATGAGTCAAAAACATTTAAATATGTTGTATTCAAACACAATTGTTTTCATAAATAGCTTTTGACTTATAGAATTTAAATTTTAATGTAGAGCTAAAAAGAAAATACCAAATATAATTTATAATTTTATTCTAGTCTTATAAACTATTTTCTAAGATGATTTTTTATCTGGTTCTATGGAAAATATCACAAGAAATCTTTATTGTATAAAGTTTTCTTTAACTTAAATTTTACCCTTAGAATAGAGATGATTTTCTATTAAAAGTTAGACTTGGAAAATCAATCCATTTCTTATTGGCCACCAAACAGTCATTAAGTTGAAATCTATCTGCCTTTCATTTTATTTTGATGTCTTAAAGTGACATTATTTTATCAATTTATTTTATTTTATTTTATCAATTTTAGTTAATATCTCCCTTTTGACTATTTTTGTATCTGTCATTGGAACTTTATCATCATTGTGTAACTATTTTTCTTTCTGTCTTTATTTCAACTCTGTTTTAGAATAGTTTTGGACTAATATTCCAAATAATGCTTGGAGAAAAAATAACATAGCACTGTAATAAAACAAAACAAAAATATATCTCAATAAAGATTTCTTTTTTCCAGCAATACTATTCATCTTTTCAAAACAACATTCTATTGAGAACTCATTCTCTTAAGGGAGTATTTCTAAAGAATTTCTGCTACTCATAAGCCAAGTTCCAATATTTTACTTTACAGCAAGAAATAAGGTTACCAAAAGTCCATATCAAGTTGGATCAGCAAAGAAACTACTATAATGTGTAAAACAGAGAAAACCAAACTGTTTCTTATCTTTTTTTTTTTTTTTTGGTCTGATGACAAAGCAAAAGTAACTCTAAGTGGTGGAATATTTTTGCCTAAGAATAGAACCAGTTGTACAGCTTTGGGGAATAAACATTTTCTACCTCTTCATTAAAACAATAATAATTAAAAATGAATTGGATCAGCCTTCTATATTTTATGCTGTATTATAATTTTAAAATTGATGATATGACTTCTTTTGAAGATAGCATTTTAGCTATATGTGGATACATATGAAGATGTATTATTAAAAAGAGAGGAAACCACAGGGTTATAACATACATATTACACAGGTATTACACATTACTATAAGCACACACATTAATCAAGAACGTGGTTCTCCCCAGTTCACTGGTGTCTCGACATGGACTTTGTCACCCCCCTACTCTTCTCATTTACCCTTTAAACTCTATATTTCTCATCCTCTTTATCGTAAAGTCCATTTATATTAAAATACATTAATTAGGAATTTATAACTGAATAAGAAGCACACCTATGTATGTTGTAAGCTCTGTCTCTTCCTTTTTTAATAATGTACCTTCATATGTATCCACAAATAGTTAAAATGCTACCTTTAGAAGAAAATATTCTCATCAGTGTTAAAATAAGAAAGTGTAAAACATAGAGTGCTTATCTTGTTCATTTTTAATTATTATTGGCTTAATAAAAAGGTGAAATATTCCTTCACAGCCTAGCAGAAAGAAAAAAAAGATATTAATACTAAAAGTAAGCACTAATATGATTGGTAAAATTAATGAAGCCAGACTTTGTGATAATAGGGAGGGGCAGACAGTTGGAAATTTTAGGTAAGTGTGAGGGGAAGGATTTTCTGAGAGCTGAGACATGAACAATGACACAAGGCAACCATGATAATGTAGGTTAAAAGAATAGTTAGAGACAGGAGACTGGTGGAAATTGGTTTACCTTAGTCAGCAATGCAAAAGGAACTATTGTGGCTGACTGAGATTGGGGAGAGAAAACTTTTCACAGTGTGAAAAGTTGGACTAAAGGTTGCATTGGGCTGTTCGGTTGGTCTGAGTCTGAGAGGATGAATTGGTATCAGTCCTTTTGCCTTATGAAGAAATGGATCATAATAGTACAAAGATAGTATCAGGGGGCAGTTGACAGATTTATTCACAATCAGGTCGGCTTTGTGTAAAGTGGTTATAGTGGATATGGTGAGAAGTGATCAAATTTAGGATGCATTTTGGAAGTGAAAAAGGAAAAATAGGTGCAGTATTACACACGTGAAGTTAGGAAGTATGGACCCAAGAAGTCCACACACTATGGCACCTCTTCCTGGCGTCACAGATTACCAGGAAGAAATAGACACGGATGCACAATTCCAATGATAGCTGTTTTCCCAGCTATATGCAGCTCCCTGAGCTCAAAATGCCACTTCCTATATGAAAAGTCACTGGAATGCTACCAGAATCTACCATCTTCATACATCTATGTTGGAAAATGCAGAGTAGGAGAGGACTAGGAAGCTTTTATAGAAAAACAATCCCTAGCATTTCTGTGTTATAAGAAGAGCCTACGTGATTCCATGTTCACTGAGATCCATTCTGCCCAGCGAAACCTTCTCTGTGCTAATGTCACAATATGCCACAGGACACACGAACGTGAAATGTCCACCAGTCTGATGACTGACTGAGCAGGCTGATTAACTGAGATGGGCAATCTAGGATTTGTGATGAGAATTTTATCATTATTTTACACTTCTAACATTATTTTAAGGCTGAAAACATATAAATGACCTAGTCAATCCTATTTTTGTGGAAGATTTAAAAATACCACTCAGAAATATGAAGTGGCAGCTCATCTAAGCCTACAATAAGTTACTGCTATAGCTCAGACTAGTGTGCAGGTGTCCTAGCTCTCAGTTCAGCGGCTTTCCACTGGCTGCACCATGCATTTTAGTTTACAACTTATCCACCAAGAAAATACATTACTTAATAAGTGCTTAGAAACCGACTTCCTGGAAAACATCATGGGATGCCTTTCTTGTGTACACTTATGTTTAATTCAAATCTCAAACTGTCCTTGGAATGGAAATGAATGTGTTCTTAGGTTAAATGGTAACATTGTGACAGAGAATAATTTAAAATGTAAGCAGTTTTATTAGTCATTATGCACAGTGTAGAACAGAGATACAATCTTCTGGGTATTAACATTTTATCTTTTCCCGAAGTGAAAAAAAATGCCTTGGCCTACTAGAGATCATACACCATAATGAAACATATCTAGAGCTTGGAGTCAATTAATTAAACCTTGGCTCAGTCCCATTGTAGCTACTCAAACTCACACATGTATTCAACACAGCTGAGCTTCAATTTCGTTTTGTGAATTCTGAATCTAATAAAAGAGATTTATTATAAAAAATAAAGAATAGAGCATCTAAGGACATGTCTAGGGTATAATATACTCTCTTCTCATTAAATATTAGATTTGACCGATGCTAGAATATAAGGTGACATGTTCTTCAATTAAAAAAAAATGGGTTGTTCTTTGAAGGCACCCTGAAATATCATCTATTTCTTTTTAGGTATAACCATCCCTACAACCTCTCTTATAGGTATCATTATATACATTTTTAGAAACATGATTATTCACATTCGAATCACTGGGAGGAAAAGTAGAAAGTGTTAGCTGTGTTAGAGAATACTTTTAATGAATGTTCAGCAGAAGTATTCTTTGGAGAAAATTTAATCATTAAAACTTCCCAAGTATTTCATTATCATCTCATACAATTCCCTGTATAACCATATCCCTTGTTAATTCATTAATTTATTCTGGGGCTGGTCTTACTGACTGATGTCTCCAGATATATTTTTCAAATTTTTTTTAACTTAGTAGTCATGCAGTCAATAGGGGAGCTTCTTTTCACCTTTTAACATTTCTGTTTTCTAACTGGTGTTGATTATTAATATTTGAAAGTCATCTTTCATGCAGAAAGCCTTTTAGCTGAGTGAACCACTAGGAATAAGTTAATGTAAAAATAACAGTTTCTCCTATTAAATCCGTAGTAAGTATATTGTTTTATGAAGGAGATATATTTCAGTAAAAATCTAAAGTAGTTATTCTATTCAACTGAGTATGTAACTACATCAGAAATTTTCAATGGAGTTGATCTGAGTAGTGCCTGAAATTAACAAGTCATTATTAAAGAATCTAAAAGTCTGACAATTTGTTTTTCCCTGGAACACAAATGTTCTTCACACTATATGACGTGAAAAATCCTTAAAGTGTGTATAACATAATAACATACATGAGAATAAGAAGAAATTTAGCAAGTATTGTGGTACTTGTTCATTCATTTATTCTGTTATAACACTTTTTAATATTTAACTGAAATACTCCTTTTAATTTCTCTCTAGACGCTAGAATTATAATTTTTTTTTTTTTTTTTTTTTTT
>NW_003852428.1:2479020-2499382 GCF_000181295.1 Otolemur garnettii | reverse complement strand
AGCATAGTATCTACTAAGAAGCTGCTATTAATCAAAAAGTCACACAAAACATAAAATTAAAAATTATTTGTGAAGTACAAAAAAGAACGTGGTGTTATGAAAAAGCATTATAAAGGAAATTTATAGGGAAGCAGGTCAGGGAAGGTTACCTAATGAAATTATCCTAGAACTGAGATTGAAAATAGGAAGCACTGTGTTAATGGAAGGATGAGTAGAATTCCAGACTGAGAGATGAGACCGTCTGCAAAGGCCTTTAACAGAGCACGAAGCATACAGAGAAATAAGGTAAAGACATGTTTGAAGAGTCAGCTAGGTAGGTCAGAATAACCCGTCATGGTCTCTGTTTTAATTCATTCTGTTTTTTATCCAAGGACAAAAGGTTATAATTAAGGTATCTTAAACAGAAGTTAAGTATCTTAAACAGAAGGCAGTAGATCCAAATCTGAATTTTGATAAGGTGATTCTACTTGACAGGAAGAAAACAAGTTGATTATGGTCAGCTTTGTATGAACAGAGATACAACGAATTATCCTATGAGGCTGATAGAACTTTTCAAACAAAGGATTCCAGCAGCTGGAAGTGACTAGATCAGTGGTTCTCAGCCTTCCCCATGCCTCCTAATGCCACGACCCTTTAATATACAGTTCCGCATGTTGTGACCTGCAACCATAAAATTATTTTCGTTGCTACTTAATAACTGTAATTTTGCTACTGTTATGAATCCTAATGTAAACATCTGATATGCAGGATGTATTTTCATTGTTACAAAGAGATGATGACCCACAGGTTGAGAACTGCTGAATAGCAGAGAACAGATTCAAGAGACCATTAAGGAAGAACATGACCAAGAAATGTTGATGTCTCGAATAAAAATAAATGGAGGTTTCTGGCTACTCAGGATTAAATAATTATGTGTCACATAGTAAGATAGAGAACTACTATAGGATGAGTGGGGAAGAGGAATACATGAATTTTGTGTCAAACTTATTAATTCCAAGGTGAACTGAAACTTCCAAGTGAAGATGTCATACAAGGAGATAGAGTTTAAAGTGAGTTTAAAGCCCAAAAGACAGTGTTGGGCTGGAATTAAAAATTCAAGGTATCTGATACAAGGGACAATTTAATTCTCTGATAAATATTGGTGTTCCTTATGGGGAAATAATTTGAGAAAAGAAGAATTATAATTCCCAGAAAATATCTGAAGGAATTCAAAAGATTAAAAAAGAAAACCAAGAAAAAGGTCAGTGACATTAAAGAAGAGGGTGTAATCAAAGAAGCAAAGGAAGGGGGTTTCAGAGCAGTATGTGCCATGATAGGAACTTCTGCATAACTCAGTGTCACTTCTGGTCTTAGCAAAAATTTGTTTTTGAAAGATAAACATAAATGGAATACAGATTAGAGGAGGGCAAACATTAAATGTTGAATAATTGGTACAGCAATTTCAAAAGTTATTTGGGTGATTTGGCTACATAGGTGAGTACAGGTGCATGTAATTGCTGCATAAAACCTGGAATAACTTAGTTTTGTTTTGCTTGCTTATATTTAAAAAAAAAAAACATGTGAACATTTATTTCTTTGAGTTCTTTGTAGATTCGGGATATTAGTCATTTGTTAATTATACAGTTTGAAAATATTTTCTCCCATTCTGCAGGTAGTCTGTGTATTCTGTGGATTTCCCTTACTGTGCTGAAACTTTCAAATTTAATTAAATCCTATTTATTTACTTTTGTTGTTGCTGAATTTGCCTTTGGATTCTTAGTCTTTACTTCTTTGCTTATGCTAACATCTAGAAAAGTTTGTCCTACTTCTTCATCTAGAATTTATAAGTTTTTAGGTCCTACATTTGAGTCTTTATCTTGAGCTTATATATTTTTTTAACTTTTTATTTTTTTAAAGACAGAACTTCACTTTATTGCCCTTGGTAGAGTGCCATGGCATCACACAGCTCACAGCAACCTCGAGCTCCTGGGCTTAGGTGATTCTCTTACCTCAGCCTCCCGAGTAGCTGGGACTACAGGCACCCACCACAACGCCTGGCTATTTTTTGGTTCCAATTTGGCTGGGACTGGGTTTGAACCTGCCACCCTCCATATATGGGGTGGCGCCCTACCCACTGAGCCATAGGCACTGCCCAAGTTTCTATTTCTATTTGGTGAGAAGTGGTTTTCTTGTTTAATTATTCTGCATGTAGATATTCAATTTTCCCAGCACCATTTATTGAAGGGTGTCCTTTACCCACTATATGCTTTTGTCTGCTTTGTTGAGAATCAGATAGTTGTAACCGTATGTTTTTATTTCTGGGTTCTCTATTCTGTTCCATTGGTCTATCTCTCTCTCCTTGTACTAGTACCATGCTATTAGCCAGTTGGTTACCAGTTGATGGCTTCACCCAGTAATTGATCTTGATTGTGACTGAAGCAGAATCCAGATATTGGTATGCTTTTTCTACGTAAAGGACTCAGCACTTCTGCCCAAGGGAATCACAGGTTTTGATCTACTGGTATGACATCACACATAACATCTGACTAATTCACCTGCCTTCTAACTTAATTGGTCTCTAAATCTATCAAGCACACACCATGTAATTGACTAATCCACACAGACAATCCATAACAGGCTTTCCTCCCCAAAGTCCTTCAATTAATCATGTATGCTAAGTTTTTTATGCCATGTAAAAAAACATAATCACAGGTCCCAGGAATTAGAACATTGATATTTGGGAGGGGCCATTTATTGACCACCTACATTCCCCAATCTCTCTTTATTTTGTTATGTATCACCAGATTCAGGTATGAATCCCAAGGAAAATATATAATTGCATCATTTTGTTAATTAACATGAATAAAAACCTAGTAATATTTATGTAGATTGATCCTAAGCTTGGGAGATTAGTGTAGAAAGAATATAAACTGGAACGCATTGAGTTTGATATAAATTCACTAAATAGAGTCTTAACTAGCTATGACCATATGACCTAATTCCAATATGAGGACTGTGATAAAGATAATGTTTCTTACTTATTTTTCAGTAAATATGTACATAAGTTAAGTTTTTTTCTCTTCATTTGTTTCCCCTTTCACATATGAAATATTTTAAGATTAGTCAACCATATATCTTGGTATTAAAATATATGACATCAAAAGAGGAATTTCATTCAGCTAAGAAGAGAAAATAATCATACCCAAGATGGCGAAAATGACTTTTTAACCTATATAAAGGGTGACTGTGATCTCAGCTGTTAGAGAAACAGATAAATCTTATTAGTAAGAAGTATGATCTGCAGAATATATTTATCCACAAAATAAATTTTTAAGAGAAAAGATATATCCATAAAACATTTACAGTATTTGATACTGATGTTTTTTTGTATGGTGTCAACCTAATTAAGTTATAATTTTAATTCCTGTAATTTTTTTCTTTGTATTGGGCTGTAAGAGATATATTTTCATGCGATTTAAAAAGCAAAACAGAACCAAACAGCTCTTTTCAATAACGATTATGTGCTTTTTTTATCACCAGAGGATTAGCATAAAAAAGGAGGAAGATAAGGAAAAAAGTAGCAAATTTTGGAAAATAGCCTAAAAGAGATATGTAGAGTTAAAAGAGAAGGTAGAAATTAGAGAAAAGAAAGCAAATGATGATACGATAGCAGTGATGAGGTCTTCATCAGATGCATAAGAGAAAAACTGAAAGTATCTTAAAGGAAGAAAGGATAGAATATTGTTACATTGTGTGTAATAACTCTCTACGCTTGATTTCAGATTTTGTGGGAATCATCTAAACTATATAGATAAATGTACAATGATAGAGTCAATCTCACAATCTAGAACTATACATATTATAATCTACTCATAAAAGTTCCTATCTACTGACAAATATTAATCTTTGGAATTTATAAATGATAAATTAGAATTCTTGAGACTTCTATGAAGTTCTAGAATTAAAAGTTATTCTTAATATATCTAATATTTTTCTGCTTTTTAAATTACTATAGTTACTAAATATTGTTTAAATCACAAGAAATATTAAGTTTAGTGGTACTTGCAATAGACTGCAGCCCATCTTGAATGTTAATGTACTGGAAAATGCCAGCAGATGTCATCAAGTAGTATTTAAGTGAATTAATTTGCAAATTCTCTGAAAACTGCCAAAGGCAGAACATAATTTGTTTCAAAACTTGTTATTCTCTGAAACACCACTAATTCATGCAGAGCATCCTATGTCTATGAATTTATTAATATATTTATTTGAAAAATAGCTCTTCTTTCACAAAACGTGGGGCTACAGTTACATACTTTAAATATGCCATCAACTGTAAGTCGGAGTCACTGACTAGATCACGGCCATTTTTCTTTTCCTGTCCTGTCCTATATCTCAAAAATGTTGAACTCAACCTTTCACTGTGTATCAAGGTGTCTTAATCTTTCCACTGACTTAATATCAGTAGATTCATTTTAACTAGTAACATCTTTCTCATAGTACAATTATATTTTATAATATTCCTAATAATTTTTTTTATTTTGTGATTCAGAGAAAACATAAGTTTTACTATATTTTAGGCTTTTATACCATTCCCTAATTAAGAAAGAACAATAGTTTCCCTCTATATATATATGTCCAAGATTAAGAAGCATAAGGATAAATAGTTTCTAAAATCTTTCTTTTTTTTAAATTTACCTCTCCTGAAGTCTATAGGCAATCTGTCTTTCTTACCACCCCAACTTTGCCTTTTAGTTTGCTGGTTTCTCTCTCAATTAAATAATCATAACACATTTTTTTAATTTTTAAACTTATCTCAACTTTCTTTACTGTGTAATCTATTTAGGCATGAAGTTTTATAATTCTTTCAGCCCTATGTATTATTCATTATAATGCAAAGCAATTGTGCTTTTTTCAAAAGGTAAATACATAAATGTGTGGATAATAAGATTCATATAAATATATTAGTTGTCAAGGAAACTTATATTTCTTGTACAAAATACAGATTGTTTCTAACAGAAAGATCAGTTGAGAAAGGTATTGTGTGAATTAATATTCATCTTATACCGCAGACATAAAGCAGAAGATAACATCCAAAACTTTTTTTTTTCCCCTGGAGAAACAAGGTGAGATAAGAAGAGATAAAATACAAATAAAGAATTATCTTGGCTCGGTGCCTGTGGCTCAAGCGGCTAAGGCGCCAGCCACATACACCTAAGGTGGCAGGTTCGAATCCCCAGCCTCCCCGCCAAACAACAATGATGGCTGCAACCAAAAAATGGCCAGGCGCTGTGGCGGGTGCCTATAGTCCCAGCTAGTTGGGACTCTGAGGCAGGAGACTCGCTTGAGCCCAGGAGTTGGAGGTTGCTGAGAGCATGATGCCATGGCACTCTACCCAGGGGGATAGCTTGAGGCTCCGTCTAAAAAAAAAAGAATTATCCTGATGGTAGATGTGGGCTTATAACATAAATTTTGTTATATATCTTGTATTTGAGGTAGTTGTATAGCATTCAAGTAAATAAGAATTACATTAGTTGTAAATGTGAAATCATTTTATTTACAGAAATAAAAGCATTTTGCAGCAAGAAGGAATTGGCCTACGTATTCAAATAATAGAAAATGAAGAGCTACAACTAAAGGAAACAAGAGAAAGTGACACTGAGAAGAAAAATAGAGAAATTAAAGACTGTACCTGAGTGAAGGCAGAAGGTGGCAAAGGGTCCGCTGGGATGACTGATAAGCACCCAGAAAGGTAGAAGAAAAGTTAAAGAAATCAGAGCTGAGTTAAGAAGTTATATTTGACTTAACGAACATAGTACATACGAAACAATAGAATTAGTTAAAAATAAAAAAGAGATTACTGAAAATCAAGGAAAGAGAGGACTGAGGCTCTGACGTTATTCCTCATGGAGGTACTAAGTGAATCCCCAGTGTCCAATAAACCTTTCAGATAGATTTGTTAGATCATATTCATCAATAATTCTTGTGCAACAACTAGAAGAAAACAGACATGTAATTATAGTTAGTAAATAATGACACTATATTTTTCCTTCACAATAAAGTTCTTATTAAGTAGAAATTGATGATATTTACAAATAAAATGTATAAATGCCTAAATTGGAAAATATTAAAGTTCTATGTGCACTGGCTTAAAAATTACTGAAAATGAAGTTCATGATTTTAGAAAAAAGAAAAATTCCAAGCTCTGTCAATAAGTAACAAATTCATATTAAACTCAAATTAATTAATTTAGAAAAAATGAATTACATTGAATATATTATGTTTGCAGTCCACCATAAATCTATAACAGTTTTGATCTTTTCTCAATTTTTGTTTTCCTTGCTCCTCCCATGAAAAACAAATAAAATCCTGGCTTGTTTTTACTCTATCTTTTCATTAAAAAATGCAATAAAAATATATATCTTCTATCCAACAACTTTAGAATACACATTCTTCTAAACTTTGCATGGATAGGTCACATGTTAGGAAATAAAACAAGATTTAATGAACTTAAGAATTTTTAAACCATGTCATACATCTTTTCTGACTACAAATACATAAAACTAGAAATCAGGAAAAGGAGGAAATTCAAAAAGTTTATACAAAATGTAAATTAAACAATATATTCCTGAAAAAAAAACAATGGGTCAATTAAGGAATTGAAAGAAAAATTTTAAAATGTCTTCATAAAATTGAAAGCTTATTTACCAAAACTTATGAGATACAGACAAAGCAGTACTAAAAGAAAATTAATAGCAATAAAGGTCTAAATTCTAAAAAATGTAAAATACACAAATGTTTTACCTGAGGTTACAAAAAATAAAAAATAAAAAGCCCAAAATTAGTAGCAGGAAGCAAAATAAAGATCAGAGCACAGGTAAATATAACAAAGTCTAGAAAAAACAATAGAAAGGATCAACTAAAAGAAGAGTTGGTTTCTGAAAATATAAACAAAATTGACAAAAATGTTTCGCTATTATTTAGATAGACAAAAATGAGGGAAAGTTCACATAAATAAAATGAAAAGGAAGATGTCGAAAATGGTACAAGGATAAAGGATCATCAGAGACTATGATGAATAATTATCTACCAAAAAGTGAATAACCTAGAGGAAATCTGATACAGTTTTGCAAGCATACAACCCACTCAATTAAGTTATGTAGAAATAAAACGTATGAACACACCAACATTGCACTGATGGATATTGAACTAATAAGAAGTCTCCATCAAAGAAAAGACTGAATGACTTCATTACTCAATTCTACAAAGTATTTAAAGAATACCTAATACAATTCTTCTCCAATTCTTCTTAAAAACTGAAGAGAAGATAATACTTTCAAGCTCATTTTACAAGAGCAACATTACCCTGATACCAAAGACATGCAAGTACAAAACAGGAAAAGGAAACTGAAAGCACAACATCCATGATAAATGAAGATATGAAATTTAAAAAAAAAAAAAAACTAAAAAACCAAATTCAACAATCCATTAAAGATCACTCACTGAGATCAAGTGGGTTCATCCCAGTCATGCAAGAATGGTTCAACATATCTAAATTATCATGATAAATGTGATACATTGTTGGGGAAACTAAGCCCTGATCTTTAGCATAAGACTCACTTCCTGACTGAGAGACCTGGAGAATCACAAGAATGACATGTGAGTTGTGTATGTGCAGGAGATCAGATAACTGGCCTCCAGGAGAAAATGTGTATGTCAGATGTGGCAATAATAATGATGGTAAAGATTCTAGATTCCAAAGGTCTCTTGATGCTGGAGGAAAAGGTTGTGCTCGAGGTCTGTGGTTTTGCAAAAACAAAGGTGGAGACATTCTATCTCACCTTCTCCATCTCCTCCTTAATCAGTGCTGATGTCGGACAGCAGCTTTTGTCTACTTCTTCCTGTTTTACGATAATAAATACAGACCCAAAGTTTACTGTGCAGGGTTCCTCCCAGAGCTCCCCCAACACAGACCCTGTGTCAAGCCTCTTCATTCCTTGTGCCAAGACCCCCTCATCTGTGACCCCCAAACCCTTCAATCCATCATGGCAACAGAACGAAAAATCATATGGTGGAAATGCAAATTAAAACCACCCTGAGATATCATCTAACCCCAGAGAGAATGGCCCATATCACAAAATCTCAAAACTGCAGATGGTGTCACGGATGTGGAGAGAAAGGAACACTTCTACACTGCTGGTGGGACTGCAACCTTTTTGGAAGGAAGTATGGAGAAATCTCAAAGAACTCAACCTAGACCTCCCATTTGATCCTGCCATCCCATTACTGGGCATCCATCCAGAAGGAATAAAAACCTTTTATTATAAAGACACTTGTACTAGACTGTTTATTCCAGCTCAATTTACAATTGCTACAATGTGGAAACAGACTAAATGCCCCTCAACCCAGGAATGGATTGACAAGCTGTGGTACGTATATACCAAGGAGTACTATTCAGCCATTAAAAAAATGGAGATTTTGCAGCATATGTATTAACCTGGATGGAGGTGGAACACATTATTCTTAGTGAAGCATCACAGGAATGGAGAAGCATGAATCCTATCTATTCAATTTTGATATGAGGACAATTAATGACACAGTAGGGGGTGGGGGAAGGGGAGAGCAGACAGAGAAGGAGGAAGGGGGTGAGGGAAAGGAAAAGAAAAAAAGAGAAAAGAAAATAGTGACTAATTCTTACATAAATTAGATTTAATTTTGAAAAAAATAAAAAGAAAAAGTCATATGGCCATTTCAATAGACATAGACAAATCATTTAACAAAATTCAATATCAAATTAGTTATAGAAATAATGTACCACAGCACAAGAAAGGCCACATATAACAAACTCACTGCTAACCTTACACCTAAGGGGGGAAAAATTGAAAGCTTTTCTTCTAAGCTCTGAAACAAAGCAAAAATGTTCATTGTTGCCACTTCTATTCAACATAGGACTGTAGGTCCTAGCCACAGCATTTAGGCAAGAGAAATAAATAAAAGACATCCAAATTGGAAGAAAAAAAGAAGTTTAATTGTCTCTGTTTGCAAACAACATACTCTTATATATAGGAAATCCTATAGTTCCCATGAATACGATGTTAGACCTAGCTAACAAGAAAGTTAACTAAAGTTGCTGGATACAAAATAAACATACTAAAATCAATAGTGTTTCTACACTAACAGTGAACCACCATGGAAAAACAAATCAGGAAATAATACCTCTAATTATAGCTATGCAAAATATTGAGGAAGAAATTTAAACCAGCAGGTAAAAGATATTTACATTGACAACTCTAAAATATTGATTAAAAAATTAAAGAAGACACAAATCAATGAGAAGATGCCACATCAGGAGTTGGAACTATCACTGTATTTTGCTATGTATAAAACATGCATAATTTTTATTCAAATTTTTAAGTGAAAAGTGAGGATGTTCATTATGCCTGGGAAGTACTAATTCCAACACTACGTAAATATTTTTATTCTTTTATTCACATGTATGTGTTAAAAGTGAAACTGTAGAATGCAATAATAGTCATGTAAAAAATGATGCCCTGGAATGCAGCCATTGGTTTTGTGAAACTTAAGACAAACTTGCAACAAAGGCATTTTTAGCCTGGGGAAATGACATATTTATCTTCATACACTTTAGGCAGGAGCTAGCAAGTTAGCTGATATTTTTACAAAAAAAATCTGAAAATTCCTTGGAAAAATTTGAAATGGTTTTCATACACTGCAAGCTTTCAGCTAACAGGTATAAAATATGCTAATAAGCATGGCAACAGAGTTGGTAAGAGACACTTTGGAACCCCTCCCACAGAGATCGTCATCAGACTGTGGAAGCAACACAAAGAAAATCTTCAGATGCCCAGACAGAAGGCGACAATGCGAGGGAAACCTCCAGAGTGGTCAGAGGTGGAGCAGATGAAGCCCTGGATTCTGGAGCAACATCAAACTGGGATCTCTGTTTTTACCACGGTGATACGGAGGAAGGTAAAAGGATGGCAAAAGAAAAGAACACTGAGAGAAGGTTTGAACACGAGGATATGAACAAAACTTGCTCCCACACTTGTAGCAGCCTATAAGAATCAAGTTTCGGATTTCCATTCTTATATAATATATCCATCTTCAAAAGACTTAGAATTTTGAGCTCTCTTGAATTGCCAGTAAAAATGATGTCACACTCACTTTTGATGTCCCATTCAACTGTGGAAGCCAAAAGAGCAAAGATGTGCCTGTTAAAACTAGTAGACATAAGAAAAAACATTTTTTTCACTGTTGTTATAGCCCATTGTGCAGATGGGACAAAGCTACCACTTATGATCATCTTTAAAGGAAATACATTCTCAAAAGAAAATATTCCAAGTGGATTTATTGTCATGGGCATAAGAAAGGAAGATGAATAAATAAGGGATGAAAATCTGGTTTAACAAAATCTGGTCATGAAGCCCTGGAGGATTACTTAAAACAAAACAAAACTAAAAATCTAACAGCCTTGTGTGCTTTTAATAATTTTAAAGTTCATATTATACAAAGTGAAAAAACACTCACAGCAAACTTGAAAACCCAGCTTGCTGTGATACTTGTAGGGTAACCAGCCAAGTTCAACTGCTTGATGCATCAGTAAACAAGCCCTTCAAGGCCCTAATGAAATCAAAATGGATGCCTTGGATTCAGTCAGCTGGTCATAATTTAACACCTGCAGGCAGAATCAAGAAAGCGTCCATTGCCCAGTTTGATGATTTGATCATAAGAACATGGAATGATGTCAAGAAGTTAGCGGCTGTGAAATCATTTAAAATGTGTGCCATGAACAATAATATGGATGGAATGGAGGATGATGAAATTTACCTGGAAGAGGAATTTCTTATACCTTAATATGTTAAAAAACAAAAACTAAACTCATTTATAATACAAAAACAAGTACCTAAATATAAACAAATTAAATTTTGAATTAAAAAAATTCAAACAAAAGATATTTTCCTGAAGGTTGAGGCCAAAAGTTTCAGTGCACATTATGTACAGAAGTGCATTAGACATTGCAGAACAGGTATTATTGTTAAAATCTCTACACCACTCAAAGCAATTCACAGATTTAATGCAATCCCTAACAAAAAACCAAAGACTTTCTTCACAAAAAAATAAAAAAGAAAATGGTAAATAACTCTAAAATTCTAAGGGAATCACAAGGGACCCTGAACATCCAAAGCAATCTAATCGAGATGAACAAAATAGAACCCACCACACTACTTCACTTCAAAATACACTACACAGTCATAATAATCAAACCAGTAAGTACTAGCATAAAAACAGAAACAGAAAAATGGAATAGAATAGAAAGCCCAGAAATAAATCCAGGCATTTGTAACCAACTGAATTTCAACAAAAGGGTATAGAACACAGAATGGGAAAGGGCAATCTCTTCAATAAATCATACTGGGAAAAATGAAAATCCATATGTATACAAATTAAACTGAGTTAAAGACTTGTAAGATGCCTCCCAAATATGAAACTACGTAAGAAATGGGAAAAATTTTTTGTGACTTTTGTCTGGGAAATGACTTTTTTTTTTTCCAGATTGACCTCCATATATAGTCACAATAACAAAAATAAACCAATTGGAATAAATCAAACCAAAAAGCTTTTGCACAACAAAGTTAATAATCAGTAGAATAAAGAGACAACCCACAGAACAGGAAAAAATACTAGTAAACTACATATCTGATAAAGAGCTAATACACAAAATATATAAAGAACTAGAACAACTCAATAGCAAACAAAAAGCATGATTTAAAAATAAGTGAAATATCTGAATAAACATTTCTCAAAAGAAGACAAACAAATGGCCAACAGACATATGAAAAAAATATGTCACCTGACTAGTCATCATCCAAATGAAAATTAGGACCACAATGAGATATTAACTCACTCCTGCTAGAAGGAGTGTTACCAAGCATACAGATAATAAATATTGGGGAGAGTGTGGAAAGGACACCCAACACACATGAGAATGAAAATTAGTGAAGGCATAATGGAAAACGTATGAAGTTTCCCCTAAAATTCAAAAATTGAACTATCATATGATTCAGCAATCCCACTGATGAGTATTCATCCAAAAGAAATGAAATTAGTACTATACTGAAGGTGTATTTGCACTCGAAGCTTATTGAAGCATCAGTTATAATAGCCAACATGTGGTATCAACCTGTATGTTCATCAGTGGATGAAATGATAAAAAAATATGATATGCATGTACCCATGGAAATATTGTTCATCCATAAGAAAGACAAATTCTGTTATTTGAGAACACATAGATGGACCTGGAAGACTTGAGTCTAAGTAATGTAAGGCAGGGATAGGAAGACTAATATCATATAATCTCACTTGTGTGGAACTGACAAAAGTTGGTTATCCAAGTAAAGAGTAGAAAGGTGGTTACTAAATGCGGGAATGGTTAGGGCACAGGGACGCTTGGTCGAAGGACACATCATTAAAGTTAGATAGAAGGAATAAGTTCCAAGGACCTACTGCACAATACATTGACGATAGTTAATACTGTCTTATGTTCTTGAAAAATGCTAAGACAGTAGATATTAAGTGTCCTCACAAAAAGCTATAAGACGTGATGTGTATGCTAATTAGCCAGATCTAACCACTCCACGATGTTTATAACACTTCCAAATAGCAGGTGCACACGATCAACATGCACAACTTTATACGTCAATTTAAAAAGAATGAAATAAAGTAAGTGAAAATTTCCTTGATTCTTAAAATAACAGAAGACAATAAAAGGAAAAGGGTTTTTTTTAAAGTTTTTTTCCTATAAGAAATATCACTAAAACTATAGAATAATATGAGAGAAGACCCAAAACAGTTATTACTTGTAAAGCCAAAATAATAAATCTTATTAATTTGTTCTTTGAGGCATGCATTCGTAAGACAAACTGGGACTGAAGAAATGGCAGTAAATAAAGTAATAACCTGGAGCGATTTTCTCCTATGTACCACGTGAGTCGGTGAAGATGGAGTCCTCACAGCACTTCTGTGACTCACGGCGGCAGGATCTACGCTTACTCAGAAAGCCCAGTCACGCATGCACCAGACACTGTGCTCTCAGCGGGAAAGAGGCCCTTTAAGAACTACGAACTCAGCGGGATCAACAGATTCAAGCTCCATAATAGGCCCACTTGCCACAAAAGACCTTTTCTGGTTGCGGTACAGCGGTTTTCACTCTACGTTTTACATGGAAATCCGTAGCATATCTGTATATGCTTAATCATCATGGAGATGAATATGAAAGTGAAGAGGGCACTTTTTGCCACTTGAGCAACTTAGATGACAAATACTCAAGAAGCTCACATCACCTTTGTGTTCCTGTTCCATAGGAATTTGGAGTTCTAAGCCTCATTGTTCATTCATTCATTCATTAAATAATTAGCGAGCACTATGAATCAGCTTGATGCTAAGCAGATCTAAGGTTTGAAGCTTAATTAAAACACACGTTGTTTCAATAATAAAGGTGCTCAAAATTTAGCTTGGCAGATAAATAAGAAAATTCATAATAAGAAATGTAGTTGTATAGTGTGGTGTCATAGTATTCTAAAGATTTATGGTTAAAGATTTATTTGAATTTATACCAGACGTCTGCCTCTGCCATCAGAACATGTACCTTTCTAAACGTTACCTTTTCTAAAAATTTACAGAATGA
The DNA here is from genome assembly GCF_000181295.1 of Otolemur garnettii. Taxonomy (NCBI): domain Eukaryota; kingdom Metazoa; phylum Chordata; class Mammalia; order Primates; family Galagidae; genus Otolemur; species Otolemur garnettii. Next base: position 2,485,698 of record NW_003852428.1, on the reverse strand, counting down.
TGTTTTCTCTCTTGTTTCTGAAGAAAAGCCTTAATTTCTGTTTTGGTTTTTGTGTGTGTGTGTGGGGGGGAGGTTACAGGAAAACTTAGACAAGCATGTCAATTCTTTCTAAGATTCAGATTCTTTATTTCTAGATAAGATTAATGATGTTTATCTAGGAAGACCTTTTTTCAAAATGACAACAAAATCATAGTAACATTTATAACACATGAAAATGGACATTGATAATAGGTTATGTGGAATAATCCTTATAACGGTGTTGTATAATATAATCCTTATCCTGTGATTGAAAGAAAGATACAATTAATGAAAGAGTAAGATAAGATGCAATAAACATATTATCTAACAATATCTGATTATAATGTTGACGTACTTAACATTTGCTTTTGCCTTAATATTTAAACATTCGATTTTCTGAGTTTCTTAAGGAAACACGATGTCTTGTAGGTTAGTACAAAATATGAAGGAGCAAGTTATTTTCTTTCACTGTCCCAGGAAATGAGGAAAGTATAGAAACTGAGCTTGTCCACCAAATCAATGCTTCCATATAAAACCTCTAGTTTAAACCAGTCTAACTGGAAACTTTTTTATAGTTTTCAGAGACTAACACCGCTGATAGGAAGACAGTAGTTCCCCTTATCCACAGGGTGTATATCCCAAGGCCCCCAGTTGACTCTGATGCCGTGGATAACACTAAACTCTATAAACTATGTTTCTTCCTATACATGCCTGCCTATAATGAAGTTTAATTAATAAATAAGTCATAGTAAGAGATTAGCAACAAGAATTAATAATAAAATAGAACAATTATAACAATATACTTTTAAAAAAGGTTACATTAATGTAGTCTCCCTCTCTCTCTTTTTAACCTTCAAAATGTCTTTCCTCTATTCACCTGTTTTTGGACCGTGGTTGACCAGGGGTAACTGAAACCACTGAAAGTGAAACTGGAGCAAAGAGGGGAGTGCTGTATTCTTAATTTAAAAGCTTATTTTATTTCTTTCTTCACTCAACTACAAATTCCAAATAAAAACAGAAAGTAATTCAAACAACTAACATTATTAAATCTAGCCCAACATTTTTTTCATTCAAAATAAGCATTAACACAGAAATAACATTTTTCAACCTTGTGGAGATAATTAATTTAATGGATGCTATTATCTACATTGTTCATTGGTCATAGAAGTACAGAATCTTCACCCCCAAACCCCCAAACATAGACGGCCAGGAAATCTTTCTCATTACAAAAAGCAGTGACAAGGGCCTATTGTTGTAGCACCTGATCTTTAAGGCCACCAAATTGTTTGGCTGACAATTTTCTCCAAAGGGACCTTGGTTTCCAGACTTCCATACTCTTTCTCTTCTTCTAGGACTAGGGAGTTTCATCCTCTCACTGCATTTTCATTTTCTATCTGTGTTGAATGCTTGCTCAGTAGATGTATTCACTGGGTTCATATCATTGGTTCTCTTTTCTCAAGGTTCCACAATTGTGAGAAAGAATACATTTATTTCTAACACACATGAGGCCTCATAGGACTGTTAAAATAACTCTTTTATAGCCTTTATTGCTAACAGAATAGTGTCCATATTCATTTTCAATTCTAGGCCTATCATTTGCTGTATTGCTACACTGATCATCCGCCTATTCACTCCCAATTCTTCATTTTCGATATCATGCCTTAGAAAGTCATTGTAAGGCTGGACATAGTGGCCCACACCTAAAATTCCCGAACTATGGAAGGCTAAGGCAGGTGGATTGCTTGAGCTCAGGAGTTTGACACCAGCCGGAGAAAGAGCAAGACCTCATCTCTACTAAAAATAGAAAAATTAACCAGGCATTGTGGCTGGCACCTGTAGTCTCAGCTACTATGGAGATTAAGGCAAGAGAATTGCACAGCACTCAATCTCAGAACAACGGAGTGAGACTCAATCTAAGAAAAAAAAAGAGAGAAAGAGGAGAGGAAGCAGAGGAGGGAAGGTGGGGAGTGGAGGGAAGAAGAGAAGAGAAGAGAAGAGAAAGAATGAATGAAAGTCAACATAATTGTTAGTGTTTTGATAAGTGAAGGTGGAAACAAATATTAAGCTCAGGTGAATGATGAAAGCATTCATGTCCAGGAATGCACAGTGCTAAAGAAACTGTGATGGGGTGGGAATTTGATAATTCTCTCAAACAAACTGGTCACTTGCCTATTTGTGATTTTTAGGTTCACAACTTTTATAGATACTACTACTACAAATTGAATAGTGGTACAGGTTATAAAAAAATAAGATTTATTTTTTCTTCAGAATTGGACAATATATTTATTTTTACTTCAGAATTGGACAATATATTTTTGGAATTTATGCCTATCTTTGCTGTTCAGGTTATAATGGGGTTTGAAGAAACTGAATGAAATTATTTAGAATTATGCCTTTAAAGTAAAATCTCACTAACTGATGTGTGGCTAATGCTACAACATTAATGGTTTTTTAACGAACATTATAAACTGATAACTGGGTTACCTGTTCTGAAAAATGTTCAGTATTTTTCTTCCCTTAATTATTGCTAGCTAAATGCAAATATAAGTGTTTTATTTTTTAGCTAGTTTAACTCAACAAGAAAGAAAAAGTATCAATTAATATAATTAAAACTACAATTATTCTTGCAAATTTTGATCTAGTAACTCAATGAATTCCTGTTTTATTGAATTTCCAAAGGAAGTTAGTTGCATTAGCTAATCAAAATTTAGCATCTAGATATTATTTGTATAAAGTATATGTAAAATTGTTTTCCTGAATATGCCAAATAACTACTCTTAAGTATATGATCTTAAGAAGCTTATGCTATCTGTCTGTACCCCTCTTCAGAAACGGCAACTCGCAGACTCCCATATAAATTCTGAAAGATGCAAATGGTAGGAAATAGAGAATAGATGTTACGATGAACTAGTCATTCTTCCCTAACCCAGTTGTTGCAAGCTATCTCCTCTTACTTTATTGGATTTCTTATTTTCTTCATACTCAGAAGAAATATTGACAATATCTGTTAAGTAATAATTTATGAAAAATGAAGGAATATGTAACTTTAGTAGTTATATACTACATTTTATGAATTCCATAATTTGAGAAATAATAAGTCTTCCAGGCAACGGTTGTAAACTGATTTTCCTTAGGGGACATTTAGAACTAGATGTAGAAAATTTACTCTTCAATAAATGACAGTAGAAAAAACTTGTTCAGGAACTAAATTAAATAAACAAAATATTCACTTGGTTATTCTGATAATTATGCTACATTATCTTTACATATGAATGCAATACAATATTTTGTTATATACTATGTTAGGCATTCACTAATCTATGAGCAAAGAAATACTACTACTGAAGTTATCTTAAATCATTTGAAGCAATATTTTTAAAAGTTGGAGCTTGTTAAATTATCGAATTATGAGGATCTTACTAAAACTCACTTTTTCTTGACAAAATATATGAGAATGTCAGGGTCCCGGCAGCTGTTTCTGTCTTCTGTTTTCGGAGTGCTTTTGACCAAGGTGCTCTTTGCTCCCCAGGAGTGAGCAAACACTCAGAACAGGATTAAGTTGGACTACACCAAGAGGGGGGCCTGGGGGAATGGCCCTTGTCATTCTTCCCTAAGAGACGTCAGAAAGTAAAGCAAGCATGAAACAAAGAGGAAGAGAGAGAGAGGTTGACAGCACAAGACAGGCAATGAATAGGACTCCATTGCTGTGACAAGAAAAGCCTTGGCATGGCGGGGGTTCCCTTTCATACTGCTTGGATTGACCTTACCTTATGGTTCAGAGGTCACTTTGGAACCAGAGTCTTACTGCACATACAGACATCTCATGAGCCTCTCTGAAAACCCACTGGGTGGGGTGCAGACCACAGTATGAATTTCAGCTAATGACATGATAATTAGCCTTAGGGCTGTTTGAGGTCACCTTCCAGATTCTGTGGTACCTCTGCTGGCTCAGTGGTCTAAAGAGTTCTCCCCATCCTTTTGTGGTTGGCATACTAAGTTCTGATTGGTAGACTGGTAGGGTGTTTGCCTCCTCCCAGGTGTGAGCAAACCCTCAGAACAGAATCAAATTGGACAGCACCAAGATGGGGGCCTAGGGGATCAGCCTTTGTCATTCTTCCCCAAGAGAGCCAAATTTCTAGCTATGTACTTAACTAAAATACTTAGCAGGAACAAGAGTTTATGAAATATACAAATTATATCACTCATTTGGATCTTAGATATTTTTAAAGGAATTCTCCAGGTGTACAATATAAAAATTCTCGCAAAGACAGTATGATGGTATGTGTTACCGAGATCACCAATAAGATGCTACGCAGACTTTACTGTGGAAAAACAAGTAGTGGAAGTGAGTCTGCTTATGAGTAAGTATGGTAGAAAGAAATACATTGTAGTATTAATTTTATTCTTGTTAACATGGCCAACAGCCTCAAAAGCACTTTCACCATTTTTAGTTTTCGGTATTTGAAAATAGTTTCTTTTTGCACATATGTTCACTTCCTGCATCTGTTTCACTAGCAGAAGTTATAACTTGGAGCCAACTGCTGCAATAACCTTTAGCAGAGACCAAATGATAGGTCACTTGACATTCTCAATCATGACTACATTTCAAATGGAAGGTCTCATAAAGACACTCAAGAAAAACATCTTTTAAAAAAAAATTGCCTACCAGGCAAATATATTGAGAAATTATTTACTAATACAAGGTTTTTGTTTGTTTGTTCATTTGTTTTTTTAAAGGACATGCTAAAAGAAAAGAGGGAGGTAGTTCTTGATTCCTTTTCATACTTGGAATATCTAAAATGTTTGGTTATTACTTTTTAAATTTGTATTTGCTTATATATTGTTCTCCTTTTGTTACTAGGTGATAGAACACTGTAAAATTTATTTTATTATCTCCTACGAATTCTAGCTGTTGACAGGTATGTAAATATCAATCAAATCTCTGCCAAAATACATAATAAGCCAATGATCAGAATTACAAAGAAATGTTTTAATATACCTAATACAATATCTGCCTTGGAGGGTTAAATTTTAAATATATACATCAATAATGAGTACTTTATAACAATGTATAAACATTTCTGCTTTATGGTACATTAATTGCACAAATTATTGTGATATCGTCATCGCTGGAACTTTCAAACCATTAACATTCGTGTTTGAATAGTATTTTGTGGTGCCTCACAAAATCCCACTGAATATAGTCCTAAGCAGCAGCTTAACTGTGGAACTGGATAATCTAAATTTTCAAATAAAGGTTTTTCTTGTGAAGCCTAACAAACTCTTTCATGAAATTACATCAGTCTCATATATAAAGTTACATTTATAGAACAATTTAAATTCTTTGTTAGCTATTCTATCCTCTCCAATATTTTTTCCCAGGTGTGAAACACAGATATCCCTGCCCATTATCAAGTATCAAAGTCTTATAATGGGGTGCATGTGGAAGTGTACAGATTGAACTTCCAGTGTTTAATGTACATGGCTCTAATTGTTTTAAGTCTTTAGGACAAACACAACCCACAGCCCATTTTTCACATTGGCACAGTCAATAGCTACATGATTATAATAGTCAATTATGTCCCCATGAAAAATTGGAACCCATCTTTCTTTATCTATCCACGCTTTTCCTGTAGAGATCTTGCATCTTAAAGTTAATTGAATGACATTGGGTTTGTCTATTGCAACCTCTATCGGTAAATGCTAGATTTCTGTTTGTCCACTAATTAGAAGTTTATCTTTTCTACAATACTTTCTGTCTTTTCTGGTGCAGTCATAATCTTAGTACCTTGTTGTTCCTTAAAGATGTATGAGACCATTACTAGAAGCACAAGAAGAAAAAGTAGGGTGATGAATGCCATGTTTCCTTTCTAATCAAAGAGAATTCTTAAAGTAATTGAAATGCTTGTTGCTGTGGATAAGAGATAGTTAGGTATTAATAAAATATAAAAATAATAGTAAATTTTCTAAAATACTTGCTTTAAGTTGGGTTTAGTGTCAGTTCCAGGTACTGAAAGAACTCAAATTTGAAATGCTTTATGAAAGCCACAGTCCAGTACTCCTGAGCTACTCTCAAACATACTTTAAAAGGGAAAGAGCATTCTTGCTTTCAGGATTACTGTATCTTTTACAACGCCAGTCATAAAGCTCTCAGGCATTTTTATCCACTAGCCTGGTGAATCTTAGCCAATGAGGTTTTTTGGTTGTTTGTTTGATTTGGTTTGGTTGAGTTTGATTCATCCATTCTACTTGTCTAAGAAAATTAAGTTAAGAGAATGTGATAACTAAAGGTAATACACAAATATTTGCATACTTATTATGACGGTAAAAATAAAAATTCATCCTTCTGTTTGATTCATTATGCACTGATATTTCAAATATAGAAATTCTGTGTTTTGAGAGAGGGTTTACCACTGTCTTGCAACTAGCTTTTGAAAAAGGAAGGTTATCAGGGCATGCGAACATTATATTCACTACAATTAAATCAAATCTTTTCTCTTCCATAGGCATTAATTCTGTGAAGTCTAACTAACACCAGATTCCTCATAAGGTTGGGGGGAAAGTTTCTTCATGTTTCTTGAGAGACGCTTGTAATAAATTCTGTTAAAAGATAGCAACTCTGTTTATATGTTTTGAATAATTTTAATTTTGATCCATGTT
>NW_003852428.1:2467971-2478339 GCF_000181295.1 Otolemur garnettii | reverse complement strand
TTTGTCTGTAGTTTGACAGCAGCACTGAGAAATACTGGCTCTTCTGAACTTTTAAGGAAGCTGTCAAGAGATCTAAGGTAAGGTTTGAAATGTTTCAACAAGTGTGGCTGCTATTTGCCATCTAGTGCCAGCGCATCTGTAAATAAGAAATGTGCTACTAGTTTCTAGTTTACTCTCAACTTCTGAGTTAAAACTATGGTTGCAGCACTTTTATTTTCATTAAAAATATTCTTTAAGGTTTTTCCTTTTTTGTCAAATTTTAGAATCCTCTAAGATGAAGGATAGACTACAGCCAACTTCAGTTGCTCAAAGTCTTTCAGAAGCTAGGAAATGGAGAATTATCAGGAATCAATGGCTCTGTTATTTTGTTTTTTCCCCTCTACAAAAGGTGGGGCAGGCTTTGGGGAAAGCAGTATAGAAGCTCCTCACAACATTCAAAATAGAACTACTACATAATCCAGCAATTCCACTTCTGTTTATGTATGCAAACGCAGTGAAACAATGCAATGGAATAAGTATCTTAGTAATATCTGCAGGGCCAAGTTCATTGCATTAGCTACAATGGTAAAGATATGTAATCAAACTGTCAGATAATGGGATAAAAACAGGGATATATATATATACACACACACACAATGAAATACTCTTCAACCTTAAAAAGAAGGAAATATTATTTTAAAAAAATATGAATTGATCAGGAGGCATTATGCTAGGGGATTAAATCAGGCAGAGAATGATAAAATACTGAATAATCTCAATAACATGCAGAATCTAAATAGTTGACCTTATAGGAGTGAAAGGAAATTTCCCCTTTTCCTGAAAGTTGGATGAAAGTTCAACTCACAATTAAGACAGATTAATAAGAGGAAGGATTTATTAACTCTACAGATGGGGAGAAATCCCAAAGTGATAACTCAATTTTCCAATGGAGTGCTAATATTTCCTTTTGGGAGGGAGAGTATTAAAGAGTATAGAGTGATAAACCATTGCTAGAGGGGAATTCTATTCTAGGGAGGGCAAATGATGAGGGGAAGTAGATTGACTTCTAAATTAACCGGAGAGATGAGTATTTATGACTTAATGATTTGGGCCAGGTCTGTTTATATTCTTGACCTTCATTCCTGCAATATATTGAGATAACAGGAAGTAGGAAGTACAATCATTCATCCCCTTTAATTTTCCCATTAGGTAAGTCCAGTTTATGCAGAGAGAACAAAAGCCTCTTTTAGTGTTTCTTGCCCTGAATGGCCTTTAATTCAAAATATTTTTACACCAGTGAGTCATATTTTGAGGTGAAATTTCCTGAGTTCCTCAACCTCATAGAAGCAGAGAATGGCCTAGTGGTTCCCAGGGTCTCTGGGTTGGGAAGAAGAGGGAGTTGTTGGTCAGAGGATACAAAGTTTCAGTGTTGGAAAATGAGTAAGTGCTAGATATTCAGTATGGTGACCAAAGTTAATAATACTTAAGAATAAGTTAATTATACATGAAATTTGTGTAATTATGAGAGTATACCTTAAGTTTTTGCATCTCTCACATATGAATGTAACTACATAAGGTGATAGATATAGTTAGCTCCATTGTGGTAGTCATTTCATAATACATGCATATCAAAATAATCACCATACACCTTAATATATATAATTTGTTTGCCAAATATACCTCAATAAAGCAAAAAAAAAAAAATCCCAAATTTCATCAACGAGTTAAAAAAGGCAAACAAGAAAACAGCAGAAAGTTTCCATCAACTGTCTACAATACCACACTTGTCCCAAAAGTTGTCTAACCTTTTTTTTACCATTAGATAATGGATTATCCATTAGATATCTCCATTAGATATTAGATTATCCATTAGATAATCTGATTTATAGAATTAGTAGATGTCTAGATTGTAACGTAGTACTTCCTATGACTGACAACAAGGGCCCTAAATGTTTTACTATACTTTTGCTATATTACAATTTGTGTAATGAGGACTCAGTGCAGTCTGAAGCAAGGAATTGCATTTACATATCAGTTTAGTTTTGCTGTTTAGTTTCTTAGGCCACCTGCAAAAATTTACATATTGAACAATTATGGGTCCTTTTTGAGGGACAAATTTATTTAAGATTTTTGTAAATGATCACACAAAATAAAAGAGCCCTGAAATTCTTGATGTATTCTTTACCAAAAATATTGGATTCTTTTATAAGTAAATGCCAACAAAATTTTAGAATCATCCTTGGGAGGAATAAGGGGAAAAAAGAACACAAAACATTGATTAACTACAAAGAAAAGTTTTGCAGGTAATGGTATCAAAATTAGAATAGTTGCAGGGTTGGGAGTAAAACGACACAGCACTTAGAAAAACAACACATTTATTTATTTATTTATTTATTATCATGTAAAAACTTATGTAATCACTGAGTGGTGAACAACTAGATCAAACTTATGTACTTTCTTACTGGAAGTAACAGAGTATTACAGGTGAGTGGCCTTTTTACTTATCCTTTGTTTTCTAATTCTCTTATAATTGCTTTACTTTTTTCCAGTTGAGCTTCTGAGGAACATATACATAGTGATGCAGGGTGTCCCCCATTTTCTAGGCCTAAGTGGGCAGACTTTCTTCTCAAAACTGCACTCTCTGAAAACAAGTAAGAAAGGAGAGGGCAGTTGGGCAGTTTTTACATGGAAGCAAGGCCCCTTTTGGACCACCCAGTGGACTCTTCAGGGGGTTTTCCTAGGAGTGGGAAGAACTTCGTTCATTTATTAATAAAGTCATTCTGTAGCAGGAAACTGACACAGACAGAAGACTCCAGGCACCAATTGATTAGAGGAAGCAGGTTTATTCCGGCCAGGAGGTAACTCCGAACACCAGTGTGTCTCCAAAACCGAGCCCCCTGACTCAATCTCTTGCCTATCTTTTATCCAATTTTCAGGGCAGGAGTGCACGTGAGGGTCATGAAACAGAGAGAGACATGTCATCATCCTCAAGGTCCTGGGCTCAAGGGGGAAGGTCAGATTCGCCCCTGTCCCTGAGACTGGTCGGACCACCTGCCCTCCAAAGTGATGGAAGTCCAGGGAAGTTACTAGGTTACAATCTAGGCCCCGCATATATCAAGGAAGAAACATACAGACAACAGAAATGCCTGCGGCTTGGCTGAGGCCTACACAGGGTGGCTAGGACAGAGTCTTTTAGTTCTGCTTTTACTTTCTTGCCTCAATTCAGTCACTAATCAACATTGAAGTTTGTCAAGTCCTGGCTAAGTGTAGTTAGACAAGACTCACAGGAGGTTTTCCCACTTAGGTCTCCGCCACACCCCCGGAGACTCTGGTCCTTTCCTTCCTTCCTTTTATTTCCTATCTAATAAATCCTGTCTTATCACTGATCTCTGTGATCTATGTTTTCATTCTTTGAATCCCCGAGACCAAGGACCTACTACAGAAAGAAATTTTTGCCACAATGGGCTATTCCCCAGAGCCCAATATGATTCATCAATTTTCTTCCATTCATGGTATTTTTCCAGCTGTGTGAGAATGACACTTTTTCTCTCCCCTTCCATTTCCTTTCAGAAGAGGAAAAACCAAATCAGGTTCATTTTTACTAAGGCAGCTCTATATACACTCAATCTGGAGTGAAAAGTATGTTAGCCTTTAATTTTCACCTCAGGTATCTCTCAGATTGGTTTGCAAAAGAATATGGAGAAAGAAAGAGCAGTTAGAGGAAACTATCGCTATGAAAACCACAGAGGAAAAATAAAAGAAAGAAAAAAGAAAAAGAGAAAGGCTGAGTCAAAATATCAAAAGCCAAATTGACTTATTACCAGATTGAAAGCAAGAAATATTTGAGCAATAGATCTAGGTAGATCTAGGTAGATCTAGGATCTACCAGAAAATAGTTTAGAATAGGTCAGCATAAAAGAACATAGCTGAAACATGCTTCACCAGTCCCCACCTCTGAGAGTCCCCAAATCCATAATTTTTAAGCCATCTGCCAAACTCTTTCATAGCTAAGAGTTTTGTCTTTCTGAGTCTTCCTGAATTCTTTTTTTCCTTTGTTCAGGGTCTCTTTCTACAATCCTTATTCCACTGTCCTTTTCAATAATTGCATTTGGTTTTCCTTTCTTTGCCTCATTTAATACAGGATTCTCCTGGTCAGGGATGGACAGGGACCCCCTATTTTCTATCCCTGGGGGAGCTTAGAAATCAGTTTCACACAAACTCCATCTCTAGGCAAAAACAGGTTCTCTGCAGGCTATATCCTCTGGACAAATATGCTCATAATATCTCATCTGGGCTGCCTCTCCCAAAGCAGGGTTTATGCAGGACCATATTCATATTCCTAAATGGGGAGCAGTTTTGAAATTAATTTCTGCCCACAGGCTCCAGCTGACTGTGACATGTTCCAGACATACAATCCATCTCCCTAAGATTCCTAGCTTTCAGGACAGAAAAAGTCACATATACACCCCTATGACAGAAGTCCCTGGAGGGCTGCCCACTTGGTCCCTGTCCTCTGCTATAGAAGGTTCTGCTCCCCTCTTTCCCTTATGCATTTCTTTATCTGTCCTTTTGCTTATTGGCATGGTCCATGGGTTCAGTCTTCAAATGTGACCAAGGACCTGGCAAATAAAGAAATTCTGGCTGTACATTTCATCAGATGTTCAGAGAAAATGTCTTATTAATTAGACAACTCTAACTCAACAGCCAACAATATGCATATGTTTATTTCTTTTTGTTCTTAGCTTTCTGCAGACTCTCTCTAAATTGAGTAGATACTGCTAAGATTTGATAATAGTCTTTGAAATTTTACTACCTTTTCCTAATTTGAATTTGAATAGTCAAAGAGAGCAGAGGATAAAAAATAAAAATTGTCCAAGAGCAGTCCTAGAACTCCAGGAGGCCAAGGCAGTAGTTCAAGACCAGCCTGAGCCAAGAGTGAGACTCCCCATCTCTACTAAAAGTAGAAAAAAACAGCTGGGCATTTTTTCAGCTGGCTGGCACCTTCAGCCTCAGCTAATTGGGAGATCCAGGCAAGAGGATCTCTTGCACCCAGGAGTTTGAGGTTGCTCTGAGCTATGATGCCAGGGCACTCTACCTAGGGTGATAGAGTGAGATTCTGTCTCAAAACACATATATAATTGCATACGTATATATACATGCATGCATTCACATGTACATATTTTAAGGAATAATATTCACTGGTAATAAAGGCACATAGATTTTTGGAGAGACCTGGTTACTTTTTATGGCATAAGCTGTTCTGGCAATCCAAATAAGAAGTGACAATTTTCATCAAATTAAGGCAGGAAAAAAATGTAGAATTTATGACATTTTGATTTCTACCCCATGTTGTTATTTTTCAACTTCACATATTTTGTTTGTCTTTTCCCAAGTGACTAATATAACTACTCTCCATCCTGTTGCCTTCAGGGAATGATCAGGGTTGAGAAGAGGTTAAAGGGGCTACAGGGATGTGGGAGACAATTATGGCTTTGTGGACAAGAAAGTGGGAAAAGGTGGGTGTGAACTAGTTAACAAAGTGTGCTGTGCCTGTGACATAGGTGATACATGGCCTGTGGACTAAGAATAAATCCCCCCATAAAGCAGAGATAATGACCCCCCATAAAATAAAGATAAGGATCCCCCTGATAGAACAATGCACACCATAATTGACACAATCATCACAAGGCTAGCAGATACTTCTGTACCCTCACTAGTAAAACAACAGTTAATAGTTATCAATACAGAGTAAAGAAAATTGGATTTATGTGACAACTGAGCTAATCCACCACCAACAAAACCAGCACAGTCTCCCTGAAGGCCTCAGTGGAACCAGTGGGAATTCTTATAGATAAACATGGGAAGAATTAGAATGAAAATACTTACATCAGGGTGTTGCCTTTGTGTGGTGTCTCCTCTCACTCATGAGGGGACTCTTTTCCACTCTCCTGGAAAAGTTAATCTTAGCTATGCTTTACTTTTAAAGAAAATATACTCCCTTTCTTTACTTTGAGTACACTTTGCTTCTATTCTAATATATTGTCGTCTCAGCTAAACCATTTTCCACTCCTCTAGTTTCTTGCTTTCTCTTTGACTCAGCTGAATTTGTTGGATCTGCTGGGAGTAATGAAGTGGGTCCATTGAACATCTCAGAGGTGAACTCTCTCCCCTAACAGGACAAGGTCTTTTGTTCATGTTCTCAATTATCTTAATATCATCTCTCTTTTGTTTTCCTACATGATGTATGGATGAGAAAGGGCTCTTGGAGGTGGAATTTGGCCTAACAAGTGAAGGGAGCTCAAACTAGGGCACAGAGCACACTAGCCTATGTCCTTAACTCAGAGCGGGTGATTCATTATTGGCTAAACATATTAAGGAATATACACTGGCAGTAGTTCTATGGAGAAAGGGTAGAATTATTATTGGGTGACAATTTGTCATTATCTATCACCAAATGTGAAATTAAGTATTTCCTATTTTTAAAATACCCTTCTATCTGGTACTTTTTACAGCTGTTCCTTTATCATTCATTTTTTAGCATATGTATGAAATGGTCAGAAAACTTTGCCATATTAAACCAATCTTCATATGCTATCTATGTCTTACCATTTGTCCTATTTTAATTAATTTTAGAGTATGAATTACAGTCTGATGTTTTTCATTTGAGTATTTGATAATTTATTCATCTTGTTTATTTATTTGTTCTTTCTCGGATGATTGTAAGCTTCCAGGAACAGAGAACTTATCTGTCTTGTTCAAAGATGTATTTTCAGCTCTCCAAACAGTGCTTTGCTTAAAATAGGCACCAAATAAACAGTAATGGATTGAATGCATGTACATAAAGGCATTGTTTCTTAGTATCTTTATAACTTAGAATAAAATTTCATATAAACAAACACCTACCTATTTTGCTCATCTAATCACGTCAAGTATTTCTGGAATACATTACAATAAAACAATAAATAAATGTATTTCCATTATGCCATGTGAGGAGAAATTCCATGTTTTTGCATACTCCCACATGTGAAATCAGACTGTAAATGGAAACACAATATAACTGAAAGAAACTATGAAAAATTATGTAATTCTTGTAAAGAGAACTTTATTGTTAGAATATTAATTCATACACATCAGAAAATGTACTTTGAAGATACTTAATGCATTTTTTCATCAAGCTGAAAAATTATTCCATTTCAGCATAAAGATAATGTAGGCTTAAATATAGTTATAGCTACTAGATCATTTTGCACAACATTAAACTGGCAAATGCTTTTAAGAATTTTCGATGCTGCAGTACTTTTAAACAACTGTGATGCAATTAATTTCTACTATGCACATAGGCAGCTAATAACTGTAGAGGCACCGTTCAGTTACATAGCAAAAATTAAAAGGAAGAAAAAATAATTAGAATCGCAAGAAACATGGAGTAAGAGAAAGTCATTCTGGTCTGTATGTGAATCTATAAAGACTAAACTACAAATTCACCACAGTTCCCTTGATTGTTTCCCCACATTCATGGAATTACAAGACATATATATATACCCATCTATTATAAGGTTTCAACTAACCAGGAAACATAACTCTAAATATATTGACTTAAAATTGGGGGTCTTCATGAATGTTAAAGCCCCTTCTCTGAACTGAATGAATCTTGTCTTGACCCAGGAGACCCCAGAAACATCCTGAAGCTGAGTTACTGGCCATAGGAAGGGGGGGTCAGACATGCCTCATCATATGCCCCTCCAATTTTGGACATTCCCTATACAAGGAGATGCTAAATCATTAGCAGACCTAATGTCCTTATACAAGACAAAGCTTAAACCACGCCTCCACATCATCAATTTACTTAATAGATCCCTTAAATTTATATAATTATCCAGTGGCTTATCACTGATTAACAAACATCCTTATCTTATTTTAAAATATCTCAAGCTTTAAACATTCATACTTCTTTAACCAATTAACCATTTAAAAATATCTCAAGATTTAAACATTCGTAGTTCTTTAACCAATTACGAAAGATCCTTTAAAGCACTGACTGCCACACGAGAAAAAAAGTTTTCCTTGGGGCTGAAGTGTTTCACATGAAAACATGATAAAAACTTTGAAAGCAAAATGACCCTTTCTAACTTAATGAAAACTTTTTTTTTTTTTTTACCGTTTTCTGTGTATGATTTATATGCAACTCACATGATGGCAGAATCAATTTTTACCCTGCATGCCATATGAGTTGTATATAACTCACAATGTACTAATTGAAATTGTTTCTGAGAATTGAGTTGTTGTTTTTTTTTTTTTTCCCCTTCTATAAGTATTTAGTTCTGTCTGATTTGGACCTTACATGGTCCTGATGAGGACCTCTGAATTATACCCCCCCAAGTATCTGCAACAATGTCATAGGACCACATTCTATGAAATAATTTTGTTCAAGGAGCCACCAGAGAAATATTTAAGGGAAATTGTACAACTGGAAACCAGGTTTAATCAGAGAACACAGTCTAATTTGTGTGGCATGATGGGTGGGCAGCTGGAGCAGGGTGGCAGGAGGTAGGGGAGAGGAAAGACTGACCACTAAAACAAAGAACAGAGCTTTCACAGTGGACAGGCATGCTATGGACCTTCCTGCCCATCCACCAGTTCTGTATGCTTCATGAGGCCCTGGGCTCAAACCTAGTGTAAGTGAAATACAACTTGTATATGGGAGTTAATGTGTGGAACCCACCTAACATGGGTAAGCCCCACCCCCACCCCTTGCTTTGAGATAGCCCATATTTGGGGGCCATACCAATGTTACGTTCTCCATGTATTAACTTAAGATCTGACAAGTAGTTCCTGCCTTCATCAATGTACAAAATCAAGCTGTAACCAAGCTACCACTGGCACATTTTTCTTAGGACCTCTTGAAGCCATGTTCTCCAGGTCATTCACACATATTTGTCTCAGAATAAGCCTCTTTAAATTATTTTACAGAATTTGGGTCTTTTTTCCTTTAAAAAAATTAATGACCAACCTTGGAGCTTACTGTATAAAAAAATTACCTCTTTCTTGAAAATGATGTCTTTAAGTCTACAGTTCTCTTTGTTTTAGTTGTACATTATTTTTCTTATATTCATGTTATTTAGAGAAATATTTCTTCTATCTCCTTCAGCTTTGGTGATTCCTCAGCGGTATTTATTGATTATTGCCATATTACCCACATTTCTATTATAGTCTCTTTTGTTTTTTAGGGTAACACTATCTTCTGGCATACCCTAGATATGAATCTTTATATGATTCAATAGTGAATCTTCATATGAAGAATCTTTTGTCTTAGTGTTTTATTTGTACTTTCCTTAATTGAGTTTGTATCTCTTTAAAGGATCAGCAGTATATTTTCAAATATTTTAGAATAAACAAGTACAGGTTTTAAAGGGTTTGGTACTTTAAAAATGTGAAGTCACTGGTCAGTACCTTTTCCTGTTACATAATTCAAAAAGCTGTGGTATATAACAGTAACTCTGACCGAATTAGGGCTTCTTTGTGCCATTTTAAAGTGGGTGGTTTCTTATAAATGACAAAACCTAGCGGAAAACATTTCAAATTGTGGAAAGCCGCTTCTCTGGTACATTTTGTTACAGGGCACATTGGATCATTTGCCTGGCTCTATCTCTTTGGTCACTTCCTATAAACAAATTGGATTTCCTTGTGGAGCTTGGCCTGTGTGCAGCTGATAAGTCGTGCGGTAGGCTACACTCCTATTTGGTATTCCACGTAGAACTTTGACTTCATTCTTTTCATCCAATTTTCTGGCTGTTATAGTTCGTAGTGATGTTTTTCCTCTTCTGCCTCTCCTTTCCCATTCACTCAAATACAATTCCTTTTCCTTTTCAGTGCTTGAATAATAAGTTGCTTTGTCAAGCAATACTAATATGCTGTCTCTAGTCACACTCCTCCAGTGACTCATCCCACACAAAGCCATTCTGCATTGCTTGCCTCCAGAAATACTAACAAATAACTACAAAATCTTTAGGAGCATGGGGTAGAATTTAACAATAAAATGCAATGAAAAAAGAAAGCTGCATAAGACTTTTTAAAATTTCTGCATTTAGTACCTAAATTTGTATTTATTTAAGTTAGAAAAATCATAAGATGCTTCTAGGGACTAGTTAATACTAATCAGAATGGAAGATCGGGACCCACCATGTGCTTAGAACACACGGAAACCCAAACACCAATTAAAGGTGTGCAGAATAGTGGCAACTCTGACACATGGCTTCCTACATGTTATTCACAGTTCTAAACATACTGCAGGTGAATAGGTCAGATTATCTTCAGTTTACAGATGAGAAGACTAACTAAAGCCACAAAAGTGAACAAATTTGCTCAAAATGATGGACTTTTTTTTTTTTT
>NW_003852428.1:2419354-2466672 GCF_000181295.1 Otolemur garnettii | reverse complement strand
AGCTAAAGGAGCCGAGCCAATATCTCAGTTTTAAATTAGGCAATTGTCTAATTACTGTAATGCCGATGAAATATTACTATGTCAACTCCACTTTTTCCTACAGGATAACATTCTACTAAGCCTGATAAATTGTATCATTAAGGAAATTGACCTAGAAAATTATTTACTGATGCTTTTCTATGCTGCTTTCTTTGCATGGTACTGAGACGCCAAAGTTGAAACTTTAGTTAACCTGTGATAATATTTAGAAAAGGAAATTCAAAGCATATTCCATTCTTTAACACACACATACACACATATCAATGAGAAAATATTGTTTGTTTTTAAGTGATTTTTATTTTGTACTCATTATAATTCTTGCTTTCCAGGTTTTGAGAAATGCATTGTCTCATTGATTATTGAAAGATACACAAGAAATGAGATCCAGTGTTTAGTGGCACATTAGGGGAACTAAAGTCAACAATAATTTACTGTAGATTTCAAAATCACTATAGGAGTGGGACTGGATTATCCTAACACAAATAAATGGTAAATATTTGAGGTGATGAATACTTCAGTTATCTAAATTTGATCATTGCACATTGTAAGCTTGGATCAAAATATCAAATGTATTCCATAAATATATTCAACTATTATGTATCAATAAAAATTAGAATTATAATCAAAGGTAAATCTAAAAGAAAATTAGAAAAGTGGTCCTCAGTGTACAATTCAATCATTTTATAGCTGAGGAAACAGATTAAGAAATGTAGAGGTTTGGTTATGAATTTATTTAGATCTTTAGCAGCAAAATTTAGAATGAACCAATTAGCCACTGGTTATTTTCAGAATTGCAAATACCTAGATAATTTAAGGGTTATCCATCAATCTCATATCTTAACAAATGGGTAAATGACCTGCTTTCCTTTCTACAAGACCCCTAAACAACTGTGAGGTTGGAGGTGAGTTTAGGCACTGGGAGTTGGCTACCAAGAACAGAGGGCACAACTGATGCAACTAACCATGGCAAAAAGCTACAATGTATATACTTTAGTTATGCTGATGGGTTCAGGACCACATTGGGCAGGAAGAAAGCTAGCTGTGACACAAGGTAAGATTCAAGGGAAGAGTTAAAGAGGTTAGAAAAATCATTGAGATTTTTTAAAATTCTGCCTTTGCAAAAATGAGATCCCATACTACTATACACCTGTTAGAACGGCCAAAATCGGAACAGTGATAACAGTAAATGTTGACAAGGATGTGGGGCAAAATGAACTTTCATTCATTGCTAGAGGGGACACAAAATGGCACAGCCACTTCAAAAGAAAGTTTGGTGGTTTCTTATAAGCTAAACACAAGGTAGGACAATTAAGTTTGTGAACTCATTCCCAGGAAAAGTGCTACACATCTACCTCATTGCTAAATATCACTATGGTCACCTTCAAAGTACTGATGCCAGTTCCTAGTCCACTCCTCAAGGCAAATTTGGAACTCTATCTCTGGAATGCCCTTAACAGCTGTCATTGTGGGAGGTCTGACAGTGAAGTTTGCAAACTCACCCTAGAAAAAGTGCTATCTCATGACTGTGAGATACCTTCAAAGTATCCCCCTTGGGAAGTTATGCACAGATGCCAGCACCTAGACAACCTGTCCAAGCAATTTTAGAACTTTTCTTCTGGAATGACCATCGGAGCTGTCATCATACAGGGTCTGACAATTAAGTTTACAAACTCATTCTAGAAAAAGTGCTACATATCTTATTGCTGAATATCACGAGGGTCACCCTGAAAGTTTTCCCCTTGGCCATCTGGTGAGTGTAGTGATATTTAGTAATGAGGTATGTAGCATTTTTTCCAGGACGAGTTCACAATCTAAATTGTTCTACCTTGTATGATGAGTTCACAAATTTAACAGTCTGATGTCACATAGTCTTATATATTATCCACAAATTGTGCTCTTTGAAATAAACCCAAATGAGGTGAAAACTTATGCTCACAAAAACTTGCACATGACGGAATTAGTAGCTTTATTCATAATTGTCAATACTTAGAAGCAAACAAAACATCTGTTAGCAAGTGAATATATAAATAGGCTGCACTACATCCAAAACACAAAACATTATTCAGCTCTAAAAATAAATGACCTTCTCTGCCCCCATTTGGATGCCCTTTAAATCCTTCACTTGTCTGATTGCTTTGGCTCAAACTTCCAACCCTATTTTGAATAACAGTGGTAATAAAGGACATCCTTGTGTGGTTAAAGTTCTAAGTGAAAAATCTTTCAAGTTTTACTCTGATAAGAATATTAGCTGTAAGTTTGTTGTAGATGATTTCAATAAGTTTAAGAAATGTGCTATGTATGCCTATATTCTTAAGTGTTCTTGTTAGAAAAGGATGCTGAATTTTAACAAATACTTTTCTGCATCCATTGAGAGGATCATATGGTCCTTGTTTTTGCTTCTGTTGATATGGTGAATTAAATTTATGGATTTGCATATATTAAATCAGTCTTGCATCCCCAGGATGAAGCCTACTTGATCCTGATGTATAAGTTTTCTAATGTGTAGCTATGATATATTCGTTAAGATTTTGTTGAATTTTTTTGCCTCTATTTACGTTAGTAAAATTGGTCTTTAGTTCTATTTTTATTTTGGTCTTTTTCTTTTTTGGCATCAGGGTGATGTTTGCTTTGTGGAATATTTTGGTGACTCCTCCTTCCTTCTCAATGTTTTGGAGTTGTTTTTGTAGTAATAGTACAAGCTCTTCCTTGAAGGTTTGATATAACTCTGGTGTGAAGTTATCTGGTCCAGGGCTTTTTTTGGTTCTTGTTGGAAGATTCCTTACATTTTCTTAGATCTCAGTGCTGGATATTGCTCTGTTCAAGAGATCTATTTCTTCTTGGGTAAGTCCAAGTAGATGGTCTAATTCTAGGTATTGTTCCATTTCCTCCACATTGTCAAATTTCTAGGCATAGAGTTTCTTATAGTAGTCAGAGATTATCTCTATGATATCTATTTTTATTTCCCCCTTTTGATTTCTGATTGATGTTATTAGAGATTTTGCTCTCTATTTCTAGTTAATTTGTTGAATGGTTTATTAATTTTATTTAGTTTCTTAATGAACCATCTTTTTGTTTCATTAATTTTCTGAATGAGTCTTTTGTGTTTAATATAATTCATTTCTGATTTAATTCTGGTTGTTTCTTTTCTTTTGCTAGGTTTAGGATTAGATTATTCTTTCTTTTCCATTTCCTTAAGATGACTCATTAAGTTGATCATGTAGTGTCTTTCTGTTTTTCGGATGTAGGCATCTAATGTGATAAGTTTCCATCGTAGGACTGCATTAGAAGTATCACATGGATTATGGTATCCTGTAGCTTCATTGTTGTTATGTATGAGAAATTTAATAATTTTCTCCTTTATTTCTTTCTTGACCTGCCATTTAGCATTATGTTGTTCAATTCCCTTGCCTTTGGGTAGGTATGAAAATTTTTGTTGGAGTTGAGTTCTACCTTTATTGCCTTGTGGATTGAGATAATGCAAGGTATAATTTTAATTCTTTTAACTTTGTTGAAGTTTGATTTGTATCCTAGAATATGATCTATATTGGAGTATGTTTCATCATTTGTCAAGAGTGACATATATTCCTTAGCTTTGGGATGGAGGGTTCTGTATATGTCTATTAGGCTCATTTATTCTAGAGTTCCATTTAAGTCCCTGTGTCTTTGTTTAGTTTCTTTTTAGAGGATCTGTACAGTTCTTCCAGAGATGAAGGTTCCCAGGTATTATGATGTTATGGGGTATCATATTGCTCAGACCAATCAAGGTCTGTTTCATAAATCTGAGAGCATTTAAGTTGTCCAATAAATACTTAGAATTGAAATGTCTTCTTGTTGTCTTATTCCCTTCACCAAAATGAAGTGTCTATATTTGTCTTTCTTCATGCCAATTGTTTAAATTCACTTGTATCTGAAAATATGACTGCAATTCCTCTTTTCTTCTGATTTCCATTTTCCTAAAATACTTGTTTCCATTCCTTTACTCTGAGTCTTGATTTGTACTTCAAGGTTAGGTGTTTTCTGGAGAAAACATATGGATGGCTTGTGGTTTTTTTATACAATCAGCCAAATTGTGTCTCTTCAGTGAGGAATTAATAAAACCACTAGCATTTACTGAGAGAATTGATAAATGTGGAGGAGTTCTATTCATCTTTTTTTTTTGTGAAAATCCATTGCTTAGTTTCATCTTTTGTATCATTGTGGAAGTTAGGTTTTGTCCTTCAGTTTCTGGAGGTTTACTTTGCTGGTGGTCTGTTGCAATGGTCAGTGTGGAGAATATGTCTAAGTATTTCCTGTAGAGCTGGTCTTGTGATAAATTTCCTCAATGTTTGCATATTCATAAAGATTTGATTTCTCCATCAATTCTGAATCTTAGTTTAGCAACAAACATAAGTCTGTGCTGATAATTATTTTGTTTACAAAGGCTAAAGGTAGATGACCATTCTCTTCTGGCTTGGAAAGTTTGCACTGATAAATTTGCTGTCACCATGATGGATCTGCCCCTATAGTTCAGTTGTCACTTACTCCTGGCTACTTGCAGAATTTTCTCTTTTGTCTTGACTTTGGGCAGGTCCATGACAATGTGTCCTGGAGATGTTCTGTTTGAGTTGAGATGACCTGTAATTTGATATTCCTCTATAAGGAGTGTTTTGGAATATTTAGTGAAACTTGGGAAATTCTCATTTATGGTTTCCTCCAGTAGGGGTTCCATTCCTTTGGGACATTCTTCTTCCACTTCAGAGATCCCTTTAATTCATATGTTTGAAGACTTCCTGAAGTCCCATAATTGTCTGAGTGAATGTCTTGCTTTCTCTCTCTTTTTTTCTGCCTTTTTACCTACCTGTGTTAGCTGATGAGTTATATCCTCTAGTTCTGAGATTCTTCTCCATGTTCTAATCTGTTATTCGCACTTTCTGCTGCATCTTTGAATTCACTGATTGACTCCTCCAATTCCGTAAGGTCCATTGTTTTTTCTATGTTCTTTATAGCTTTTATCCATTTTTTTGGTTCTGTTTTCACTTTTTCATCAATTTCCAATATTGCCTTTTCCATCAATATTTTAAATTCCCCTTGTGTCATTTCCATTAATTCTTTATAGGTGGAATTCTGTGCACTATGTGCCTCATTGCCACCTTGGGGTTGGAGGTTTTGCTTGGGGTTGTTGCTTTGTTTTGGTTTTTCATATTGCTGGAATTTATCTGTTGGTTATTCCTCATGTGTGTTTTCTTCTTGTTCATTTACTTTCCTTACTTTTTCCTTCTCACTTCCTTCTTCTTTGTAAATTACCTTGTCTCATAGTTGAAGTGTTGAAGTATTCTTTTGATCTAAGTCCAAAAAGAAAAGACTGATAAAGAGGAATAAGGGGGGGGAGAGAAAAAGAAAAAAAGAAAAAAGAAGAAGGAGTTGAAAGCCTGCCCATTCTAAGCAATTACCTTCTATGTTGGCTTTCCTCCGTTTCATACCCCTCCCTGGCTCCTGTACTCCACCACTGCTTCTCTATGTCACTGGATTGATGTCCCTAGGTGGATTTCCTAAGGCAGAGGTGGTTGGAGTTTTTTTTCCTGTGCCTCACAAGGCATTCATAAGTCTGTTTTTCAAAGTCCAAGGGCATTACTGCTAAGGAAATGTTTCTAGTAGACCGTCTTGCTTCCTTTGAGAAGTGATATATCTACAAGATGTTATTAAGGAGGAAAACTAGTAACGCCATGTAATTTCTGCAGTTTTTTTTCTAATCCAAGAAACAATCCAAAAACTAAGCCCCATTCATTATAAAATTAGAAAAAATGAAAAGCTAATGCGTGCATACTATTAATACTAAAAATCCTTATCTTGACCTTTCAAAATGCCAACTGTAGCATACAGAAAATTAAACCTGAGAATGAGGATATCTTTATTCCCAAACCTATGGGAGTATTCTACTTGTCACATCCAGAGGTGATTCTTGCCTTCAATACTTGAATGGCATTTGCAAGTCTGTTTTTCAAAGTTCAAAGCAAAACAAAATAAAACAAAATTAATATGGATTTAAAACATGCATTCACTTTCAAAGGACAATAAACTAATTAATTATCAATTCCTCGGTATACTCTGTGACAAAAGAAAAGCATCCTTCTACCACATAGTTCAGTCACATGTTATTGACTTTCAAAGTAAAGTTGGCAACAAGTAAACACTAATCAAAATATATTTTAAAAAATTGTCCAGTTGCCTAAAGGAAAGGACACATTTTAGTGGCATGATGAGGTAAGCAGCACAGAATAAAATGGGAATGAATTTACTTTGGCTGTGTGTCTTTCGGAATGCTAAAAACAACTTTAATTCCTGTTTCCTTTTTAAAATTTGGAACAATAATGCTTGCTTCAAAAGCTAGCAAAAAGGTTTTACGGTTTAACTTATATTTACAAAGATATAATGGAATTAATTAAAAGCTATACAAATGATAGTTATAATTGGGATAATATAGTCAAATCCCAATTTTAATGTCTTGATTTAATCTATTCCTTTCAATACACTGTTGCATCAAGATAATATGTATGAAGACTTTGTATATTATTTCCTAAAATATATTTAGTGTTTGATGTTAATTTGTTTCATATCCAGGAAACAATTTTACCATTGGTTTTACTATGCAGTATAATTTTAGTATGCATTGTAAAATGCTAACTACCTATCTTACTTCTTACCAAAGTCTTTTATTTTCCAATGATATAGCTCACCCTTTTTATTTACAAAGCTTTGATCTGACTTTTCTTTTTCCTTATATTTCTTTGTGGAAATTTCTGAGTTGAGAAATTTGGGGGGTTAAGAAATGTGAAATTTACCTTCTTTTCACTGAGATTTTAAATTCCTTATAAATGCTTCAATTTAAAGAGTATTTTGTGGAGGGCCAAATTATAAACCTAATTCATGTTTAGCAGTTATATGCCTCTCTCCCTTCATTGTTTTCTTTAATACTGGATCAGTATATAAATTCTAATTTAACAACATGTCATCACATAATGAAATGTATTACATAATGTAAAAATTAAAATTTAGTTTAGTATTTATTACCTAGAAAAGTCTGCATTAGTAAAATATTTTATTCAAAAATTGAAGATGTTAATAAAAATTAATTGAATGTCAATCTTTTCCTTATTTTTGTGTAATAATGAATCTGATCTTACCATACTAAAATATGTACTAGTTAGCCACTATAATTCTGTGTAAAATATTGTACCAAAATTTATTGGTTACAACAGCAAGCCTTTTCTTATGCATATTTGTTCTGCAGTTTATTTGTGCTTAGTCTCAGCTGGACTCCGGTCAAAGATACTACTTTTAATGTAATTCAGGAGGCTTATTTAAGCAATTTATTGATGTCAGATCTTCTTAGAGTGTGTAAATTTTATTGCACAAGCTAACGCAGCTATAAACAGAAGCTGCTAATATAGAGATCCCCTGCTCATGACAAATCTCTGGGGAAAAATCAACACACCATAAAGAAAATTTAAATCTATTGTTCACATACAGTTAGCTCAAATTCCATGGGTTAAAACTTTTATAAAAGTCTTATAGTTAAGAAAAAGTGAGAGTAGTAGAAATATGCACCCCATCCTAAGGGAGGGGGGTGGAAGGTTAACAAACATTGCTGATATTACATCAGTATCAATCTTTCACATTCTGTCTTGTTAAAAAATTATCTTCTCTCAGACATATAGGCCTGTATGCAATTACAAACTTATCAAGATATGCTAAACATCTTATTCACTAATGGCATTTGATATGTTGATTTACATTTTCTATACTAGAATTGGCTTCTTCTATTTTTATTTTTTATTTTCTGAGAGATGAACAGTTTCACTTTTATTTACAGAAGAGTCAGAAATTCTAGAGAATACCCAGCATATTTCCTCAAAGAGCTGTTCTGTTTTCCTGTTTCCTTTATTGCTTTTATACTTTCACAGTAAAAGTAACCCTCAGGAATGCTATTAATCATCCTAGTATACATTAAATAGATTTCTCTTCATAGGTTACAAGGTTACACAGCATCTTCCCGTCTTAAAGTGGTTATATCTTTAAAACATTTTTATCTTAGATTAAATTTATAGTTAGTGATTACTTTACTAAGTGTATTACTACATGTACTTGGTGCAGTGGGTCATTGTCTGGTACCGTGGTCCTCAGAGTATTCAGTTCCCAACTTTATATCAGAAGGCCTTGTGTGTGAAGAAGCAACTCCAGCTGGTGGCACGTGGGAGGATCCAGCCTCACCAAGGCCTGCTTAGCAGTGCCCTGTATGTAATGGTTATTTAGGTTAACAGTGGCTGCCATTGTTCTGAGCTTTCCTTACCTTTGTCTGCTCCATTCATCTCTCCTATTGTAGGTTAGGCAAGATCTCACACTCTAATCTTCCTCAGTCCTGGGCTGTTAACATGGACTTTGACCTGAAATGTTTATCCTTTCTGTTTTATTTGTAGAAGGTGTCATCACATGTTGAAGTATCAACTGTTATATTTTTTCCTCTTGACTACTTATTTTTTCTAGACTTGGCTTCTTTTAAAGTGAAGACTGAAGACTAGAAAAGACAATTTAGATGTCCTTCACATAGCCAGTGAGAAAGAGTATCAGAATAATTACAATATATATTCTAATCTAGAACATAGAATAAAAAAAGTAACACAAACTAACATTATTTTAATATCTATTTTAAAATTAGAGTGGGTAATTATTTTAGTTTTCCAATTCTGAAGGTGGGGAAATTTCTTGACTAAGTTCTGCTTCTGTTGCGTTGCATCCTAAAGAATTTCTGTTTATAACTTTTGACTTTCTGGAGTAGAATGGCCTTCCCTTTTTATTATCTGTGCCATATTTGAAGATAATATTGAAAAATATGTGATTACTACAACTGAGTAGTTCTTTCAAAATGTCTTTAGACAGTGGGCTCACAAGTTCTTTTACATTAAGTTCATTCACAGTCTGTTTTGCTGATATATGTCTGTTAAAACCATTGTAGATTTTTTTTGTATGTCCAGTCAACTCTATGTGCCAAAAGTCTACTCCATGTTCTCCACTCCTTACAAATACTCTAGTTTACAAATATGACAGATTTAATTAGGTAGCAATATATTAAACTGTCATTGTTTCGGTTTTGTTTTCAGGAACATAGGAGCTTCATAATTTCCCCCGTGCCTTTTTCCTAGGCATAAGCTAAAGAAGTTGGAATCGTTCACAGCACCTTCGTCTCGTACTTGACCACTAAAGTACAACCAACACATTTATTTATTTATTTATAATTTTTGGAGACAGAGTCTCACTCTGTTGTCCCTGGCTAGACTGCTATGGCATCATACATCACAGCAACCTCAGTCTCTCGGGCTTAAGCGATCCTCTTGGCTCAGCCTCCTGAGCAGCTGGGAATTTAGGTGCATTCAAGAAGGCAAAAAGTACATTCTAGCTCAAGGAAGACAGGACAGGAGAAAATATTTGATTAATATCCCTAGAAAAGTAAGGGAACCAAAATACAGTATACTTAAATTTCTTACTCAAAGAATTTTTAATGAGAATTTTTGAAAGACAGACATAAAATTTTACTTAGCAAACCACAAGAAGTAAAGGACCCTTTCTGAGTATGAATTCTGCTATTTGGAGTAACAAAGCAAATTTCATTATCTATGAAAAATCTCAGTATTTCAAGGTGGAAATCATTTGTTTTTAAAGCCCTGTATCTTCACAGAGGCACAAAATAACCTTCATTTTTATTTCTATTTCAATATTTTAAAACATATCTTAGTACGTTTGCTATCCAATTTATAACTTAAGCTTATCACCTTTAAATTATGGTATATAAAATTGCCTACAATGTTCTAGAATTTATCAGAATATGACTCAATATAGCATGACTATTAAAATATACTCTCTGTACTCTCATTAAGCTGTTTAACAATGCGTTAATAATTATATTAACTTTAAAATTGGCTTTCATTTGGTAGATAGAGAAATGTAAAGATATATCTTCTTGTTTCAATTAAATTTAAGCATTTTAATAGTTTAATATAACCAATATGTATGATCACTTTCTTTATAAAGTTAGGACTCAAAGTTCATGCTCATTCCCTCTCTCTGTCTTTCTCTCTCTCTCTTTTGCCTTGTGTCTCTATCTTTGTGCCTTCTCCCTTTTCTCTATCCACACACGTAGACAGAGAAAAACTCATATAGTGATTTCTATTACAAAAAGCATTTATGTTAATATAATGCAGCTGAGTTATGGACATAATTTTTTGATAACTCACTGTCCATTAACATACCAAAATTTTCATTTTTTCTCTTTTTAGCATTTTTTTAATTGAAACAGAATATGGTACATATTAATTTGGCAAAATGTGATGTTTTGATATATTCGTACTTTGTATAATGATAAAATCAGCATAATTAGCCTACATATCACCTCATATATTTATCTTTCTGGTGAGAAGATTCAAAGTTCTACCTTTTAGCTATTTTGATATATGTGATGCATTATCATTAACTACAGTTTTTCTACTGTGCATATGGAACACCAGAAATTATTCCTCTTACCTAACTCTGTGTACCCTTCCTTATCCTTTCCCATCCTTCCAGCCTTACCATTCCAGCCTCTGGTAACCACTATTCTATATTTTTCCCTTATGGGATCAACTTTCATAAAGTTTACATGTGAGTGAGATCATGTGGCATTTGTCCTTCAGTGCTTGTATTATTTCACTGACCATATGGTTCTCTAGGTTCATCCATGTTGTCACAAATGGGTGAATTTTGTCATTTTCTTCATTCCATTATGTGCATATACCACAATTTTTAGCCTTTCATCTGTTAACAAACATGTAGACTGATCTCATATCTTCCTATTTTGAATATCACAGAGATGAACATGAGAATGGAGATAACTCTTTGAGATACTGATTTTGTTTCCTTTGGTAGTATACCTTGTAGTGGAATTGTTGGATAATATGATGATTCTATTTTTAAATTTTTATAGAAACTTCAAACTGTTTTCCACAATGGCTGTTGTAATTTTCATTTCCACCAACAATGTATCAGAGTTCTCTTTTCTCCACTTGTTCTCCAGCATTAAAAAAAAAAAAATGATAGTAGTCATTCTAACTGGAATGATGTGATATTTCACTGTGGTTCTGATTTGCATTACTTGATGATTAACAAAGGTGAGCATTTTTGATATAACTGTTAGCTATTAATATTTGTATGTTTTCTTTTGGTAAATGCTTTTTGAGGTGTTTTAAACCATTTTTTAATCAGTATATTTGGGTTTATTGATTTGTGTTTTAAACAATACGATTTTTTTCACTTATGCCTCTGGAGGTCATAAATCTGAAACGTACTTCGCTAAATCAGTATGTCAGTGGGCTGCATTCCTTCTAGAGCCTCAAGGGAAGTAATTTGTTTTCTTTCCTTTCCAGGTTCTCTCTGTACCTGAACTCTTTGGCTTTTTTTCCCCTTCCCTCATCTTCAAAAGAATTGTTAATATTATGGCCTCTTCAAATATTTCTGACTGTTATTTTCCTGCCCCCTTCTTTCACTTTTAATGATACTTATGATTACCTTGGTCCTGTGCAGAATATCCATATGTCATGAAGAGAGACAAATGTAAGAGCAGAAAGAACATTTTCCACAGAACATTTCACAGTTCTGCTGTGTTCCAGTTCAATCAGAGAGAAACTAAAGGCTTTCATTACAGGTAAATCACCAAAGCGACACACATTCAAGAACTTGAAGCTCAAAGACTTCCCCATCATTTGGAGATCAAGTGATGACTGTCATGGATGACTGGTGCCCTGTTTGAGAAGTGGGTAATGGGTACGGAACAGTAAATGAAGAAGAGACAGTCAATCTACTTACCATAGACAACTGTCATGGCCACTGACAAACATGACCCATGTGATAAATGTGATGCTGAAGTATCTGCCTCCACACATGACCTCAAACTAATGTAACCTCTTCACCAAGGTATCACCCAACATTTAAAATGCATTAGAGAGCCCAACTTCTGCACTAGATCCTTACTAAGACACAAACCTGTGGTTTGTCTGGGTAAACAACTTCATCCATGCATTAGTTAATGCTCTGGAGCTGTCTTCTGAATTAGTTCTGCTTGGAATAAAGTTCAGCCAGAAATGATAGAAAAGGGCTTCAAGAAAGATGGATTTGTCACAACTCGGGAACATTATCCTTTGGCCACATCAGATGGTCCATCTTCCATGGCATAATTTGAAGCTGTAAATTTTGAAGGTTTGTTGCAGTGGTTGATGAGGTGGCAACCTGTAGCGAATCTGACCCATGAACAATTTTCCAAATGTTATTAACCAAAGTACAGACTAGTGAAGTACAGACTTGTATAAAGGAGCTGATGAAGTAGAAGAAGCCAGTGAGGATGAAACAGAAATTGCAGAGACTGAATAAGAAGGGAATGGCATGCGTTTGGTAAAGTATTTGCTGTAGAAAAATGTCTAGGTATGCTGAGTGGTATAGATAGTATTAAGAGTGCTTTCTCTTTAATGTACACAGCTATCATTCACTTAAAAAAAAAAAGGAATGCTTTCTCCATTTGGCATTAAGATTAAGAAAGAGACAAAGATTGAATCTTTTTTTTTTCAGAAAAACAATTAAACCATGAGCAAACAGTAAATGCTGAGTTTGTATGGTACTGTGTGTACAATTTTCCTGTGTTTAGATTATGTATGATTTCATACGATATTCTCTAACAAAAGCCATACAGAGAAGTAGAGTACATGTACATATGTAAATTGATGCCTCCTATGTGTTCTTTTTGCTTAAGGTTCCTTTGGCTATATGGGGCCTTTTCTTATTCTGTAAGAAAGGTAGAATTACTTTTTCTAGATCTGCCAAAACTAATGTTTGTATTTAATAGGGATTATATTGAACCTGTATTTATCCAAAGGGGTCAGGAAAGCATTTTATGAAAAAGACACCTGCCCTTGAATATTTTGGCATAACAATTCACAAACGCAAACGTGCAGAAGCAACCCATGTGCCCGTCAGAACATGAATGAAATAATAACTTGTGGTGTAGGTGTGCCATGAAGTCCTACTTAGGCATAAAAAGTGGGGAACTAATACCTTTTGTATTAACCTGCATGGAACTGGAAACCACTAATTCTTTGTGAAATATCACAGGAATGGAAAGATAAATCCCACATGTACTCACCATTAAATTGGAACAAATCCATGAATATTTATGTGCTCATATGGAAATAACATCAAAAATCAAAGGGATGGGGAAAGGGGGTGGATATATTCACACCCAATGGATACAGTGCACACTAACTGGGTGATGTCCACACTTATAACTTTGACTAAAATGGTATAAAAGAAATTTATGTAACCAAAACGTTTGTACCCCTATAATATTCTGAAATAAATTTTTATCAAATATCTTCCCATTTTGCTTTAAAAATCTGATCTCTGTCTCCTTAAGTTGAGACCTAAGGATCTTTCCTCACTATGTTACAGCTGTATCAGTCTTCTTCCTGCTCATCAATTAAGTCTGCTTCATTCCCATTCCTTCCGCTTTCTTTTTACTGGTTCCTCTGCATGGAAAATTATATCCTTGGGACATTTACATGAGTGCTTCTTCCATCATTTAATCCTTAGCTTACCTGGTGCCTCATTTTTTTCCTGGTCATTCTAAGAAAAGTAACTTCCCAGTCACTAGTTTTTAAGTTAATTGATCATACTATCACTCACTCTCAAATTTCACATTGATTCATGTTTTATATATTTCATGTTCTGCCTCCATAACCTCCCACATACACACTTAAAAAGAAAGCTTCATAGAGGTCAATAACTTGTATATCTTGTTCAATGATGCATCCTCAATGCTTAATAGAATGATCAACACAATATAGAGACATCATGATAAATATTTTCCTAAGTAAATATTGGCAAATGGTCAACTGCATAACTTAAATAGTGAATGAACAATTAAATTTCTCAGAAACAAGACCAACCTACAACTTCATAAGAATTTTGTTACTTTGACTTTTAAAAAATTATGTACCATTAGTTTAGTAATTAAAGTGTGCCAGGTATTAGTAATAATGTTTAGTTCAGTTGGGAATGACCAATGAGGAAGGTGCTATCATCTTTATATCTCGGGAAGCAGTTAGAGAGTAGTTAATATATTTGTAAACATATTTCCATTTCGTTTTGAATTAGGTAACTTAATATCACTATTGTACTGCAGTTGTTTTTAATTTCCAACTTAAATGATTGAGATTTAAAAGCTCACATATTTACACATAGTTTTCAAGAATGTCATTTTATGTCAGTGTCATTGATAAATATAGCCAGCTTTTAATTTCTGGGATATTCTTGTATGATGGCAGGGTTTCAGCTTTGCAACATCATAAAAACATAAAAACACATTATAAGGAAAACAAAACACACTTCTAAAATGATGAAATGTGAAATATCCTTCAGCGTCTGTGTCTTTACTATTATGGCTGTAACTATTCAAGTAGCCATTAGAGATTCCATCAAGCTCATACTTCATCTTGACAGGTTAACCTTAGAGTATCAATATAAAAATGGATAGGTCATGAAAACAATAAACAGCCTTTCAAACAACCACATATTTAACTTGTTTCCTTAAAAAAACAAAAAATATATAAATAGTCACTTATAGAGATCAAAAAGAGATCTTCATGCCACTAAAAAATTATAATAATTAAACTTGTAATATATATCAGCCACTGGCATAGGTATTAGCATTATTAACCATGAAAGTGTCATTTAACAAATAATTTAACATTAAAATATAGACCTGCCGTTTGATCCTGCAATTCCTCTTCTAGGAGTATATCCAAAGGACCAAAAATAATTTGGCAATAAAATATTTGCACCAGATTGTTCATTGCAGCTCAATTCATTATTGCCAAGTCATGGAAGAAGCCCAAGTGCCCATCGACCCATGAATGGATTAATAAACTGTGGTATATGTATACCATGGAATACTATGCAGCATTAAAAAAATGAAGCCTTTACCTCTTTTATGTTTACATGGATGAAGCTGGAAAATATTCTTCTTAGTAAAGTATCTCAGGAATGGAAAAAAAATCCAATGCACTCTGTACTACTGTGAAACCAATTTATAATCACTCACACTTGGATATGAAAAATCAAACACAGCTATAGCCTATGATGAAGGAGTGAAGGGGGAAGAGAAGGGAAGGGAGGAGGGCGGGTCGATAGAAGGAGAGTTGGTAGGGGGACCACACACACCTATGGAGCATATTGCAAGTACAAGTTGGATCAATCAGGTGCAGAGCATAAATGTCTTAATCCTGTCATAGGGTCAAAGTGGTGAAGGCTATGTTGTTTAATAGAATGTAAACATTCCAATTTGTACAAATAATCATCACATTGAATCCTGTAATGGCATAAATGTATTCATGATCTCTGTATGAAAGACTTAATAAAAAATAAAGAAATTACCAGCTCATCCACAATTTTGCTGTTATGACAAAAAAAAGAATTAAAAATTACATTGTTTTTCAAATAGGTAATATTGTATTGTAATTTAAATATTACAAATAACGTGGTTCCCAAATGTATGTTGTGATGCCAATAAAAGCCTCGGTGATAGATACAATGTGACCCAGACTTAAAATTTACAGAAAATTTTCGCTTATCTGTTTTTACAGAGAGTTTTCACAATTTATTATTACAGCATAAATCATATTATGTTTAACATATCCTGATTTTCAAGACGTCAACTCATATCGAAGTTTAAAAGAATTACACATGCCACCGTGCTTTTGCCAAATGCCTTTCTGTATATAAAAGTAAATACTGAACATTCAGGTAATAAATGAATCAGTAATCAGTAACAAATATTTATTAAATGCTTAATATCAACAAGGCACTGTTACCAGAGAGAAATTATTATCTAAAGCAGATATAACAACAGATTTTATGAAGTCCAAGTTCTGGTGTGACAGATAAAATTATGATGCTTCCTCTTTTATTCTTTTAAAAATCATTTTATATTTATATATTTATGAGCAATTTATCTATGTGTGTGTATGTGTATATATATATGTATTTATTTAATATGTGCTATGTAGCTCAGTATAAATAACAAAAGCTCAAGAAAAACCTGCCTACATTTGTTTCCAGATTTTGCCACTTATTAGCTCTGCAATCTTGAGCAAATCCCATAAATTTCTCCATGGTTCAGTTTTCTCATCTATTATAAATGCTTGTACCTACATCATGGAGTTATAATGAGAATTTATATATACAAGTCATCCCTAGTTTGCACACAAAATGGGTTCCAGAAGTTTGTTCTTAAGTTGAATTTGTATGTAAGTTGGAACAGTCACATTTACCAATTCCCTATAAAAGTTTCCGTTTGTAAGTGCGAGTCGTATATCGGTTAGATGTTTTAACTCAGGACCTTACTGTAATATCCATTTGTCAGTGCAAGTTGTATGTACGTTGGATGTTTATAACTTGGGGACTATCTGATGGTTAGAACAATATTTCACATGAAGAAAATAACAACAACTATTAGCTGTGATAATACCATTATGTACTTCTTTGATTGAACAGTACACCTTAAAGAGTTGTACTTTTGCCATATCAGATTACTGCATATACAGATTTTTAACAGCAATGAAATGCTTCTACTTGATAGATGCTCCATTTTTTTATTTTATCATTTCTTTTTAGGTTTATTCGATATAAAAACAATGGAAGAATAGACACCCTTGTACACTTTTCTACCTATGTGAGAAATCTACTGACGTTACTGGAATGCATAGTTTAGAAATTTATGATAGGTAATATTGTAATGAAAACCAAATACCTCAAATATTTACGTTTCTACTGGCAGAAATATAACAGATCTTTTTTTCTGCATTATATTTTTTACTTTACATTTTAATCTTAAGGGACAGAGGATATAAAGTACAGATTGAATAACCCTTATCTTAAACACTTGGAACAAGAAATGTTTCAGATTTTGGAATCTTTGGACTTCTAGAATGTTTGTGTACCCATAATGAGATGTCTTGGAGATAAGACCTAAGCCTAAATAGGCAATTGTTTTGGTTTATATGCATATTTTATACATAGCCTGAAAATAATTGTATAAAACATTTTTTAATACTTTTGTGCTTGACACAAAGTTTGCATACATTGAACCAACAGAAAGCAATAGTGTCACTATCTTGACCATCCATGTGGATAATCTGTGCTTACTTGACTTCACTATGTATAAGTTATCAATCATTTCCTGAAACTTATTAATACATAAATACTCAACAGTAAAAAAATATGATACAGCATTACTACAGTGAAAAAATACTGTATTCAGATAACTAAGCATTACGGTAGCATCACTAGAGTAGCTCTATCAACTGTTAAACAACAGCAACAATAAACATCAGCAGGTTTTCAGTCTCCAGCTCTGATGCTGTGCTTTGATTAAAGTTACTGGTACACTGTAGTTTATGTTTTTAGATGAAAAAATATCAAATGTTGTTGAGGGAGTAGGAGGTGGGTCCTCTAGAATTCTGCTGGATGGCTTTTTAAAATGTTTTCTTAATAAAGATCTACTTTATTTACAATGGATTTACTCTTAGATCTCTTTAATTTTATAAACTAACATGATTTCTTGTTTCTCACAGGTGTCACTGAGTTCAGCTTCCTTACATTGAGCATGAACTACTGGTACAAGATGTTTGTGAAAACAATCAGAAAAGATGCTTCTTGTGATCCATGACTTTTTGTTAGAATGACAGTAGCAAGGATGTTTGAAAAGAACAAGGGTGCAGACTTTCTCCTCTCATTTCAGAGTTATACTTAAGTGTGTCTGCTGCTTTAGCACAACCTGGTAACAGTTATTTGGCCACTGGCATCCTTAATTCCTGTAGTGGCTGTCTCATCAGCTGTAGTCCTTGTCTTTCTGGGACACAGACATAGCTATGTTTCATCAGTATTATAGACTTGTTCTGGTATCAGATTTTTATTAGTGATAACCTTGGCAGTCATCAGTGAATTTTTTTGCCGATTCACAAGCAGCAGCTTCTTTATCACCACAAACCTTTAAAAGTTTAAAGCTGTGCCTTTTCTTAAATTCAACCAGTCTGTTAAATATTTACAGATCCCTTCAATTTACAGTTTGTCGAATTATGACTTTGCTTATTTCTTGACCAACATACCAGTAAGTGGCATGTGCTCACTCTGATGCTGACAGATCTGCTCTTCCAATACATGCTTCAGATAGTCATTGTTGTGGCTCAAGTGGCTAAGGTGCCAGCCACATATACCTGAGCTGGCAGATTCTAATCCAGCCTGGGCCAGCCAAACTACAATGATGGCCACAGCCAAAAATAGCCGGGCATGTGGTAGGTGCCTATAGTCCCAGCTACTTGGGAGGTGGAGGCAGGAGTATGGCTTGAGCCCAGGAGTTGGAGGTTGCTATGAGCTGTGATGCCACAGGGTGACAGGTGTCTACCCAGGGTGACAGCTTGAGGCTTTGTCTCAAAAAAAAAAAAAAATAGTCATTGTTAGCTTTATGCAGTTTTTAAAAACTTCTTATTAACTTCTGTTTATCATTTATTGCAAAGAACTTCAGCAGTGTATCGTTCTGTTTCTTCAGGTCATATACACAGGTCATTCCAACATCATACCATTCTGTAAGATGTCTCACACTTACATCACTGTATAGATTTTTTAACAGCTTGACTTTCTGCACTATAGATAAACATAAATACTTCTTCCTTTTCTTATCACTGTTAATAGCAGGAGTAGCTGCAGCCCTTTTTACCATTACAAAAACATTTTTCTACCACAGGATGGAGAATAATCACTCCCCCCTCAAAAAAGAGTGACTAATCTTAGTGCCCTATGGGAAACTACTGTTGGTCCATCTCTTTGCACATATGCCATTTTAATGCTCTTGTGGATAGGCTCGTGTGTAGGAATCTGGGTGTGTGTAGAAAAGACATATAGGAGTTGAAAGTACTGGGAGAGCATTTTTGCCCTCTGGGATAAGGCATAAACGGTGTGTTGTGCACCTGCATTTTGACTGTGACTCATCTCACATGGTCAGATGTGGAATTTTCCACTTGTGTCATCAGGTTTGGGGTTTTGGAGAACACTGGATTTGGGATGTTGGATGATGGGTGCTCAATCTGTAGATAGACAGCTTTGCATTTTCTTTTTCAGTGAAGAGTGATCAACAACACAATTGTAAAGACTGTTTTAGAGATTTTCATGTGAACATACAAGGTTGGATAGTTAAGTGTACAAACTCTTCCTAGAAAAATTGCTCCATGCCTCATTGTGGAATATCACTACGGTCGGCTTCCAGGTATTCCCCTTGGGAAGCTGTGCACCAATGCCTGCCTTAGTCCTCTTTTCAAAGGAATTTTGGAGCTCTTCTTCTGGAATGGTCATCAGAGGTTTTGGAATCTGAGGTCTGACAATAAAGTTCACAAATACATCCCATCAAAACAAACAGTGCTCTGAGGAGTTGATTAGGCACGGGCATAGGTACATAGCTTCTCCAGGGATTTTTTAAAGAATCACCTGTTATAGTGATCCTTATAAGAACAATACGTCATAATTAAAATTGAGATCATTTTCTTTCATTCATAGGACAGGTCTGGTATTGACAAATTTCCTCAATGTTTTCTTTCCTGGAAAAGTCTTTATTTCTCCTTTATTTGTGCAACTTATTTTTGCAAGATACAAAATTCTGGTCTGGAAGTTGTGCTGTTTAAAATGAATAATATGGAGTCCTATAAAGGTCATAAAGGAAGAAAGAAAAAGAAATAATAACATATAAAGTAGTTCAAATAAGTCTGAGAGCAGGCTTCTTAGTAGAAACAGGCCAGGAAAGAGTGGCATGACAAAGTGCTGAAAAGAAAAAAAAATAAAATAACCTTAAAATATTATATCATGTGAAACTATTCTTCAGATATGTTGTAGAAATAAAGATTTTCAAAACAAAAACTGGGTGATTTCATTGAAATGAGACCTGTCCAAAAAGAATTGCTAGAAAGCAATTCTTCTATTCTATCTATTGCTATCTGATAGAAAAGGAAATTAGTTAATAATAAATAAATCATCTGCAGGTTTACAACTCATGGTAACAGTATGAACACAAACACAGCGTGCTTTATTACTGTGGTTGCTGTGTATAAATGATTATATGTTGAATTGGAAGACTAAAAGACTAACAGAAAATAAAAAGGACATCTTTGTGAGAGATGACAGTATCAAAGATTTGGATGGAAACAATAATAATTGAAAAGCAAGATTGGTGGAGTTAAAAAACATAATGTGTTAGATTTCTCTTTGATTTTTTATTTTGTTTGTTTATAAACATGATTTTCATTAGTTTAAGATAATTGGTTATAAAATGTTTTTTTGCAAGTCCTATGGTAACCTCAAATCAAAGAACCTTCAATGTATGCATGGAAAATAAAAAGCAAGAAATTCAAACATACTATTGGGGCAAAAAAAATCATTTTTAAAAAAGTGAGAAAAGAAGGACTTGAGAAAGAAGGAGAGAACCCCAAAACACAATATGGCAGTTTGAAGTCCTTTCCTATCACTGATGACATGGAATGTGAGTGGCCTAAACTCCCTAATCGAAGGACATAGAGTGCCTGAATGGATTAAAAATCAGGTGCCAACGAGATGTTTTCTGCGAGAACCTCATTTCACCACAGACACATAGACTGAAAAGAAAGGGATTAAAAAAGAGATACTTCATGTAAATGGAATCAAAAGAAAAAAGAGAAAGAAAAGCAAAAGTAGTTAAACATCTGTCAGATAAAATAGATTAGGGATACATCTGGGAAAAGACACACAGAAGATCATTGTACAATTATAAAAGGGTTAACTCAGCAAGAAGACACAATAATCCTAAAAATATACATATCAACACTGAAGCCCCAAGATAAACATGAATAAAGCAGATATGGTTAGCCCTAAAGAGAAAAATATAGACATCAGTAATCGATGGAGACTGCACCCTTCACTTCAGCATTGGACAGATTGTCCGGATATAAAATCAGCCCTGAAATATTGGACTTAATTTTCATGTTGGGCCAATTGGGCTTACTGCAGAAAGTGGTTTCATACAGTAATTGCAGAATACATGTTTTTCTTCTCAGCTCATGAATTATTCCCAATGATAGATCATAAGGTAGGCTACAAAACAAATCTCAGAATATCCAACTATTTGAAATAATACCAAATAGTTTTAAACTAAAAATCAAAAAGAAGAGGAATATTGGACAATATACAAGAACATAGAAATCATACAATATTCACCTGAATGACCTGTGGAGCAATGAAGAGATTAAGAAGGAAATCAGAAATTTTTTCAAAACAAATAAAAATAAAAACATACCATATCAAAACCTATGGGATACAGTAAAAGCAGTAATAAAAGGAACATTTATAGCACCTATGTCAAAAAAGTAGAAAAACTTCAAATAAACCATCTAATGAAGCATCTTTTAAAAAGTATAAAAACTAAAGCAAACCAAATCCCAAATTAACAGAAATAAAAGAAACAATAAAATCGGGTTAGAAAAGGTTGAAACTGAAACAAAAAGTATAAAAAAAAAAACAATTAAAATATGTAAATTTTAAAAAATATAAACAAAATAGACACACCAGTGGCCAAATTAATGGGAAAAGATAGAAGACTCAAATGTAATCAGAAATGAATAAAGAGACACTCCACCTGAAATTGCAGAAATCCAAAGGACAGTTGGAAAATGCTATGACCAACTGACTTTACTGCTGAATTCTACTAGGCATTCATAGAAGACTAGTACCCATCCTACTTAATCTATTCAAAAAATTGGGGTGAAGGGGATACACCAAAAGTCGTTCTACAGTGCCTCTATCACCCTGATGCCAAAGCCAAAGATACAAGAAAACAGCAAAACTCTAATTCAGCGATCTGATGAACACAGATGCAAACAGCTTTGACAGAACTATCAGAATGAATTCAATAACACATTAAAATTTATTCATTATGATCCTGTGGGATTCACCCTGGGATGGATGAATCCATCAGGCTGATATATCATATCAACAGAACAAAGGATTGAAACCATATGATCATTTCCATTGATGCTGAAAAGGCAATTGAGAAAATTCAACATCCTTTCATGATAAAGACTCTCAATAAACTGGCTTTAGAAGGAATTTACCTCAACATGTTAAAAGCCATGTATGAGAGATCCACAGCTTGTATCATACTGGGTGGAGGAAAGCTGAAAGCCTTTTCCCTAAGATCTGGAATAAGACAAGGAGGCTCATGTTCACTCCTATTACTCAGCATAATAGTGGACATTCTATCTACAGCAATCAGACAAGAGAAGAAATAACGAGCATCCATGTAGGGGGGGAGGAAGTTAAATTATTCCTTTTTGCAGATGATATTATCTTATATTTAGAGAAAACTGAAGATCTCATCCAAATACCAGAACTGATAAATTAAATAAAATGGTAAGATAAAACAATCAACAAAACCCGGTAGCATTTCTGTATATTAGCAGTAAATAATCTGGAAAGCAAATCAAGAAAGTAATCTTACAGTAGCTAAAAATAAAACGAAATACCTAGGAATAAACCTGATCAGAGATGGGAAATATTTCTATAAAGAAATCTATAAAGCATTTATGAAAGAAACTGAAGAACACATCAAAAAATATGTTATTCCATTTTCATGGATTAAAAAATTCAATATTATTAAAATGTCTATACTACTCAAAGAAATTTACAGATTCAACACAGTCTCCATGAAAATAGCAATTATATTATTCAAATAAATTGAAAAAAAGTTCCTAAAATTTACATGAGTCAAAAAAGACCCAGAACAAACAAAGCCATCCTAAGGAAAATGAAAATTGGAAGAATCGCATTACCTGACTTCAAATTACAATTCAGAGCTATATTAACCAAAACAACATAGTATTGGAGTAAAAACAGACACATAAAATGCCTTACATCATCAGTCATCAGAGAAATGTGAATAAAACTACAAGGAGATATCATTTCAGTCCAGTTAAAATGGCTTTTATTTTTTAAAAAGGCAATTACTAACATTGGAGAGGATGTAGAGAAAAGGGAAAACTTGGACCCTGTTAGTGGGGATGTAAATCAGTCAAGCACTATGGAGATCATCTTGAGGGGGCCTCGAAAAACTAAAAATAGAAATATCATTATTACCCAGCAATCCCACTTCTGGCTATACGTCCAAAGAAAGGGTATTTATATCGAAAAGATAGCTGCACTATCATTTTAATGCACAACTGTTTGCAGCAATCAAGACGTGGAATCAACCTAAGTGTCCACAGGGAGGTGAATGCATTAAGAAATTGTGTTACATAACTAAAATGAAATATTATATATCCAGAAAAAATAAAACCCTACCATTGGCAACAACATGGAT
Source organism: Otolemur garnettii (assembly GCF_000181295.1). Lineage (NCBI taxonomy): Eukaryota > Metazoa > Chordata > Mammalia > Primates > Galagidae > Otolemur > Otolemur garnettii. The sequence continues at coordinate 2,443,154 of NW_003852428.1, read as the reverse complement.
AAACTGGAGAACGTATTTGAAGTGAAATAAACCAAGCACAGTAAGAAAAATCTCACATTTTTTTTCTCATAAGTGAGAGGTAAACATTACAGACAATTCATCTCATGGAGACAGAGACTGGAATGACTGTTCCTGGAGTCTGGGAATGGGAGCAGGGAGTAGGCTATGAATTGGGGATGGTTAGCGGGTGTATAAATCCAGTTAGGTATTTAGATAGAATGGAAAATATTTGATAGCACAACAAAGCATCTATAATCAATGATAAATTAGGGTATACTTTAAAAGAACTAAAAGAATAAAATTATAATGATTTGAACATAAAGAAATGCTAAATGCCTGAGGTGATGGAATCCCTACTTTCCCTGATTTGATTAATTCACATTAAATCCTGTATCAAAATACCATGCATATTCTATAAAGATATACAAGTATTATGTACCCGTGATAATTAAAAATGAAATATATAAATAAGATAAATACAACAGTTTTTCCTGAGGCTGCACATTTTAAGAACTGCTGGCTGGGCCAGTATATTTTGAAATGGTTGCTTTTCTACTTCCTGTATGGGAAACATGACATAATTTTGGTCCTACACTCACTGTGAGGATCTAAGACAGCTACTCAAGATAAATCTGACCAAGTGTGAAAATGCTCCTATCTCCGGGTCCCTTGGAATCACTTAAATATCTCATTGACTCGTCCACACTGAGCCGCCAGTAATTTATTAATTGTATGTCAGGATTTTTGATCCTTTTATTGATCAATATTTCTGTTCACGAATTTCTGCATGGGTAAGTCGTGATTCTCTGTATCCGACTTGTCTCTACTACTTTGGAGGTTGTGGGTTGTCCTGTCATCTCGTTTCTCTGACAGATAAAAGAAGAGTCATTTATTCTTCAGTGTGTTCCATTGTTTACTTCTTATCTCCAAGTTTTTTGGCAAGTCATTTCACATCAAGCAAACAATTAAATAGGTAGAAATGTAATGTCACGTACCCAGGACTAAAATAAGGTTTTTTTTAATTGAAGTTAAATTTTGTTTACTAAAGAATAATTTAGTACTAAATAAATGTTATAGTAGACATAAAGCCTTTATTTTCTTTTTTATTGGAAGGTAGGTGGCTTGCCAGTAGTATCCTGTTGTTTTTCACTGATAATGGAACATGATATGCTTGGATGCACTGCTAGAAGTACCAGGACGTGTCTAAAGAAATAAGGATAAAAGCATTATTATCATAGTTTTTCCAAAATAACAAAATTCAGTGAGCATAAAACTCCCTTAAACAAAAATATGTAGTAACTGTAACTACCTCTCCATCAGTGGGAACCATCTCCTGCCACCATTTATCCAATTAGACACATTCCATCAGTAATGGTATTCTCCAAGCCTTTTACGAGCTTTCAAGCCCCAGTCATGAGAATAATAATAAAGAATCAAGAGTTGGAAAATGTTTCCTTTTTTTCTCCCTCCATTCATCTCAGTGGGCAGGCATCGATATCTATTACATTATCAGTGTGTGCTTGCTTTCTACAGATACAGAAGGATGCCAGATTTCCATTTTTTCCTTAACTTATTTCAGTTCGGAAGTTCATCAGCTCCAGGGAGGTGCATTTACTTCCCACTGAGTGCTCATTCAGTCCCTCTTCTGACTTGAAATTCTGCTGCCAAAGCAAAGTCATTATTCAGTGAATTAGGGCACGCCAGTAACAAACCCATTCTCATTCTGACTGGTAGATTCTCATTTTAGGAGAAAGATAAGCAATGCTTTGGATTTTCACTCCGTGAAATGTTTCTCACCATGGAAGATGGTGACGGAGCTGCCGTTATGTGTCTCTAATTGCATTTTTATTCATCTTGTGTTGTTCTCCTATAAAGATGCACCCAAAGATGAGTGTTCTTTATATTCCATGGTTACAAATCTATATGAATTAAGTTTGTCAAAGGACTGTACAATCATGAAGGAAACCAAAGAAGGTGCATAAAGCAATTGATTGTGCGGCTCTCAGAGTCCTGAAAAATCGCCTTAAAGAAGATAACTCTGGAAGTGACATTCCTTAGTCTTGTTACTGGAAGTGTCGTGTACACATATTATAGTTTCTAGTGAAAATGAAGAGTAACAAATCCAAAATTGTCTAATATGTTTTTTCTAAATTATGAGTTTACTCAGTAAAAATGAAATATGCTTTGTTAATTGCAAATCATAACATAATTATATATTTACAAATGGCAAAAATTAAAGATAAGAATATTGGCCTGGATCTTTTTCTCTGTATTTCACTTGCTCTGTTCACAATCAAACCTTAAAATGCTTTCAAAGAATTTTAATTCGCTATCTGTTGCTGAACTGAAATTTTAAAATGGGTCTAACACTGATTAAGCATTAGCTATTGTATGATTTCCAGAGTAGGTATAAAACAACAGATATGAAACACATCACTTCTGTTTTTTAATTTATGTTCACAGAGTAAATATTTCATGTATCTCTTAGGTAAGCATATATATGCATGAATACAACAAATTATATAAATTAGCTGGCACTTGACAAATGAAAGTCTGCATACATTAAGGGCAAGGAAATGGTCGTGGTGTACAGCAGGTGCTACTATACATATGATATATTTGTAATATATTAATCATATGGCAGGTACTTTACAGAATAATATAGCTATATCATGAAGCTATGGTTTAATTTACACAGAAAGAGAGATAACAAGTTTATTTCCATTCAATGACTTAAAACATTTTCCTAATGCCTTTCCAACTTGGATTCCTTCTTTTCTTAGTTCTGCTGCCAATGAAATGGATGACTTTTTGAGCTCTCTGTCTAAAGCAGCTCTGACATTCTAACAGTGAATACGACCAGAGTGTCTGTTACACCCTTCATACTATGTTTAGAGATTTTAAAATAATGTATGAGTGAGGGAAAATTCTACTAGCTCATTTTAAGTCATTTGTAGGGCTAGGATATGCTGCAGTGTTAGAAATTGTACATTATACAGCATGTCCATAAAGTTCGTGTGTGATTTTAAATTGCACATGAACTCTATGAACACCCTGCATGTGTAACGTGTTAAGATATCACAGAGGTTGAGTGAATATTTCTCAGGCCCTGGAAATCAGAGGAGGAACCATTCTCCTTTTTTTCTACACAATGGTTTGGACTCTCTCATTTCCTCTATTCAATTCTGTTTTCTAGTTTTCTATGGAAGGTTCTTTGAATCTTCTGTGTCTAAATGAATTTCTTCTGAATTCTAATTCTATTGTGGTGACTTGATCTGTAGAACATTCTATGCCCTTTACTATTCTCCCACTGAGATTGGACTCTGCACGATATCTGTGCATCCAGGTATTCTCTGTCTGCAAAATTCAAGTTGAGCATCTCACCGGGAAGCTGGAGTCCTATTATTTCCAAGAAAATATTCCTCTGGATACAGAATAATTTTGAGAGTGTAATCGTTAGTAACTGAACATCTATTTCTATAAAACAATGGTAAAAATTCTAGCTCTATTAACTTTTATTATGAATTCTATTCAATGAGCCTTTCTTTTATTTACTCATTCACTCATCTACAGAGTATTTATTCACAATTATTTACTAAGTTCCCCATCGTATCCCCTTATGCATATAGCAGTTACTAACATAGTCATGGTGCCGCTCTCTATGGTTTTTATAATTTAAAACAGGACACAGATAACATTATAAGCGAGAACGCATTGGCTCTTAGAAAATGCATCTCTCATTTTCAAGTTGCCTTGTTTATTTGAGTTGCAAGGGAAGTGACTGCACCATTTGCAGAGGGAGCAAAGCTAGGCTCGCATTTATATCTGACAAATGAAATTTCCTAACTAATGTGATGGGACATTCATCTCATCCCCCACTTTCCACCCCTGGCATTCAGGATCACTAATACGTATTCTTTTAATGGCATAATTATGAATGAATACTTAATTCAAAAATATGTATTGCATTTCTATTTAAGGCACTATCTTAAGGACTGGAGAGAAAATGTAAATAGGAAAGTTTGCACTATTACCTTGACTGATAAACCAAGTGCAACTGGTCACTTTAAAACATACTTTATTAAGTAGTTCATATATTAACTAGGTAAACTTGTTTGCCAACCCTAATGAGAGAATTAGCAATAGTCTTTGGAAACTCTGTCTGATGTAGAATAAAATTGAGCATTTGTTATTCCAATGGAACATTTCTCTAGATACAAGTTCTTTTTCTATGTAAAATAAAAATTTCATCAGTAAGCATATTTATCAACAGACTTGCTTGATATTAGATATCTACACAATTCAAACCATTTATTTACAGAAATATTTCTGCAAAATCATACATAAAAGAGACCACCAGACATCCCCACTTACGTAGCTTAGACAGCTCTTTTGAGTCGCATAACAAGAATGAGTCCTTACTGGAAATGAAATATTGCATTTTAATAGACTTTTGGCAGGTTTGAGCCCACCCTGGGCCTGCTAAATAACAACTGCAACCGGCGTTGTGGCGGGTGCCTGTAGTCCAGCTACTTGGGAGGCTGAGGCAGGAGAATCTCTTAAGCCCAAGAGTTTGAGGTTACTGTGAGCTGTGACACTACAACACTCTATCAAGAGTGACATAATGAGAGTCTTTCTCAAAAAAAAAAAAAAAAGAATGATAAGATAAATGTTAGCATCTAAGTTATGACTCATTCTGCCATTTGGACTTAGTTTTACCATTTGCTAGTTGAGTAGCCACCCACCACATTATCACTCCTGGGTTTTCTTAAAAAAAAAAAAAATGGAAGGAAGCTATACACCATAAATATTTTCTGGAAAATGCAAGCTCTTTTGTGAGTGGAAATATATTTAGCTGTCATTGAGTTTATTGCCTTAGCAAAACTAAATGTCTTTGAATTGTGATAATTTTCTTTAAAAATAAATAATATTGCATTTAAAGGGCATTTTGCTTATCCCTTCATTTGTTGATGGAAACTTGGTTTGATCCCACATTGTAACTATCATGAACAATGTTGCTATAAATATGACTGTCCAACTATCTCCTGCAGACCTGATTTTCATTTCTTCTTGGTATATACTCGGAAGCAAAACTGCTGGATCATATGTTACAACTTTTCTATAATAATATTTCAAGAAACTACCCCTCTGTTTTTCACAGTGGCTATACCATTTTACATTCCCACCGACAATGCACGAGTGTTATAATTTTTTACATGCTTGCCAATACTTATTTCTTGTTATTTCTTCGTTTTGTTGTTGCCCTCAGTGGATAACTTGTAGTTTGGGTGTGTTTTCTTACTCATTAAGAAACATTTGTTTGGCCAGGCACGGTGGTTCACACTTGTAATCCAAGCACTCTGGGAGGCTGAGGCAGGTGAACTGCCTGAGCTAACAGGTTCCTGACCAGCCTGAGCCAGAGTGAGACATCATCTCTAAAATAGCCGGGAATTATGGCAGGCACCTGTAGTCCCAGTTACTTTAGAGGCTGAGGGAGAAGAATCGCTTGAGCCTAGGAGTTTGAAGTTGCTGTGAGTTATGATGCTACAGCACTCTACCAAGGGCAACAAAGTGAGACTCTGTCTCAATAACAAAAAAGAAACAAACAAAATTCATTTTTTCATATGCTTTGTGGCCATTTGTGTGCCTTCTTTGGTGAAAAAATTATTCAAGTCCTTTTCTCATTTTTAAAGTTGGTTGTTTGTGTTATTGTTATTGAATGGTGGGAGTTCTTTCTAAATTCTGAATAGTACTCCCTTACCAGATTTAAGATTTGAATAGAATTGGAATTATTTTGTGCCATTTGGTAAGTTACTTTTTAATCTATTAGTAGAGTCTCAGGATGCATACTAAAAAATTTAAGAAGTATTACTTTTATTTATTTATTTATTTTTTTTTGGTCTGTGTCTTTTACATCTAAGAAATCATTGCCAAATTCAATCTCCATGAAGATTTTGACTTATGTTTTATTTTGAGTTTTAGGTCTTATATTTATATGATGGATCTGTTATGACTTAATACTTGTGTAGGATGTTACCTTACCTAAGTAAAGGTCCATTGTTATTCTTTTGCCTGTGGATATCCAGGTTTAACAGAAACATTTGTTTAAAATAGTATCTTTTTCCTATGGAATGGTTTTGGCACTTCTGTCAAAAAATCACTAGACCATATATGTGAGAGTTATTGTAGATTATGTTGGGCTGTATTGATATCTATTTTTTTTTTCTTTTGAGATAGAGTCTCATTCTGTTGCCTTGAGTAGATCGTCATAGAGTCCTAGCACACAGCAACCTCAAATTCCAGGGCTTTAATGATCCTCTTAACTCAGCCTTCTAAGCATTTGGAACTACAGGTGCCTGCTACAACATCCAGATAGTTTTTCTATTTTTAGTAGAGATGGGGGATCTTACTGTTGTTCAGGGTGGTCTTGAACTCCTGAGCTCCAGCAATTCACCCTCCTCAGCCTCCCAGCCCTGTTGATATCTAAATATTTTAAGATACCAAAATTACTTTGATAATGGACAGGGAATAACTTGCTATTTATATATATTATCTTGAATTTTTATCTGAAAAGTTTTATAGACTTTATTTTATAAGTTTTTCATTTTTGTGGTTAATTAACTTGTATTTATCCTTTTTTATACTACTAGAAATGGAATCATTTTCTTAATTTCTTGTTTGGATTATTGATTGTTAATAGACAGAAATGCAAACAATTTTTGTGTTAAGTTTGTAAACGTTGCTAAATTTTATTTGTAGTTCTGTGTGTATATGTGAGAGAGAGACAGAGAGAACAAGAGAAAGCTTAAAAGCTTTCTTTTAAGATAATATCATCTGTGCACAGAGATAATCATTCTTCTTCACTCCAACTTAGACAGCATTTATTTACTTTTCTTACATAATTTCTCTGGCTAGAGCTTTCATTAGCATGTTGAATGGAAGTTGCAAAGGAAAACATCCTTGCCTCATTCCTGATATTAGAGGAAAAGATTTTAACCTCTCAACATTTAATATGATATTTTCTATGAAACATGAGAATTCATATTTGGCTTCTATTATATTGTAGTATTTCCCTCCTACTCCTAGTGGGCTGCATGCTAAAGGATACTTAATTTTCTCAAATGCCCCCCCTTTTTTCATCAATAGTGATTAGCTGTAATTTCCTTTTTTAGTCTGGGAATGTGATATATCATACTGATCATTTTTTGTATGTTGACTCATCCTTGCATTTTGGGAATAAAGTCTTTTTGGTGATGGTGTATAATAATCCTTTTAATATGCTGCTAAATTCAGTTTACTAGCATTTTGTTCAGGGGCTCTGTGAATTTTTGTAAGCAATAATGGCCTACAGTTTTCTTTTTATGTGGTATCGTTGCCTGGCTTCGTAACCAGGGTGAAGCTGGACTCAGAGAATGAGTTAGAGAGCATTTCCTCTTCTTTAATTTGTGGAAACATTTGAGGATTAATGTCTACGTTGGCTTACTTGAGGGAGTTCTATAGGTCCCCAATGTCCTGTTTACTCTCTTCAACCTTTATTTATTATTCTCCTCAAATTCAACAATTTTCAAAACACTATATTCAAGTTTGCTGACTTATTTTTCTTTTTAATCAAATCTGCTTTTGAAGTACTCTAGTGAATTTTTCATTTCAGTTGTTCAAATTTAATTTCCATAATTTTGGAGGGTTTCTTGCTATCTCTATTGATACTTTTATTGCATTCATGTGTTTTTAGCAGACTTTCTGTCCATCTTCCTTTAGTTTTTGAGTGCTATTGAGATAGTTGTTTAAGGCCTTGATTTAGTAAATTAGCCATCAGGCATTTTTCAAGGGCAGTTTCTGTTGGGTTTCCCACACCCTTTGAATGAGCCACAATTTTTTATTTCTTTATATTTTTTGTGATTTTTTGTTGAAAACATTTAAATGTGGTTTTAGAAATCAAATTCTCCTCTATCCTGAAAGATTACTGTTTTTTTGTTGTTGTTGTTTGGGTTTGGTTTTGCTTTTTTGATTATGATAGGCTGTCTCTGTGCTGAATAAACCACAAACAGACTAAAGGTTTTCTCAGGTATTTTTCAAGGCTACCACTTTACTGGGCAAGCATAGTGACCATCTCATTTCCCCTGAATATGGCTCCTTTTATAAAACCTAAACTTAAATATTTGACTCCAAAAGAGGGGAGGAGGAAGAGTGAATGAATGCCCTGGCCCTTACATTTCCTAGAAATACCTATAGCAGGAGAAAGAGTGGCTTGCTTTAATGGAAAGGAGGCACAAACATATTTTCTGCTTCTTTATGGGTACCGTTAGAACATGAGCCACAATCAATAATCAGAGCACAGATCCTTGATATTTATCAAATAGAGTCCTTTTTGTCCACCCAGGCTTCTAGAAGCAAGCTGTTCTAGTAATATGTGAATGGCTGCCTGGCATGGGGCTGCAGGGCAAGTCACAGGTGAGAGGGACTGTGATGAAAGCTAAAATCACCAGAATTTGTTACCCAAGACTTTCCCTGAAAGTTTTAAGCCTTCAACAAATTCAGAGTTCCAAAATAGCAACATCAGACAGATTTTGACAGTGCAGGTGTTGTCAGTGTAAAGAGACAGGCTTCTGAATCTTCCATCTCCTCAAAACCCTGCAAGGATCCAAATACAGCACTATTATTAACCGGGGAAGTGATATGCTCCTTTGAGGGAAGTTTCCTGTTTGTAAAAAATAATATTACCTCTGTATCTACTAATTTGAAGATTATATAAGATAGTCAATATAACAGCTTATAAGAAATATACAATAAATAATAAAGCCGTTAAAAGGTGCACAATAAATTATAATATTTGGGCATTATCTATTACTGCTGTTAATTGCTATATAGGATTTAAAATTTTTATTCAAACATGGCAAAAAGCCGATAGTCCTCAAATTAACGGACTATTTGGGGCCTTCAGTTGGAATATTGCTGATGAGTAACACTTTAAAAATTGTCACTTCTTAATAATGGAAATTTAGAACTTATAATGAGAAATGAATTAGTTGGTAGCAAGATCACATCACCAAGTTCATAGTAAAATTGCCTTATTTCACATAACTCTTCTTCATATTCGTAACCCAGATATGATAATTATTTGATTAAATATTACAAAATATAAAATTTAAAATAAATATATGTCATCTCTAATTAATTTCATATCCTGTTGATCTCTATTCATTTTTTACCAACATGGCTGCAGCAGAATTATCAAATAAAAGGTAAAATTGTGAAAATTAGAAACAAAAGAGTCTTAGGATAATAGCTCCAAGTTTTGTTGAACTTATTTCTCCTTTAAATCGAATCATATTCTGGGAGAGAAAACAATAACGCACCCATAGAATTCCAACGCGTCCATACTACCCTTAAGACCTTTTTGTTGAACATTGCAAAGGCAAACATAACAAGGGAAGCCATGTTCATGGAAATAATTTGTGACAAACATTGTGACTTAGGAATACATTTTTCTATGTGGCACAAACTCAACTTTGCTCTATAAGTTTTTTACTTATTTTTCTTTAATATTATTTATTTTTCTAAGAATAACATAATAACTATTTTTATTTTGGAGTTTTATTTAATGTTATAATTTTCTTGGATAAAATCTGTGTGTTTTTATTATAAGACACTTGTGAAGGAAGAGTCTTATGTCCAGATTTGACCGTTATTTCTTGCCTGTAAGAGGCAGAATAAAGCTGTGTATATTATTCAAATATGTTTGTATGATGTATATTTTGCCATATGATTACTTGGTGTTTCAGATGCTTCCAACTTTGTAGCCACTGTAGAGTTTATATGAAATAATGTCAGATAGAAAAAGCATTCTCCACTTGCTTTGAAGCCTGAATGAGGCATTAGCATCAGTGTATTGGTTCCCAAGCAAATGCTTCGAAGGTGATCACAGTGATGTTCCGCAAGGAAGTGTGTATCACTTTTACAGGATTAGTTTGTGAACTCAACTGGCAGAGCTCTAGGACTGATCATTGCCCTGAAGCCTACTATCCCCAAAGTAGCTAGCTCAGTCCCTAGTCACAATGTTTGATTACCCTCTCTCAACATGTGTGTCTTTGGGTCAAATGCAACCTGCCTCATGGGAAAGGATTCTCATGGCTAGCCAGGTAGAGTTGAAAGAGATAGCTAGAAAATATTAGCTCCCATATCAACTAAAAGAAGGACTGACCAGCTGTCCGTAGCAATTAATATGTGGCCATGAATTTGTTTACATACTATTATAATGAACAAACACCTCAATAAAAGGAAGGAATATGCACACTGAATACTCTATCAGGGAGCCAAAGAAAAAAAAATTTTTTTAAAAAATAATGGGACAGAAGAAATGAAAAAAAAATTTTTTTTGAGACCAGGAAATGGAACATTATGCACGTGAAATATGAAGGCCAAAATGAGGAACACAGAGAATCAATGTGTGTAGTGGTAGGTAAATGCTGAAAATAAACTACATTTAGTTATTCCTGAAACTACCATATGCTTACTTTTAAAAAGTTTGGAAAAGTGATAAAAAGTAAAATAGTTCATAAATTATAGTATTTCATATTCTAAAATTTATTACTGATTATTTTATCTGAGGAATATAAAAATGGCAACACAAATGACTTTTAGCAAATGAAAATGAATGTCTCCTACCGTGAAGTGCTCTGTGACTTCTAGAGTAACCCAGCTAAGAAGGTTGGTTTAAGGCTTCTGTGAGACATTGATCTGAATCCTGAATGACAAAATCAACTACTTTACCTTACAAAGAAAATCCACAAAAGAAAAAAATATATAGTCATTTAAAATATGAATTCTTCTCTGTCACTAAATTGTTCTGCTGGTGTTTACATTCTGAATTATTCTGGATATATTTCCAGCAGTCTTAAATTGATGAAGAAAGTGGGAATGCGTAGATACAGTCTGTATATAATTTATATAGCATATGTGTATTTTTTAGCACAGAGTATTCTATCACAGCTTATATATTTTCTCTAAAGAATTGATCTAAAACAATTGCCTGTATTATTCATTAGGACATTTTTGTCAATATAATTTTTGGTACGTTTCAGAACAATGAAGAATAATCACAATTCATGTCACATACTAGGCTGAAACATGAGTATCTGGGAAGTATAAGGGGCAGGCTATCCGTACTGTGCTCTGTATATTAAATCCGCATGAAGGCAGGTCACTTCAGTTTTACTGGATAGGCTGACTATAAAAGTAGCTTCCCTGAACACAATGTGCCTTGATTTAAAAAGTTGTAGATGATTATTATAAAAACGAATATTAAAAATTCTACATTTATATGTGCTCTCAAAGACTCAGCCAGTTATGCTTCCCAGTGTCCAACTTTGAGCCTCAGTTTCATGATGTGTGAACATGGGACCAATAAAAATGGTTTTACAGGGATTAAATGAGATACAGCATAGAAAGACTTGAGAGTAAAAGGAAGATAAGGTCTCAGTAATAGACTCCAGATATTCCCAGTACCATTGTTAATATATAGCTATTTGAGTATTTCAAACATGTGTTTTAGGATGTAACAATTATTTATATTCTATGGATGTGAGTTTATTCTTTTAAACAATGAAATATATTTACATTGCTTTGTTTCAGAATGCCTTATAATGTCCCAAATATTTGGTATGAGTTCTCATGTTTGCGGAGCAACTGTGTTTCTCAGGATTTTCAACCCTTACCGCTAGTGTCTGCATATGTCTTTCTTTGCTGAGTTTACCTTCCCTGGATAATATTTTCCCAGGAGATGAATCCAGCATGTCTCATGGGCAGTGGTGGTTTATCTTTCATTTCCACAGTGTTTGTGTTTGTTACATTGTCCTGATCTTCATGTATTCTCCAGTCTTGAATCAGTTTTTCCTTTGGATCAGGCATACAACTCATGCGTAGGGGGAGCAATGGAAAATTCATTTTTTCTGAAACCAAGGGTTGAAAGAGTTGGCACAGTCCTATTTGTGACTGTTTCTTTCTTGGTTTGCCACAAGAAACCTGGAGTGGTCTATCTGTGGCACTCTGGGGCACAGCTCCAGTTCCTATTTCATAATGACATTGAAACCACGGCTCCTAATGTCTGTGTTTGAGTTGTGCACCACATTCCTATCAAAACTTTATTTCTCCTACTTTAAGTGGTGCAAGTTTCACCTCAAGTCTAAATATATTTCCAAATGTATTTTAAAATGTTTTACCATATCAGTGTGTTTGGAGCAATAAAAGTGGGTAGGTCAAAATATGGGCTCAATGTTCTCTATCTCTCTCTTTAACTAATTTATTGATATTTATTATATACATGTAGTATTTAAGGTGTAAAACATGATTTTTGATATACAAATAGGTAGTGTAATGATTACTGTAGATAACTGAATTCCTTAGTTACCCCCTTTTTCGTAATAACAGCACCAGAAATAGTCAATTTTCAATTTATAGTGAAATCTCATTGGCGGTAGTTTTCCTGATAAATATTAGATATTTAGATTTATTCTTCCTATATAAATTCAAGTATTTGTCATCTTTGACCTAAATCTCCCAGCCATACCTCTGCAGGGTATATACTGAAACGGAATGAAATCAGTACTTCATAGAGGCATCTTTCCTTCCTTGTTCATTGAGGCTTCATACATGATAATCTAGATACGGAAACAACTGTCCATTGATTCACAGAAGGAAAAAATTGTGGTATGTATCAAAGGTCCTAAAAATGTATACACAGTTTAAAAGAGGCCATCTAGATATTACTTTTCCATTGATGGGAAGCCCTTGGAGCACCTCTTGTAATTGCAGCAGTGAGACATGACTTGTATTCATTTTGGTTATCAGTACACATTGGTACACTTTGAATACAGATTCTTCCTTTCTTAAACTGTGTATACACTTTTTGGCACCCTCTGTGTATTTTGGAATAGTATTGTGGAATATTGTTTAACCTTGTAAAAGGAACATGCTGCCATTTGAGACAGCATAGATGAAACTGGAGGACATGGTGCTAAGTGAAGTAAGGAAATCTGGTTTTTAGTACTCTGTGGCTAATCATTTTATTGTCTGTTGCATCTTGACAAACATAATGACACTAATGATATCAATAATTTAAAAAAAAAAAGGAATTCTGAGCTCTACTTAGGTTCTACACACTCTTTTGATTGCTTTCTCGTCCTTGCAATAATAATTTGTTGGGTTATTTCCATTGCCTCCATTTAATAGGTGAAGAAACTGAGTATGGAAAGTTTAACTTGCTTGAGGTAATATAGCCAGTCATATGTACCCAGGACTCAAACTAGGCATCTTGGATTCAAAATACATTATCTTTTTCCCTATGCTGTAATTTATTTTAGTATTGAGTCATTTTCATAATAATGTTGGCTTAATGCACACATTGAAACAGGTAACCATGAGTCTCTATTCTGAGACTCAAATAACACAGCTTTCAGGATCAAGGTTCAGTATTACAGGCCTGTTGCAAGTTATGAGAATCAAATTATTACTGCCTTTAAATTAAGACGATGTATAAGATACATGAATTATTTTCTACCTAGTCACTCAGGAAATTATACATTATTTTTTAAATATTTCTGAATACAAATAGCATGTGAATAACATTACCCACTTGAAAACAGTATTTTGATTGAGCAAAACACACTATATTAGAAACATTAACAGAAAGAAATACTGTTTATCAGAATTGCTTGAAGCAATTTTTAGCCTTTTGTGAAAATAAATGATATTAAACACACCCAGTTGTCAGATTGCTATTCTGCGGTGAATATTCTGACTGAGAGAGTTTTCAAAGCAGGAGACCAACCAGGGTAGTATTTAGAGGTAGGCGTTACTGTCCACCAGGGGAGGTGAGCATCCTTTTTGTTTGCTTGACGTAAATCTTTGTGCAACAACAAATGAACCTTTCTTCCTGCTGTTTTTTAAATGCAAGCTTTGTTCGCTGTTTTGCTGTTTCTAAAGCAGATGTATCCCATGAGGGGGTGGGAAGAGGGGGTGAGAACTTAAAAAACATTCTTCAGGTGACTATTACTCACCCACAGATACACGCTGCAGCTATATTGCATCAGTAACTCAAATATCCATGACTTTTAAATTCCCAAGTCAAGAAAATGGGACGTATTTTAAAATAATGTTTAAAACGTCATTTCAATTAAATAGAATTTTAATAGACTTAATATTTTTCTATACTGTCAGTAGTGTTTTCAATTTTTTCTTGGGACTTTCCCTAGGTATTTTATGTCTTCTTTAATTGTAAAATACATCTTTTCTTGTATCATATATCTTAGCACATATATGTACACATACACATATATACACAAGTATATGTGATCACATATATATATATACCAATTTGATTATAAACAGCTAAACAGATAAACACACTGCACAAACACGCATAGGAAAGGAGCAGTGTCCTATAAATTGATTTTACGCTGTAGCACTTCTGTGATCTTCTTGTTATTTTCCTTTTCACTTGATTCTGAAGATTGTTCCATTACACAATCATGTATATGATAAACAGCAGAAGTTTAATTTATCATTCTCCAGTTGTCACATCCCTAATTTCGTCCCCTTATCTAATAGAGCCAGCATTTCCAACATGATGATAAGCAGTAAGCACAACACTCAGTTCCCAGTAGTGGCCCTGGGACCACTAGTAATGTTTTGGTCCCGGTTTTATGTGGATGTGTTTCAGGCGTTTTATCATTTCTTCGTTGTGTATGATCATGACTTAGGGCTGAGATGTCTGATGTCCTTAAGAAAGATCCCATTTATTGTAATCTTTTGATACATGAGTCAAATTTTGTCAGAAGTCCTTTCATTATTTATGAAGGTGGTCATATAGATTTATTACCATGATTGTCATACATTTTCTAATATTGAACACATTTTCCTATTCTGAAACAATCAACTTGGTCATATTTTCAGAGTCTGCTAAATTCTGTTTGCTACTAGTTAAAATTTTTGTATTGCTATCAATAATTAAAGTAGGTGGGCAGTTATTTCTTTTGGATGGTAATATTTCTTAAATTTTAAAAAAATGTTAGACAATATGTGACTTAAAAGTAACATTGAAGTGTTTTTTTAGTGTTTCTCTGTTTTGGAATTGTTAATATAATATAATTTCTTTTAGTCTTAAAATACTTTGTTGAATTCTACTAGGAAAGCATCTAGTTCTGGGGTGTTGGGGAGTGGTTATTTGAAAAATTTTCAAGTTTTTTATATTAAGTAAACCTATTGCATGTTTTTTCTGATAATGTGATAATGTTTTTTCAGAAAATTCTCCATGTCATCCAATTTCTGAAATGTGTCTGCATATAGCTAAATAAATTAACGCCATGATTTGTTTGTAATAACAATGTTTTGGTGTTCATTTTTATCTTAAAAATATGTAGTAATAGTCATGATGTTTTCTATATAGACAATGTGAGAAAATAATATAATTTAACTGAAATAAAGAAAACCATACAAGTAATATGCAAATGATGCGTCAGTGCCAAGTAAAGAGTAAATGACATCATGCCATGCTCTGAGACCGAGATTTTAGGACTCCAAATAACAAACGGTAGAGACAGAGGAGTATGGGTGTTACATAATGAGCTATAACATCATCTCCCTAGTTAACAAATTTATGGTTCTGATTCCCTAGCTATAACACATATAATTGTGATAATATATTAACGTTAAGAATATTGACAAATATTCTATTTGTTAGTACTATTTCTGTGGTTGTGATAGAAGCCCAATGCTAAGTGACTTAGGTAAATTAAAAGCTTAGTGGGTAATGAATCTAAAAATTCCAGAGGTGTCTCTGAGTGAAGCAGGCAGGAAGTGCTGTCCAGACATCTTTACGCTCCATGTTCAAGTTGTTGTCTTCAGTATCAGATAAGCTATGCCCACACTGTACAAAGATCGCTACCACTGGCTCCAGAAAAAAAGAAAAAATAAAAAAACTTAGATGCCAATATTTCTGTACAAGACTAGCAAATGATATATGCTGAACAGCCAAAATATTATGTCAATTATAATATTCCATAACAAGTGTTGATGGAACAGTACTCTCTCCATACGGTATTCTGGATTTGGATAGATTTCACCTTCAAAGCCCAAAAATAATTGATTATGATAACCTACAGTTTGGAAGAAGGCATTTACTTTTCTGCATTGTTAATTCTGATAATTCGCCATTCTTAAAATTAAAAGTAAAAATCAACTGAACAACCAGAAAAATCAAGACAAGAACAATGCAAAGCCCAGATTGGGAAAAAGAATCCAGCAAGAAAATATCACTTATAACACCAAATAATGAATTTAATTCTATTTTATAACTTTAAAATTGTATTTTATTCCATTTATAAATTGATTTTGAATTGAAATTGTATAAAAAAGAATTTTAAGAACGTTAATGTTAGTGAATATATAATTTAAAAAATTTAAAAATGTGACAACGTTGATACATGAGGATTTTGTTTTTCATTAAAGAATATCATAATATTAAAATTTGAGATATGCTTTGTAGCAAAAGATGTGTATGTTCCTAAATTCATCCGACCTCTGTGCACCTATTCTTTGAAAGATGACTTTGACTTTGAGGTTTTCACTATGGAGAGATAAGCTCTATCTAGTCTCTTCTGCCTTGAGTATGAGCTTGCCTGATGGATTGTTTTGACCAAAAAAATGCCGTAGGAGGCATATATAGAAGGACTTTATAGTCTTCAAGAGATCTTGGATCTTTGTTTCTCGTCCACTTTTGTCCTCAAGTGGAGTATTAAAAGGATCCCTGTGCAGTGGCAGTAAGGACCAGAGACCACATGGAGAGGGGGCTCAGTAAAGAATGAGCACCAAGCACTAGGCAGCTGAATGAAGCCATGTTGGAAGGTGGACTGCAGCATCACCAGAGGCTTCAGGGGATCTAACCAAGACAGGCAGTAGAACCTTACCTAAGCATAAAGCAGCTAAATACTTGGCCCACAGGGCAGTAAGAACATTAAATGCTTGTTTTAAATTTCGATATGGGGAGCAAAAAATTCAATACAGTGCTTGTTTTAAATTTTGATGTCATAAGTGATAGATAATTTACACATTCTCTTTTACCAATACGTGACATTTTATGAAAATTACTCTTTTTAAACAGTTATTTTGGCACAACATATAAAAAATAAAGATGTCAAGGAGTTAAGATAAAAAGTTTCTTTAAAGTTTACGCTTAGATTTAAAGTCTGTATAAAGTCTATTATAAAGCTATTTGTAGATTGTAATGATTCCTAAACAACGACATATGCATTTTGTATGCTAAACAGACACACATTTTGTATGTTGTCTTTATCTATTTAACATACTACAAGAAAGTATTTAAATAATAAGGTTTTTATTTCACCTATCATTCTATTATATGAGCATTATGAGTGTATTTTCAACTGTAATGTAGAATATAAATCTATTGAAATATGACTGACAGAGTTTAAATAAACATTAGAGAAAAAAGCGACAGTTTTAAATAGCAGGAAATGAGTGTGCCAAGTAATTATACAGCCTACTGGACTTGGTCTTTGGGCATTTCCCTTTAGTAGGTATGCAAAAGGAAAGCTGAGTGATGGAGTGGAGAAGGAGTAAGTTTGAGATCCATTTGGCTTGAAGAATTAATTGTAATTAAAAATATTCTCTGGCTAATGAAAGTGACAGTTTCCATGTTCTTGTCATGTCAGATCATTAAAAAAAGTCTGATCTAGACATATTTCGACTAATAATACAGGGACTATTTGTTACACTGGATATCAATATCTGTAACAATTCCATACACTAGATAAGAACACTCATTTTTACAAGATATTTATAAACTTCAAGCAATATTTTTCAAACCACGTATCAGATTTTTAAACCTGTTTTTATAACCACATATGTGCAAAATAAATGAACTGAATTATAACAAGATAAAATATCTTGTATCTCAGAAAATATGCCTTTTTCACCAAATTTTCTCCAAATTTATGGTATAAACCTAAAAGCTTGTATAGTTGTATACTTCTCTGTATATGCCACGTAAATGAATTTCAATTAATGTAATTGGATTAAAGAAAAATAATCAGAAATCTAAGCATTGGAATTTCAAACTATTAAAATACAATAGAACCTACATAATGGACCTCCCTGTATCCACAGCCTCTTTCAGTAGACCTAATTTTCATAGACCGGACACACACCACATGGACACACTAATACAGCAGGCCGAGGTCTTTGACATCATCTGTACGCTGACCAGTTTGTTACAGTCCCCCGGGGAGTCAATTGACAGAAGTTCTACTGCATGTGTGATGGGGTCAAATCCAAAATCAGACAAAATAAATAGGATAAAATATTTTATATGATATAGTGTAAAAGCTTCATCACCCAACTATTGAATTTGAGAAGCTAAAATAACGAAAAAGAGAAACTCAAGAAAAATATCTGAAGCACTTAATGAAGCTTAAACTGAACCTTTAAATACCAAAAGTAAGGACTAGTGTATTTTAAAAATATAAAAATTGATTTTAAATCTGCCTAAATGTGAATATCTCAAAAATTTACTAGACCTCCCAAATGTTACTTCTTATGATCACTTAAAATAGAGACGATGAAAGTCGTGATTCCTTACATTTTGACAACTTGCACTTAGACACAGTCTTTGATTTCATTCTCACAATTCCATTTTAGAATAACAAATCAACACTGTCATCCCAACTGAGAGGGAGGAAACCAGAAGGCAGGCTTCAGAGAAATTAGGTGATATTAAGGAATTCTACTAAGGTTCTTACAATCATAAGTAACGTGAGCCATACCACATTTAGTCATAAATATATTTCTTCCTATAATTGCTATATAATGAACTAATCATCATAATAATAACCACCTGCATGCCTCCTGTCATTCATAGTTTACCCCTCATATTTGTAAAGATATCAATTATTTGTAAGCACTTCAAATGTTATGTATATAAAAGAAATATAAAATCAATCAAGCAATATATTATTACAGTCTATTTTGGGGGAGGGGGGAGGCTGTTGTTTTTGCTTTTTTTGTGAGACACAGTCTTGCTCTGTTGCCTAGGCTGGAGTGCACGGCCTCAGCCTAGCTCACAGCAACCTCAAACTCTGGAACTGAAGCAATGCTCCTGCCTCAGTCTCCCAAGTAGCTGGGACTACAGGTGCACACGACACACCTAGATAATTTTTCTATTTTTAGTAAAGATAGAGTCTCAGTTTTGCACATGCTGGTCTTGACCTCCTGACCTCAAGAACTCCTCCCCACAGTGCTAGGATTACGGGTGTGAGCCACTGAACTCAGCCTAGACCCTATTTAACCATAAATGTAGTACAAAATTTTCTATTAAATTTTAAAAGCTTCCCTGAAGAAATATACCTATTCAAATATCTTTGGAAGCATTTTGTTTTTAAATAACGAAAAGTACTTTTGTGCCTACAGGTAATAACACATACGTAGATTATCTATAGGTTACACAAAGCACTTTTATGTTACTTTTTTCTTTAATATAAATTGTGTGAGAGTGATAGCACATTTATTTTAAAATAAAGTAAGAAAATACTTCAAGAAATTAACTTTTTTCAAGATGAATAGCTATAAAACTTCAATGCTCTGAACACAAATATAAATCTTCTATGTGTTAAAACACATCATATATGGGACATAGATTCTTTATTGTATTAATTCAATATGATTTTTTTGTATTCTTATACCTAGTGTCTTAGAATTCATATAAAATATACAAAAAACAAATAAATTTGAGCTTAAGGGAAAGTAAGAAAAGGTAGAATTTCATTTTGTGTAGTTATCTATTAAAAAACTAATTAGATCATGCCTATATCCTAAGAAAATGTTGTTTCAGTTTTTGCTTAAGTACTGTTATTTCTATAATTAATAACAGAACCTTTTCATACTTAATTTTAAGAAATTAAAATAAGGAAACAAAAATTTTGAAATCTAATTTCTTTTAATATCATAGATGAAATTATAAAAATGATTAATTTGTTGTTGGTTCTTTTCAAAAATGGACAGTAAGGCCAGTCTCTACAAAATGTAGAAAAATTACCTGGGTATTGTGGGAGTGTACCTGTATTCTCAGCTATTCAGGAGGCTGGGGCAGGAGTGTCTTTTGAGCCCAGGAGTTTGGATTGCAGTGAGCAATGCATAATAATGCCACTGCACTTGAACTCAGATGACGGAGTGAGATGCTATTAAAAAAAAAACAGTTGTGATCCCACCATTCACCCTCACTCCATCTGACCTTCCCCCTCCCCTCTCGTCCTCCCTCCTCCCTTCTTCATCTTGGGCCATAGTTGTGATCTATTTTTCATGTGAAAGTGTGAGTGATTGTAAATTGATTTTATAATAGTGCTGAGTACTATTGGATATTTTTTCTTCCATTTTTGAGATACTTTACTAAGTAGGATGCATAATGCAAGAGTACATGTCGGATCTGTTAGCATAGAGTAGGATAGAGTATAAGTGTCGTAACATAATAACTAAGTAACCGAGATGAGGTATATTTTAACCAGTGTGATGTAAGCATTCCTAATGCTATATGAAATCAGTACATTGTACCCCATAAATACCTTACTGTATACATGATCTGTATGTTCATGATTTAATAAAAAATAAAAATTAAAAAAACAATAAAATAAAATAAAATAAAAGCCCAGGCATGGTGGTTCATGCCTGTAATCCCAGCACTCTGGGAAGCCCAGGCAGGGGGATCACCTGAGCTCACAAGTTGGAGAGCAGCCTGAGCAAGAGCGAGACACCGGCTATGCCAGGCATTGTGCATGTAGGAGCCTGTAAATCCCAGGTACTTGGGAGGCTGAGGCAAGAGGATCACTTGAGCCCAGGTGTCTGAAGTTGCTGTGAGCTATTACACCATAGCACCCCACGGAAGAGATGCTTTCAAAAAAAAAAAAAAAAAAAAGAAGGAAAACAAAAAGACTGTAAGGAAAACATCTGCACTGAGAACAAACAAACTAATTTTAATGTATCAGTTAAGTAATAGAGGCTAGGATTATTTAAAAATTAAGTTTCAAAATATTCTGAAGATGTGATGTTTTTACTTTTCCATACTGAAAAACAAATTAATAAACACGGCGAGTATTCATATAGTTAAGTTACCTGTTATAGAAAATGCTTTAGCTCAAATTTGTATTAGCATTATCCCATAAAGGAGACAATAGCCCCTGATGGATAAATCTCTAATTAAATTCATTGCAACCAGCTAAATGCAACAAAGTCCAATTTCCTAATTACTTGAATGTTACCTTCTTATAATAGAAGAAAGGTACAACTTAATATAATCATTGTTGTTCTCATTGTTAATTACCAGATAATGATATTTTTCTTTTATTCATTATTCTGCAGTGTTGTTATGCGATCTTAATTTCATTTCTGATGTCCTGATGACATGACAATAATTTTGCCTGATGAGTAAATGAACAAAATCTAAAAAACCTCAAATATTCTCTCGTGTAAATAAGTTGTCTGTAACTTATTCTTTTTAAAAACTAGTTTCCTTTTATAGGTCAGTACTTCTTCCTTTTCTAAAATAAGGAACTATTATTGGTTCTGACCAGAAAAATCAGAATGGAAATACTGGATTTTTTAAATATTTTATTAAATACATTTATTTGACAATACAGCTTTAGATCAGATCAATGGTTGCTATGTGACAAGGATGTAACTTCTGTCAGAATGAAATTTACTTAATATTCTGTTTAATTTGTGGGGCTTTCTTATGGATAAAAGTATAGTTTTTATGAAACTATATATTCTCTTCCTTCATTCCTTCATTGTAGCTCTACAGGACACTAAGTCTCAACTTTCAAATTTCAGCAGCTCTGTGATAGGACTAATATTCTGAATATTGTTCACAAGTTCCCAGGTCCAATGGACACTTTAATTACCTACAATCTACAGTGCAACTTTACTAATCACCAAAAATAGAACAAAACATAACAACAAAGCTGTTCTAAACAGTTTCTTTCTTAAGTCGGTTTCGGGATAACATTAGAATTATATTTCAAGCATTTGAAATGTTTATACATGTATAGGTATAAATCTATCATCATCTCAATGAAATATCTATGAAGATATAAAAGAGATTTTTCTCCCATCACAAGTCACATTTTGGTTTTCAGTATGAGCTGAGCTATTCTATATGCCAGGAAGGCCAGTAATTACAAAGCATTTGTATAACAAGGAAATCTCAAAACTCCCAATATCTTTTAAAAAGCCTCAAAAATAACAAGAAACTTGTTTTCCATATGTTTTCTTTCAGATAAAGTAATATTTGTCTCATGTTGAAGAATATTGCTGTAAACCTTGTGGACCATCATTCTTCACTGAAAATCATATAAAATTTGTTATTTTTCCTTAAATTGATATTATTTGGGGTATATTGACTATCAATGCTTTTTTGCTTTAGAATTTCCAAGAAACAATTATATAGTGCATATATAAATCTGTAGATATGTATATATACACATATTAGATACATACACATGTAATAATTATAGCCATATATTTCTGATTTCCTTTCTTAATTCACCAGAAAGTGTCTATGCTCACCAAACAGTCAGAATATTCTCAGTAATCTAGAAATAACCTTCAAAGTAAGCAGGCTCTTCATTTGCACATTTTTATTAAATTAACAATAAATTATTTATTACTATAAAATATATTTTTGATGGTAGAAATGGGATTTTGCTTGAGTAACTCCACTTACATAAGAATGAAAATTATTGTTTTTATGAATAAACACCTTTCTTATTTTTAACACTAAAATATTCTTAGGACTTTTTATTTATTGACAGGCTCTCCATCTTCCCTTAACAATATGAGATAATAATAATGTTTATATGTCAACTACTCAATGTAAACTCAAATGCTGTAGTGACTACTAAGATATGAATACTCAAAAATAAAATGTTAAACAATCCTAATTTCCACTAATTTCCTTGCATATACTAATCTTCAAATACCCAAACTCAAATAGACGTAGTACTTTGCAACTAAATTATTGAACAACACAGAATTAATCACGTGTGTTTGTTCCCACTTTGGATTTACTCATAATAAATTTCTCTTAATTCTCAATAAACAGGATGGTTTGGAGGAGCAGAGGCAATCATATTTGACTACTCTTCATTATTTTTCTGATCTTACTATTCATGCTTTCTATTATTATCAATATGTATTCTGAGTTTCTTGTTGAGCTCCTTATACAAGTTAGCAGGTAAAATTCCGCAGCGCATGAAAGTGCTGTAAACTAACTAACAAACTCCTGGAGAAACCAACATCCAGCATCTCCTCTGTTGGAGATGTACTAAAGCTAATGGAGGCTGAAATGTGTTTCTTTAGATAATTTTCACAGATCCGATTGCCCTCGTCAATTTCATCGTCATGACCCTAACTGTGACTTCCTGTTCTCCACTGCTTCCACTCTCTTCCCTTCGTCAGGGTGGTGTCTTGGTCACACAGTATTCCCCACTGAGGAGAATCAGAAAATGGAATTGAAATTATGAGTAATTTAAAGTGACACAAAGCTACTGATTTTATCCATTCCTGAGGTGGCTCAAATGTTCCTCATTTAAAAGCTGTCATTATTTAACATTTACACTTAACATTTATTCTTATAATCTAGAGGGAAAAAAAGACAATAAACTATTAACAAATCATATTTTATTTATTCTGATTCTTGGAGGGGACTCGAAACATGTTTGTAGCAATTTCCCTGCACTTA
>NW_003852428.1:2378709-2418370 GCF_000181295.1 Otolemur garnettii | reverse complement strand
ATTTAACAAATTCTTGTGAAAAATTTCATGACCTTTTAAACAACAATAGCAATCTACTAAAAAAAATTCACTCAAATGAGAAATATGCCAAAGAATAAAATAATACTATACATAATTTTTTAATGTATTATATTTGTAAATTGTACTTACGTTGAAATTTAAAAAGATATATTACAATACTATTTTTGTGTTCTATGAACATTTTTGTTGCTCCATATAGACCAAATTTTTAATTAAGAACACCCCACCCCACCCCCACCAGTCAATGGTGTCTGCTGTACCAATGTTAAAATCTGGTCACCTTATTCTAAATGGAAAGAAAATATTGGGCAGATACAAAGTGTAAATAAGCAAATGAAAAACACTAGCAATTAATAACATAAATGCATACAATGTTGCTGCTCACTACTCAGTAGGATCTCACTATTCTAACGATGAAAATACTTCCAAGTCTTTATTTCACATTACCTCATCAATACAAATGTTCATGATAAATGCTACCACATTTTACAATGCCTGTGGACAGAATAAACATGTAAGGAAGCAAAGTAAGATTTAGAAGAACATAAAAGTCAAATGCTACCATTTATTTCTTACCTATTAATGTGTCAGACACAGTTCTGCTTATAATACACATATTTTCTCAGTTGGTTATCATGGAAACATCCTGAAGTTTATACTATTATTACTCTCTTAAGGTATTGAGGAAAATGTGGAGCTGAGAGCTTCAATAACTCCTCTAGCACATCAGAGTAGAAAGCAGCAGAGCTGGGTGGTGCCTATGGCTCAAGGAGTAGGGCGCTGGCCCCATATACCAGAGGTGGTGAGTTCAAACCCAGCCCCGGCCAAAAACTGCAAAAAAAGGAAAAGAAAAAGAAAGAAAACAGCAGAGTCAAAGTTCACACACTCAGCAATTATTCAATGATGAATTATTATTAATGAAGGATGGTGGGAATTTAAGTCACAGTTGGAAAAATGAGTTTGTTCCCTGCCTCTGGCAGACACTATAAAGACTTCTATCAAAATATTTACAAACTCTTATTTCACATACACAACTGAAAATGCAAACTTTTTTCCCTCATATTAAAGTAGGATAGCATAATTTATAATTTGCTTGTATATTCTAAAGAAAAATGGTGTTATCACGTCACAGCTTCTAGATGCTAAAGACTATTTGATCCAAAGAAAAGTAATTTCTTTTTTTCTTACAAAATAATGTAATTTAGACCCTTTAATAAAAGTGACCTGCAGAAGGATTTCAGGAACCTGCAATGTATTAATATTGAAACATTAAAATGTTCTTATGTAGGTTTATTTTCTAAGGATAAAAAAATTCTTTCTATTTCAAAATAGCCATAAAATAATGATGTATGTTGTAGGAGTTTCATATCACATTTTAAAATACAACCAGCTAAATTATAAAAAATGCATTGGAAATATTTTATTGTTATCCTAGACTTGTACTTCACAAATAGCACATTTCTGAGATGCAAAATGAACATTCCGTGAACTAAGAATGGATTTTCAGACATTTAGAATTCATTTTTTAAAGAATAATAAAGAGTAAGTGGCTTATGTACTTTATTTATTCATGAAGCTTTGGAATGGTAAATGCACCAAGCTATTACATGCACTGAAATATGAAGTTTAGATTATTTTTCGTCATCAGCTGTCATTTGTAATTCATGAAATATACGTTGCTCATATCACATTATTTCCAACGCCATCTGTCTTTTATACACTTTATTAAAGACCAAAAGGCTTTGGAAATAACCTATTTTAGTAATAGACATTATATAATAAACAAAATTCATTCAGACATTTGTTTAATATAATGTTTTTATTAATTTACTGCTGTTAGTGGTACTATGGTAAAATTCACCTTTCCACACAAAGAAAAAATGCTCTGCTTTGCGATGTTTGCTGTTTCTCACGGTATAAACTCATCATCATGGTGGATTTTTAGCTATTACCGTGAACCATTCCTGATAGAGGAATTATGAAAAGATGCACAAAATCAGCTCTCTCAAAACCTTATTTGTGCTCTCTCCAGCACACCACTGATAGTGTTCATGCAATTGTATTAAGACACGAGCAAGCCCATAAAAACTTCATGGCTTCTACCCACGAGGAGACCTGAAAAATGTTCCACTTTCTGAAAAAAAGTATTGCAACTACCCCATCACACTTATATGATTAATAATCTTTACATTAATTATCATGGTTATTTCTTTGGAGATTAATTTCATCTGATGGTTTATATACACACAGTACTCTTAATGTGGTCAATAGTTCAAGATGTGAATGCCTTTGTATCACGTATTTTACTAATTGACCTCTGAAATTGAAAAGATTCTAAGCACTCTAGGCATTTCTAAAGCATTTATATAACAGAGAAATGACAACACATGTGGAAATGTATGGAAGGGGGAAAGCAAAGTAGTCATGGTATAATCCTGTATTCTAGAATCCACTGAATTTTTATTTACTTTTAAATTTTGAGTTTCAAAGGAATACAATTGTGAGGCTAGTTTGAGTATCAGTCTGGTAGATACAATATTAATAATAAGACCATAAATCACAATTAACCTGTGTCTAGTGATGAATGAACAGGATTCAAAAATATGAAAGTACAGGATGAAATTTCTGCACGTTAAAAATCACTTGCTTTTATTGCAGTGCCTGTGGCTCAAAAGGGTAGGACGCTGGTCCCATATGCCAGAGGTGGTGGGTTCAAACCCAGCCCCAGCCAAAAAAAAGAAAAATAATCACTTGTTTTTATTATTTATTGGAAATGAATAATGCATAAAGATGTATTTGACTCCTAAAAGGATCCCTGTCACTTTTCATTAAGAAAACAATCTTAGTATATTATAGTTTCCCATGAATATTAAAAGAGTAAAGATATAGGGTTATTATACATTAAATTAAATTGTACTTATACATAAAAATAT
Organism: Otolemur garnettii; assembly: GCF_000181295.1. Classification (NCBI taxonomy): domain Eukaryota; kingdom Metazoa; phylum Chordata; class Mammalia; order Primates; family Galagidae; genus Otolemur; species Otolemur garnettii. The sequence goes on along the minus strand of NW_003852428.1, from coordinate 2,415,416 downwards.
ATTTTAAATAATTTACGTAAGTTATAAATTAAATATATGAATCACAATTAATATAAATTGAAACTAAACAAAAATGCAAAATTTTCTATGGATATATTTATTTATTTTTCATTTGCACGTTAGTTCCTTAGGTGAAAATTAACAATCATTTAAGTGGTTACTGTGGGTTTAAATATTTTTACACAGTTGAAAGGGCAGTTCACCATGATCACCAGAGTTCAGCATTATCAGCATTACACCTTTAGAAAATTTTTCATTAGGAGACTCAGGGATTTTAAGTCAGTCCTTCCTTTCTTCCTTCCTTCCTTCCTTCCTTCCTTCCTTCCTTCCTTCATATAAGGATGTAATTAGGTTACATTGTTCATGTTGTTTAGGTAAAGTACATGTTGCAGTTGAGCCCTTCACTCAGGAAGTGTGCCAGACACTACTGGATTGTACCCAACAGATGAGAGTTTGCCACACTCTCTCCCCCTTTTCCCCTTCTGAAATTTAAATTCAAGAAGGGGCGGGGAGATGGTAGTGTACTTGTTTTTTTTTTTTTCCTGTGTGGGCATATAGATGTTAACCTGTTAGTTTTGTATTAATATTGAGCACACTGGATGCTTGCTTTTATATTCTTATGATACTTTACTTAGGAGGGTGATCTCCAAATCCTTCCAGGTAAATATAGAAGATGTGAAGTCTCCATCTTTCTTTATGGCTGAGTAGTATTCCATGGTGTACATATGCCATAGCTTATTTATCCATTCATGGATTGATGGGTACTTGGGTTATTTCTATGTCTTTTTGATTGTGAATTGAGCTGAGAAGAGAGGGACATCACTCAAAAGGATGGAAAAGTCTCTATGAAGAGTGTTATTTAAGAAAGAATTTTACATCAGTTCATTAAGGCCCTCCATGGCTTATCATAACTCAGCTTGAGTGGCATGTTCAATACCAATCTGGCAAACTAGACAGAGTTCTATAAAATGGGTGTCATTGCAGAATGAAGGGACAGGGGATACAACATTTGTAATCTCTTCTTCCAGGCTCCTACAGAAAGTCCTAACACAAGCTATTTTGTGAACATTGCCTATTTTAGTTCACGAGATGAATTATTGACGTGACTTTACTACAAGCCAAAAGTTTTTCTTAGTGTTGGCAATGTGACAATGAAAAAGGAAAAATAAACACTCTTTCTTCATTGAGTAACATAACGAATAAACAAACAGATGAACGTCTAAGAGAGCATGTGTTAAAAAAGAAAAGAACTGAGGGAATATAAGTGTGGCAAAGATGAGTCTTTAATGTTCAAAGGTTTTAAAGAAGATAGGACTACAACAAAAGAATAAGCCACATAAATAGAAATGGGCATTCCCTAAGGAAACAGCTAACGTAAAGTGCAGTCTTGATAGTTTACATGGTTATATGCAAGGTGTAAGATGAATCACAGCAGGAGGGAGTTAGGGAAGATGACAGTGAAAACATTGCCAGTAGCCAAATGCCTTTCAAAATTATTCCAAGTGGAATATCTAGGAAACCACTTAGGGGCTCGAGAAGAGGAATATATGTTTGAAAAATCAATCTTAATGCTGAATAAGAACAGAATGGGGATGGGGAATATGTAGGAAGTTTGAAACAGGAAAACATGCCAATTACTAGGCGAGGGATAACAGTGATAGCAGTCATGAATATAATTTGAAAGCTGAGCCATGAGGACTTTGATACGTTTTGGGCATATAAACAAATGGAGTTTTTTTTTGGTCAAGTTTTTTTGTCCTGAGTGTCTATGTGAGTGATGGTGCATGTTACTGAGATGAAGAATGAATGAGGAGGTGTGTTTTAGTGATGGGGGAATTACCAGGTTTCTTAGATAAACATAGATTGAGCAGGGACAGAGTTTAAATTTCTTTCTCTTAGGTATTACCCCTGTTTCCCCCAAAAGAAGACCTACCCAAAAAATAAGCCCTAGCAGGATTTCTATGCATTTCTACGCCCTACCACAATAATAAGATCCCAGTAATAAGACCATTTTGGCACGGAGAGGAAGACATTCCCTGAAAATAAGCCCTAGTGTGTCTTGTTGAGAAAAAATAAATATAAGATAGTGTCCTGTTTTCGGTGAAACATGGTATATGACTAAGGTGAGGATCTTGCAAACTCATGGGCAAATATAATCAATATAGTTTTGGTCTGAAATTGCATGATGTAAATCATTGTGGCTTTTTACAATGTTCATAGCTGAATACATATAAAAATTACACATACATTATTAATCTTTCTTTTTTTATAATATCAAGTCAGACTCTAACTGCACCCTCTGTGAAGTCTTGGTCATTAATTCCAGAGTCATGCAAAAAAATAAAGGTCTCAACCACTGTTGCTATGGATGATAAAAATCATTAGAAAAGGAAAACCATAATTAGTACCAATAATCAAAATAATTCTATAAATGTCTGCAATTGACCACAGCAATGATATCTATAATTCACTCTATAGTCTTCGAACCCACAGACATGATGTGATGTATATATATCTGCTCTTCTTAGAAAGAGAAAGATAGTGTGTTCCTTAACTATAATAATGTGTAACCACTGAGGCTAATTTTAAATACTCCATTATCTATGATAATTGTCCATAGCTGAGTAGTTATGACATAATATGTCTATCAAACAGTGGAACACCAATCTCCTAATAGGCTGCCAATACTTGAATTCCATACTTCTTACAACCTTGTATAAGACCAACAGTGGGCTGTGTTCAGATAGCTTCCTATAACACAAAGCTTCCTTGTTTGGAAAGTGGTAAACTTTGGTTTTGTTTATGCTTACAAATAGTATCCTCTTTCTTTCAGAACTGGAGCTTCCAGCAAGATTGTTTGGAAGACTATTGCTTGGAAGCATTTTATGGGAATTTTGGACATAGACGCATGATCATGATGCCCCTGGACCAAACTCAGTCATTCTTAATGACAGATAAATTTGTTTCAAAAGGAATCTCAGACCTGAATTATTTCTTTGAGATGTCATTATTGATTTCAAACAAATAGTTCTTGACCTTGAGAGACAGCAATGATATAGTAAATTAAAAACTTAGACTGTTTCAAGAGTCTTTTCATTAAGCACAGATTGACAAAAATTCAAAAATTAGGAGGAAAGAATTTAATAGGAGTTTTATTCTTTTGTCAAAAAATAGAATCCCAAAATGTTTCAGTGTCCGAGAGGAGAACCTGTATCCAAAGTAAAGATAATATTCTTTAATTTTCGCAAATGAGTTCATATCTGAAAAGAAGATTTGATGAAAATATTGAATTAGTATGAGCAAGTGCAAAAAGAGATCTTAATCAATTAGCTAAACATTTTTAATGGGAGTTAAAAGATAAAAAAATTTGGAAGCTGAAATAAATGTATGACTTTTCAGATAAAATTACTGTTCTCTAAAGTGAAAAAAGTTGTCGACCATTTTCTAAAAATTGGATATATAAATATGTACATCAGTAGAAATTATAAACAGAAAAGTCATTGAGAAAACTAATATTAGCTATAAATTAAAAGAGGGCATTTGTTCAAAAAATATCAAATCCTGCTATTTAGGAGAAAACTTAGCTTCTAAAAATTTTCTATTTTTCTTCTACACCCCCCAAAAAAATCTTCCATAAGTATAGATCCTTAAAACGAAGCTTTCTTATTGACAGAGGTGCTATTACATTTGCCCAATACAAGATTATTGTCAAATCACAGTGCTGCAACCACTTGAGAAGTACTAGTGTTTGCCAATACTGTTATTTTATAAAGTGCAGTCAACTGCAACCATTATTAGAATAGCACTGCTTTATTCTCCATGACACACTCCTGTGAGGTTCATGGAGATTTCATCTAGAGAGGAAACTGATAGCCAAAATAAGAGGTCTATTAATAGAAGTTCAGGGATGTTTTTTACTCACAATTAGATTAGAGTTTTCTTGATGTTAGTATACATATACAATGAATGTCTCAAATAATAAGTCAATAATTAAGTATGACAGCAAAATAGATGTTTGCAAAGACTCATGGCTATAGACATAACATTTGGAGCTGTGATACTCCAAAAGAAGTCTTCTCTATTTAGCATATTCTATTTTCTATATGTGAACATTTAGGTCATGCTTACGGGCAATAGCTCAACATATCCAAGGCACATTCCACATCACAGCCATTGTCTTGATGCCTGAACCAAAGTATTCTCTCATTGCCCTAGCAAAATTATTCTCTATGGTAAATTAATCAAAACAACTTCAGACCTTATGGAATACTTGTACACATAATGATATCATGTCAATATTTATTAAATGAAAACATCTGAAATTTTTTCCCATGATCACTTACATCATGCTAAAGAGGCTAATTAGACCCCAAATTGTTATTTTTTTTTATTTCAGATTAATATAAGGGCACAAATGATTGCATTACATTGTTTTTGTTTGTCAGGCAAAGTCCAAGTTGTAATTGAGCCCTTCCCCTGGGGGTGTGCTGTATATCCTTATATTGTGCCCATTAGGTGAGAATTTAACAATCTACCTCCCCCCACACTTGAATTTAATTGTATTTTTCTTTCATGTAAGTGTTAGTTGTTTTTCTATTGGTTTCATATCAGTATTGACTAGATTGGATATTTTCTTTTCTATTTTTGTAATATTTTACTAAGGAGAATGTAGGGTTAGGGTTCACCTCCATCCAGGTTAATATAAAACATGTAACGGTACCATCTTTTTTATGGCTGAATAGTATTCCATGGTGTACATATACTATAGTTTATTAATACTATCATGTGTTGATGGGCACTTGGGTTGATTCCACACCTGGGTGATTGTGAATTGAGCTGTGATAAATAATCTAATGCAAATGTCCATATGGTAAAGTGATTTTTTTTTTCATTTGGGTAGATACCTAGTAATGAGATTGCAGGATAAATAGAAGGTCTATTTTTAGCTATTTCAGTGTTCTGTATACTTCTACACAAAGATGCTGTATTAGTTTTCAATCCAACCCACAGTGTATAAGTATTCCTTTCTCTCCACATTCATACCAGAATCTGCAGTTTGGGGACTGTTCTGTAGGGTATTCTCACTGGGGTTTTGTGATATCTTAAGGTGGTTTTGATTTGCATTACTCTGATGATTAAGGACAATGATCACTTTTCATATGTTTGTTGGCCGTTCATCTGTCTTCTTCAGAGAAGGTTGTGTACATGCATCTGATAGAAGATATTTGAATGCTAAGAATCTGATAAAAGGCTGAGAACTAGAATCTGAAAGAACTCTAATCAGCAAGAAATGACTAAAATTTTTGTGAAAGTACCACATAAAACAGCCAAACAAATCCACAGAGAAATTCAATGATCTCAGCACAGATGCGTGAAATCAGTTCCTAATTCTAAAATGGAACACTGGAAATGATAAGGTTGTAAGATCTATGATGAAAATACCTAGGGATGTCTAGTAGCATCTGTTAATTTCATGGATATTTTATATAATTCTCTTGAGATAATTTTTAACAATAGGAATAAATTTGAAGTCACATTAAACAAATACCACTAGAGAAAATTCCTCTAGGTTAACAGATGATATGGCCAGTTCATGCATCAATTATAACCAATCTAATTCTGGAAATAATTTTAAAATAATTATATAAATATGGAACATGGCACTGAGTCCAGAGGGACACATTTAGCATTTCCAAATGGACTTTGTACAACCACTTCTTCTGTGTGTAATGAATTTGAATATGTACTATTAATAATGTTTTATGTTCTGAATATGTTAAAGTTATTTCACCTATATAAATGTTAATATACTTGACATGATTTTTATTTGTATTTATCTAAAGAGTGTCTGAGAGTTGGTCATTATAATTAACACTAGATTGAATTTTGTGGAAATACTTTTTTTATCAATATCTTTGCCTGCAATTCTTTTTTCTTTTTTTGGCTGGGGCTGGGTTTGAACCTTCCACCTCCAGCATATGGGGCCGTCACCCTACTCTTTGAGCCACAGGCGCCACCCTGCCTTCAGTTCTTTATAGGCAAGGATTCGCAACTTTTGCTTTTTATATCAACAACTGAGTGGACTGTGGCAGGTGCCTGTGGTCCCAGCTACTCGGGAGGATGAAGCAAAAGAATCGCTTAAGACTAAGAGCTGGAGGTTGCTGTGAGCTGTGATGCCATGACACTTTACTGAGGATGAGAAAGTGAGATTCTGTTTCAAAAAAAAAAAAAATCCCAAAAAACAAAAACTGAATGAACAAATAATCAGTGCAAAGAAACTTGGTAAAAGACAAGTTGAAGATGGTAATTTAGGATGGAGTAATTCTAATATGCTATTCTATATCTTCCCCTTTGAAGCTGAATGCTCCACATGCAAAGAGTAGTTCTAATCTGAATTATCCACCCAATAAGAGAAATAGAAAATAGAACAGCTGGAAAGGAGCATAGTCAGGTTTGAATTAATTTTAAAACTATAGTACTAAGACTCTTTCAGTATTCAGTTTATTGGACAAATTACTTTTGGAGAGAAGTTAAAATGGTGATGGAAGTAATAGTGTGGTGTTCCTCTCTATAATTTCTAAAAATTCCTCCTTTTCAAATGTCTTGAACTATTAGTTCTACCTTAATATTTGGACTAAAAGCCACTCCTATTTCTGGACTCTAGCACATCACAGAGTTAAACCTGAAGCTAAACTTAATCTCCTGAGATCCAGCTCTTCTGTGCAAAGAAGTCTGGGCATTTTCACTGCCACTCACAGATGCCTGAAATGGCCGGCCAAAATGAAATGAAACAAAAACTTAGTTATTTGAAAAAAATTGATAGACCACCAGCCAGCACAAAAGGGAAAGAACTCAAATAAACTCAACCAGAAATGAAAAACTGATAACACAGAAAGGCAAAATATCATCAGTGAATACTATGAAAAGTTTTGTACAAAAAAACTAGAAAACATAGAGAAAATGGGAAAATTTTTGGAAACAAACAAACTTCCAAGTCTGAATCAGGAAGAAATAGAAAATACTGAAGAGTCCAATAGTGAGGAGCAAGACTGAAGCAGTAATATAAAAATATTACCCATAGAAAAACAGCCCTGGTCAAGAAGGATTCACACCCTAGTTCTACCACAAGTACAAAGGAACTGGAACCTATCCTCCAGAAAGTATTCCATAATATTGGGAGAAGGGAATTCTCCCAGACTCATTCTACTAAGCCAGTACCACCTTGATACAAAAGGTGGGATATGACAGAGGAAGGAAGGAAGGAAGGAATGAATGAAGGAAGGAAGGAAGGAAGGAAGGAAGGAAGGGAAAACTGAAGACCAATATCCCTTATGAAGATAGATGCAAAAATTTTAAACAAAATTCTAGCAAACCAAATTCAACGGCACATTAGAAAATAATCCACCACGCTCAAGTGGGCTCTATCCCAGGAATGCAAGGACAGTTTAAATTACACAAATCAATGAATATGATTCACCACATAAAATGAAAGAAAAACCAAAATCATATGATCATTTCAATAGATGTAGAAAAAAGATTTAATAAACTCCAGCATGCTTTCATGATGAAAACCCTCAACAAACTAACTATAGAAGGAACATATTCGAAATTATAAAGCCTATATATGACAAACCCATAGCCAAAATCAGACTGCATGGGAAAAGATGAAAACATTCCCCCTAAGAATTGGAACAAAGGTGCCCACTGTTTCTGCTTCTAGTCAACATAAAATGGTAATTCTAGCCAGAGCAATCAAGCAAGAGAACGAAATAAAGAGCATGTGAATCAGGAAGGCAAAGGTCGTATTATTTATGTTTCCTGATGATATGATCTTATATCTAGAAGACCCTTAAGGCTCCACTAAAAGATGCCCAGAATTGATGAATAAATTCAACAAAATCTCACTTTATAAAATCTATGTATACAAATCAGTACTATTGCTCTATGCTATCAACAGTCATGCTGAAAGACAAGAAAGAAAGAAAGAGAGAGAGAGAGAGAGAGAGAGAGAGAAATATTAACAATAGTTACAAAGAAAATAAACTACCTAAGAATATACTTAACCAAAAAGGTGAAAGATCCCTGCTAGGAGAACTATGGAACATTGAAGAAAAAGTCATAGATAATGCAAATACAAACACACCCCCTGCTCATGAATTGGTGCAATGAACTACATTAAAATGTTCATAGTGTCCAAAGTCATTTAAAGATTTAACTCAGTCTCCATCAAAACAGAGTAAACCATCTACCTGTAACCAGCTCATATCTGACAAAACAAACAACAATATAAAGAAAGCTCTATTCAATAACTGGTGCTAGAAAAATTAGATATCCACATAAAGAAGAAACATGTCTTCTTTCTCTAGAAGGATAAAAGACTTAAATATAAGACATAAAACCATAAAAAATTTAAAATAAAATATAGAAAAAACTCTTCTAGACATTGGCCTTGATAGCAAACTTATCACCTGGATTCCAAAGGCAAATATAAAAATAATAAAAATAAATATATGGGACTTAATTCAATCAAAAGCTTCTGCACAAGAAACAAAATAATAGAGTAAGTCAACAACATACAGAATGGGAGAAAATAGTCACAAATCGTATGTTTCAAAAAGTTTTATTAACCAGAATCTGCAAAAAACTTTCATAAGTCAGCAACAAAACAAACCAAACTACTCTATCAAAAAGTAGGCAAAATATATGAACTATAAGTTTTTTAAAAGAAGATAGACAAATGGCTAAGAAATGTATAATAGACTGTTCAACATCACACATCATCAGGGAAATGCAAATTAAAACTACAATGACATACCACCTTACCCCTATCAGAGTAGGAGTTGCTGGGGTATTTTTTTAGGGGGGGGTTGTTGGTTTTTTTTGGTTTTTTTTAGAGACAGAGTCTCACTCTGTCACCCTCGCTAGAGAGCTGTGGTGTCTCAGGTCACAGCAACCTCCAGTTCTTGGGCTTAGGAGATTCTCTTGCCTCAGCCTCCCCAGTAGCCAGAGTAGCGATTATTTAAAAAGGCTAAGAACAATAGACGCTGGTGTGGATGCAGAGAGAAGGGAATGCTTATACATAGATGGGAAGACCACAAAATTAGTACATTATGGAGATTCCCCAAAGAAATAAATGCATATCTATTATTCAGTCCACCAGTATCACTGCCTGGTATCTATCTTTTCAAAGGAAATAGAAGTCATTTGTCAAAAAGATACCTATACTCAAAAGTTTATTGTGGGCAGTACCCATAGCTCAGTGGGTAGGACACTGGCCACATACACCGAAGCTGTGGGATCAAACCAGGCTCAGGCCAGCAAAAACAACAATGACAACTACAACCAAAAAATAGCCAGGCGTTGTGGTGGGTGCCTATAGTCCCAGCTACCTGGGAGGCTGAGGCAAGAGAATCACTTAAGCCCAAGAGTTTGCAGTTGCTGTGAGCTGTGACGCCACAGAACTCTACCCAGGGTGATAGCTTGGGATTCTAACTCATACAAAAAGAAAAAAAGTTTATTGTGGCAGAATTGACAATTGCAAACATGTGGAATCAGCTTTAGTGCAAATCAATTCATAAGTGGATACAAATATATGGTATATATACACTAGCTAGCACTAGCCATCCATAAAAAGAAATGAAATAATGTCATTTGCAGGAATGCAGAAGGAACTGGAAACCATCATCCGAAGTAAAATATCTCAGGCATGGAAAACGAGACACCATATTCTCTTATTAATATGTAGGAGCTAAGCCATGGGCACTCACAGGCAGAAAGAGATAGAAAGGACATTGGAAACCAAGAAAGGAGAAGATGGGAGGAAGATGGGTAATAAAGTCTTACCTAGTAGGTACAATGAACACTTTTCTGGTGACTGGCACACCAAAAGCCCGGACTCAAGCATTATATAAATGTCAATGTAAAAAAAAAAAAAATCACATAAACCTTCAATTAATATTTTGAAATGAAATAAATATATATAATGCAAACTATATATCAGATATGGGGAAGTAAAATGTTAAAAAGTCATGTAAATATTAGTTGTTTAGGCGTGAGTTTTGTTAAAAGAAGGGAAAAATCTGTATTGGAGGGTTTGGCGAGTGAGTCCACACTCAGTGAGTGTGAATAAGGGTGTGAATGACCTTGAAGGTGTGTCGAGACGAGTGTCAGAATATGGCTGGGCTGTATTTTGTGCACACTTGTGATTCATTCTACCTTTCTATAAAATTAAATCCCAGTTTGGAAACCCCTTCCTCTTAGAGATCTATAAACTATGTTAATATAAGCTGGTTTTATCAAATAAATGTGTTTAAAGTTTAAATCTGAATTTTAATAAGGAATATTCATATTCATGTAGTACTGATTGCCAATCTACCTGCTGGGCCAGGGAGGAGCACACCTTTGCAAACATATGGATATGGGTAGGATATTATATACACTAGCTGCAAAATATTATCTTCAAACACTCTAACCTGAAAACAATTGGTAAATGAAGACGAAAACCATATGCAGTTCATAGAATATGTGGTACCCTTTCACGATATAGTGTATCTATACTGTTTGCATCAGGAGGAATTCCCAAACTTCTCTTCTTTGCTAAACACATTTATATTTTTCGATTCAACTGTATAGAACTTTTTTTCTCTGACATTTATAAGCATCCTTCTTTATCTATTCTCCTGTGATCCTATCATACCCTGGAGATTTTTCTGCCACTATTTCTGTATTCACTGGTATTATTCACTAACATAATCACACTCATATTTGTATAATTATATAAAGTCTAGACATTATTCTCTTTGAAGTAGGAATTTTCTGTTATTATCCTAATATTGGCAGCCATGCGGGATATTACCTGACAATTACAAGGCACTCACAAACATTCATTGAGTGAATGATGAATGACTGAAGATTCTTCTACTGAACAGCTTCCAAGGACAGAAAGGTTTGCAGACATTTCATTTTTCATTAAGAATTCAAAAAGGAAACTCTCTGAATGTCAGCAATTTCAAAATAAAGAAGTCACCAGTTAGCACGATCTAAATCCCATTCCATAAATCAGAAAAGTCAACATTCAATCATAAACTATGGGATTGTAGATATAATCTTGAATAAACTTGAACAAGTAAGATGAATAATGTCTCTAGTAGGATTGAATTCTTTTTTAAGGAGAAAGTGGACACTCACGGAAAAACAGATTACTTAAATTTTTCAAAATATTGGATTCCTATTAATGGCTTATTAAATTATTTGCCCTAAATGTTGTATAAATCTTTTTATCACACTTCATTTTTCTCACATGTATAAAAAGTAAAAACATAATGTCTACTTCTTAAATTAAATCTATAAGAAGTAAAAATATATATATTAAAAAATATATTATATATGACAGTTTTTTTTTAAACTGGTGGTGTTGCATATAAACCTAAACTACTGTATGTTTTCAACATTTTAAAATTCTATGCCTATTACAAATACTCAATTCTGTAGGTCAATCTGGTTTTCTAAAAATGTTCAGACATTCCCTCTTCACAAGATACTTAAAGCCAGAATGGATAAAAGATAAAAGGATGTTCAGAAATGACTTTAAATTCAGAATGTTTTACATAAACCAAAACATTGTCAATGATATTTCTTGTATGAAAATATTATGTTTTTAAAAGCATATTTCTTTATGCTCTAGGTTTCCTCCCAGCAAGCTCAGAGGAGATAAGTTTACGTGTCTCCACTGGAAATGCAAGACTGCTAAGTACACTAGACAGTGCGTCATTTAAAAAACCCCAATTCTGAGGAAAAGGAAAGAAAATGTTGAGGTTTTTATGTAAAGGGTTGAATGAATGATATTTGGGCAATGTCTTCCATCTTTTGGTATTGAATAAAAACACAGATACAATCTCATATGAGTTTAAATTGGGATGGTTTAGCACTAAAAATATCTTTGGAGAGAACATTGAAATTCAACCCAGAGGATGTAAGTGTTCCTTCTGGCTAATGAAATACAGTACAATTATACAGAGTTATAGTAAAACACATTTATCCCAAGAATTGAATTAAGAGTGCCACCTGGGTGAGGTCAATTGGATTAAGTACTTTGTTTGCTGTGCGAGGTACACAGAGTAATAAGAAGGTATTAAATGATAGAGCCACAAGCAGACTGGATGAGGTAAAGTCATATGAAATTATATTTCTGAGTGTTTAAGTTGATAATACTTTATAATGGAAATTATAGAAAACCTATGAAATATCTTTGCAAAAATCTAACCATGTGGTAAACTTGGCATATTCTAATAAAAGTTAAATTTTTTTTACAACGTCAAAGCAGAATACATGTGAGAGATAATTCCATTCATCTATTTTAAATACACACCAATAACAGAAGGGACGATTTGTAGGATAGGCAGAATGGAACTTAGATAATATTAAAATCTAGAGTAAATTGAGATAATAAGTCTTTTAAAGCAAGAAGAAAAATTAAATTAGCAGTCAAAATATGAGGTAAAATCAAAGTTATAATCCCCTGGGGAAGCCAGTAAATTTAGTTTGACTTAAACATATTAAATAATAAATTCTCATCATACTGCATGTTTAACTGCAAGAAATGAGTGAAGAAATTTGACATTGCCCACATATCATTTGCTTGTCTATAGCATAGGAAGAAAAAAAAACAAAACAGTCTTCCACTTACCCAGTAAAAACACTGTTATATATATTTGGACCTAGACAGAAGAATTATAAAATAATCAAAGGCTGAGTTCTCAGAAGCACTAGTACAAATATTAGTTCCAATGTCTGAACTCTTAGTCAGCTGGTGAGTTGAGTCACTACTAGAAAGTCAGAAAATATTGATTCTATTAAACGGAAAAGTAAAACAATAAATTTTTCATTCCCAATGAGTATTCAACAAACAAACAAATTTGCAACACATACAGAAAGGCAAACAAACCTCCTAAAAGCAGATTATTCACACCGATGAACTTATAATAACTGCAGTTATAGGAGTGGCTCTCTAACAAAGCTTACTAATCAGAAGCAAAAATTAATAAAAAAAAAACCCAGGAGTAATTATAAAACTACATATAATTGATATAAACACATCCAAAGCAGAAATCTTGAAAACACTGCATATATGTATTGCAATACATCTCAAAAAAAGATATAAAAAGTAAATTAGATACATTTGATAAGAGAACACGATCACTGACAAAGAAAAAATTAGTCATAATATGACATAGGGAAAAAAGGAGATCTACTGAAAATACAAAAGAGACATGAAGAGGTGTGGAGGATAGAACGAAAACACAAAGCACTCTGGGAGGCTTAGGTGGGTGGATTACCTGAGCTCATGAGTTCAAGACCAGCCTGAGCCAGAGCAAGAACCCATTTCTAAAAATAGCTGGATATTGTGGCAGGTGCCTGTAGTATCAGCTACTGGGGAGGCCGAGGCAAGAGAATCACTTGAGCCCAAGATTTTGCGGTTGCTGTGAGCTATGACACCGTAGCACTCTACTGAGTGAGACTTTGTCTCAAAAAAAAACAAAAAAACACAAAGAATGAAAAAACATCGATATGCATTTACAAGTAATTCAACATAAAATAATGAAAAAATGAGAAAAATATAATATTCTAAAGCTAATGGCAGGGGAGTAACTAGTATTGGATAGAGTTAAAGAATCATGAGAGTGTGTAATGCAAAAATGAACTTAAATTGGTGTTGAATTCAGTAAAGTAGGCCATAGAGATTAATGCAAAAATAAAAGACCAACCAATGAAACCTATTATATAATTTTCAATGTTTTTTGACAGTTCTTTTAATGCAAAAGTAAGTAAAATAGTAATAAGTAATATAAATAATAATTTTCTCTTGGCCAGGCATGATCGCATGTGCCTGTGGTCCCATCTTCCTCAGAAGCTGAAGGGTAAGGAGTGCCTGAGTCCAGGAGTTTGTGGTTGCAGTGTACTATGGTCATGCTACTACAGTGCAGCCTGGACAGTAGAGCACGCTCCTATGTCAAAGGAAAATAAATTCATTTTCTTAAATCCCGCTAATATTTTAGAATGATGTTAGGGAAGCTCAATCTTGGGTTTAGTACGAAGATAGTAAGACTACTGAAAATAGTAAACTATTCAGTGATGTAAGCTAGGATGAAAAGTAACATTGGAGAAAACACTTCATACAGAGAATGCCAAAAAAGGGTACACATCTTAAGAAAGTAAAAAGCTGTATTAAAATTGTAATACTCAATATATACGAATAACAAAAGATGAGTACAAGTCACATTGAGCACCTCTTGGAATTGCAGAAGTCAAATGTGACATGAATATCACAAATTTAGTGAAGTTTTTTTTCCCTTCTTAAAACATGTATACATTTTTTGGCACCCTCTGAATATAACATTAAGTTTAAAGTCATCTTATGGTGTCTATAGAAATAAGGAAATGCTCATGAAAAATAACACGCTAATTGGAAGATTTTTGTGTCAATCGAGAAAAGCCCAAACTCTGAAAAATAAAGAGGTTTCTTCTGAGGCAAGTAGATGTGACCATGGCCAGAAGAGTCACACCCAAGAGGCCTGGAGCAAGTGGTCCTGCTGGGGTTGAGTCACAGTTTGGTTTTACACATTTTAGAAAGACAGAAATCACATCATAAATCAATAGATAAAAGGCTTACACTGGTTTGACTTGGAAAGGCAGGACATCTCATAGCGGGGGCTTATAGGTTATAGGTGGGTTTAAAAGTCCTCTAATTGTAATTGGTTAGGGACATGAAGCTTTTTCTAAAGGCTTTGGAGTTTTAAATTAAGATAAGAAAGTCTGTTAATTAGAAACAAGGCATATACTAAGTTTTAAGGAACCTTTTAAGTAAATTGATGACCTGAAGGTGTAGTTTAGTCATTGTTTTACACAGCTTTTTTCTTCTTAATGATTTTGTATTCCATTACTACAAATAATAGTTCCAAAGTAGATGGATCCTTTCTTTTCATGGCTCACAACTCAGCTTTAAGGTATTGCTGGAGCACCTTGGAGCAAGAGAGTTCCATTCATTTAGTAATGGGGGGAGGGGATAAAATTGTATTTTAGTTAAATATGTTATTTCTTTTAAAAATCATTTTTAATATTGATTTCTTATACCATTTCTTCCCTTTCTAAATTCTTCCTTAAGATAAATGCATTCTTTTCTAATGAGAGGACTAAGAGATGTATAATCACATCACTATAATTACCGAGGTGGAAAATAAGCTGCAGCTTCAGCAGAACAAATTCAAGACTAATTAATACATAATCAAAATATATTAAAATAGGACTTATCTTTAAATGGTGTGGTTATAAAACAAGCTTTATTCTGCATATTGACTGAATTTCATTTCTATAATTTAATTTTTCATGAATAATATACCACATATTTGTACTAGAAAGCGTTTCCCAACTTCTATATATGATTTATAGGTCAATGATACAAGATCCAATGTACTGTTGACAAAGGTATTTTTCACAGTGTTCAAAACACTGATTAATACACAGCATTATTAAGAAATGTAAAGGAAGGGGCAAAACAAAGATTCTTCTACCACAATGGGTTGACTTGGAATTTGAGTATGAAGAAATTTACAAAACCAAATTAATGAAACCATTTAAGTTTTGGAATATCTTTTTCTAGGAAGTTCATCTGAATCTAATTCTCTAGTTCCAGTTTTGATGTTTATTACAGAATAATCTCAAAAATTGCTGAGTAGTAAAATGGAGTTAGTGAGATTTATCTGACAGACATAGTTTAGTGTCAAAATTATGGACTTATAAGCAAAATTTAAATGTCTGAGATAATCATGTAAGGGTTGACTAATAATTAGACAGTTTTCATCTGAGGACAAAAGGTATGTTTAGAAGCTGGACAAACATCAACATTATATTATACATTCTAAAATATTAGCTGTAACAATTATTAATAGCATCTGTTTAAAGGAGTTAAGTTTGGCTCAAAGCAGTCTCTCTACACAGGTAATAAAATTTAACCCACAGCCGCCTCTTTAACCTTGAACTACAACCTATCTTGATGAGCAAGCAAGCTGTAACCTAATTTAATAGTATCCCCTGTAACCAAGTAACTGAACCTCAGCCAATCATAGTAGTTGAACCTTCAGCCAATCATAGTGGCAGAACTATCTGCCAAACTTGGGCTGATGCTGCCAGATTCTGTCCAAATAAGGAAAAGGCTGGACTACTCTGATCAAGTAGTTATTCTAGGTCATTTCTTGTTTTTCCTGTTAATACAGCTGAACATTTTGTAAGAGGAGGTGTTCTAACTCATCCTTGGTTAGGAGAGCTGCTTGATCATAGAACCTTCTTTTCTCTCTCTTTCCTTTTTATCTTTTCTTTTCCCTACATATTAAGTTGAATTCAGTAACGAGACCTGAGGTGTATTCCTGGGTTAGATGAAAGCTGAACTGGGGTCAGAGTCAATTAAGACTCAACAGTTAACAGGATTGGATCCAGTGAAAAGCCTTGGATAGGTTTTGTTGTTGCCTTTGAAGGTTGTGACCTAAGCAGGATTGGGTCCTGCAGGTAAAGTTACTAAAAGACAGGCAAACATGGGTTCATCTTGATCTAAAGTGGCTGGAACTCCCCCTGAACCGCCAATTTTATGTGTAGCAACTAGACACCCAGAGCCTGTGCTTCTCTAGAGAACTGAACAAACTATACCAAAACTAATACAGAGTTACAGTAGCTACAGTGGGAAATTTTTACTTTGTATAAGATTGCTTGTTTGTGAGGTGCATTAGAATAGGAAGAATTAAAAATCCCACAAAAACAACATGTATTTTTTTTAAATTGGGACATATGGACCAATTCAAAAGATTAAGTTAATCAAAAATTATCTTTGTCCAAAAAGCAATCAGGTGTATGCCTTTACAGCTACAACTAAAGGGACCAAGAAGATTTCCCTGTACAGATTGGACACCACAACCAAAAGGTTCCAAAGGGAAGGATTCTGTGTCCATAGACGTCTGCTTTTATTACAACCATCCAGGCCATTGAAAAGAAGCTGTCCGCTTTTACATTAGGATTATTTCTTCTTTCATACGAACCCCCTAAAGGCTTCACTCACAGGAGAATAATAAACTAATCTAGTTCTAATCTAATAATAAACTAATCTTATTCCTCTCTGTTGCCCCCACTTCTGTTTGATCCTACCTGTACTGTGGGAACATTTCAGCTACCAACCCCCTCTTTTCAAGCCCTTGTTTCCACCTCTTTCATCACGATGTTTGCAATGCCTCAAAATTCTTTCTTGGTAAGAATTTCTAAAAATTAATTTTCTAATTCTGAAGGTTTTCTGAGAAAACTGGTTGGCCTAGTATACAATCTTGCAGAGGAAGGATGAACGGTGTTTCCAATTGTGCGGCTTGCTCAGAAACTTGGTTTATGAAACATTGTAAGCCCCAAATGTAACAAGAAGTATTTCCTGCAGGGATTGAAACAGTATCAATTTTAGCCTACAATTAGACCGGTCCCCAGCAG
Organism: Otolemur garnettii; assembly: GCF_000181295.1. NCBI lineage: Eukaryota > Metazoa > Chordata > Mammalia > Primates > Galagidae > Otolemur > Otolemur garnettii. The sequence continues at coordinate 2,397,902 of NW_003852428.1, read as the reverse complement.
TTAAGGTATAATCTAATTTTTCCAATGCAGTAATACCAGCAAGCAATTTAGTAGAGGTTTCATCTGAGCTAGTATTAGAGAATGAATTTTTTCCTGACGGATCCACATGTTGTGGAAAGCCTATTGAGTTTCAGAAAAATTCAGCGTCTTTCAGCAAGTAGACTAACATCTTAGGATTTTTTCCCTTTGTTTTCTAATATTCATCTAAAACACTGCAACTTCCTTAACCCAGCCAGTGTTCTGCTTCTACAGGGAAGGGTAAACCCCACATTTTGGGCTGTGTTACATCAGAGTTAGTGATCCCTTGTACTGATTAACAGGATACTGTATTGTATCATCATTATGAATACCTTTTCTTGACAGGTCTTATGCCAAATCTCAGAAAACATTAAGCAAGGTATGCTGTTCCTGTCCAAAATCTATAGCAAGCTTTACCTGGTGGAAGGTATTCTTCCTGGCCATCCTTTACCTGCACTTTCCTTTCTTGGCTTGGGCAAATGATGGTATTTGGCTCAGTTTTGCATTTCTGACATGTTAATTTTCTACCTTGCCTTCTTTATGACCTAATAATTATTTTCTTAAAAAGCACGTTTAGGAAGAGAACACATCAGCAAAAGAAGAAGAAAAAGAGAGAGATGAGAAAAGGACAAATAAAAACAAATCTTAAAAGTCTTTTTCACAAATGTTAGTAAAAAAGCCTTAGTCATCTCTGCAGGAAATCTTTCCCCATTGACCACGAAAACAGTGCTGATCTGAATGTTCTTTAATAAACTAGTGAGCTTAAATCATTTTATCTGACCTAGACTATATTTTTAGGATGAAAGCTGTAAGATCTTTTTATGTCTATGTATTTATGTCTGTCTGTATGAAATATATGTTGGGCTTTGGGAATTCCAGTTCCCCAACCTTAGTTTACCTGGTTTGATGACACTGCAGAACTAGAAGGTTCAATGGACACACACACAGATCGCAACCAAAAGTGGGGAGAAATTAAAAGTAACACTGGAGCAGTACAGGCAGCGTGAAATAGGAAACAGTAACTTGCACAAGCTTTGACAAAGAGAAATTTCATTTAATAACAAAAGAGAAGCTTGGAGCATTTCCAAAGAGAGTTGGAACTGATCCCTTCTCATGAATGAGCAGAGGTGAGAGAGACACAAGGGCAGCGTAGAGGTATAAATGCCCTTTCTTTCTCGCTGCAATTGTTTTTTACTCTCTCATTGGTCCTTCTGTGCCTCCAGGCAGTATCATCCTTTTCTATTGGTCACCTCATACCCGGATTCTCTCCCCCTTTTTGGAGAAAGTTGCCAAATGGTGATCTGTTGAATGTTCCCGTGTGCTTTCCAAACTTCCTTGTTCAGCAGGCCCGGTTCCCCCTCCCATCGCCCTTGAAGCCCCTTTCTCTGTCTCTTTACAATGTATGTGATAATTTATCTTTTAATGACATCAACAAATTAAATTTAAAGAGGTTTATTTAATTGGCTTATATAAATGGGAAAAAAATTAAGAACTGACCCAAATATTTGTCAAGTTCATGCGACTTGGCCATCCTTTGCTAAATAAGAATATTGTTGATTTGATTAGATAGGGAAGTCTTTAAAGTCTTGAGCATCAGATCTAATATAGTTGTATAACTTTTGTTACCTAAATTTATCAGTAAAGTCAGCTTATATTAATATATTACAAAATTTGTCAGTGGGGATAATGACCTAAAATGTTGAATAGCTATGTAATGTCTTATCCTTATAAGCAATCTGGGCATAATCATTAAGAACAGGGAAGTTAAGTAGATGTAAGTAGTATAATAAAAGAGATCTTTCCTGCACGAGAAGGTTTCTAACATTCCTATAATAAAAGATAGTAAGTTAATACTATCTCTTAGTTAATAACTAATAAAGGACATTAACTAATACTATTAGTTAATAACTAATAAAGGATATTAAGTTAATATTCAGGGGAATCTGTATAAATAGCAATTTAATTTTTAACACAGCAAAAACCTAAGGAGATAGAGATAAAATTTTGCCTCCAATACAGTTTTTATTACAGAGAGACTAAAAATATTTGGAGCTGTTATTAAACTTGCTTCTAGAAATTATGGTTCATAGTTTTGCCAATCTGTGTGTTCACTGATGGGATAGAGGTTCACAATTGTGTCTTCCCGCTGCTCACTGAAAATTAAGGTCACTGTGGGTTAAGAATTTTAACTAAAACTACTGGAAGTAAAAAGGAAATGAAAAAATCCCTGTGTACAAATATAAAGGAAGATATGCCTCTGATAAGGGAAAGCTAAAGTTTTAAAAAATTATTTTGTTGAGACAAAAAAAAAAAGAGAAAAACCTTTGTCCCAAAAGAGGCTTTGTTCCAGAATGGGAAGAAGAGAAATATAGAAGAAAAGGAGATGGATATATCAGTGGTAGGAGGTTTGGGGAAGATAAATTTTGTAAACTAAATTTTATGTGTGATCAGGCTCAGTATGATTAGATTTGTTGTTAAGTTTTCCTAAGAAATTGATCATTAATAATAAAAGTTGGTGAAATACCTAGAAATCTGTTCCTAGCATTAGGCTTGCTAAGAATCCTTGAACTCTATTAAATAAATTAACTACTTCCATAATTTCTAACGCAATATCAAACAGAACAAGAATGAATTAAATGCCAGAGAAGTTCCTTTGCATGTTTACATGACGAGTCCGTTATCACCAGTGTAATCAGAACGTGCAAATTAAATGAACTCTGTAAGACTGGTCCCACTCAACTTCCCAGTAATGATCTGTTAAATGAGAAGTGCAATGTACCTGATTCCTGAAAAAAAAAAAAAAAAAATTGTATCTGAAAAAAATGTAAATTCATGTTGCTTGTGGAGTCACAGGTCTGGACAGCCACCTGGTCCTCCCCACGTCTTTGCTATTCATTGGTAAAAGCCTTGTGGTCCACAAACTCATTATGGAGTAGGCAAGATGATCCAATTTGTGAAAAGTGGCTAACATAGCTTGTACTCAATGTTTGGTTTGTGAAACCATAACTCTGGGAAACAAGATAAGCTTCAGGTGGTGCTTTTCACCACATGAGGGCGCATTTGAACCTTTACAGATGGTCTTTCAGGTTGCCACCTTCACTGGGGTACTAGCATGTTCCTGTAATAGTTTGTGTTTTCTAGTTGTTAGAAGCTTCCCCATGTAGGAGGCCTCTTGCCACGACAGCAGTGGGAAATTATTAGAAGCATGTTTCCTCTAGGGGACACCCTGGAGAAATTTCTACAGATGGAGGAACCCATTTTACTGGGCAAATTAGAAGGTTTTAATGCATTACGTCACAATATATTTCCATAGGTTAAAAGAAACTGTCCAATATCTACTGACCTAGTAACTATCCAAGATCTACTGACCTAAATCTCTTATGATTTAGATTAGAATTTGAGTCATCTGGAAATGACATCAGAGAAAGACTGCCCTTGAACCTCATTATAGAAGGTCCTTCTCAACACCTACAATGCAGAAAGGCTTCAGGGCCTCAAGACTTAAGTCTACATCTTACATCTCAAAAGGGCTCTTCAGACTCCTGGGATTGTTCACCTGTTTGAAAGGTAATGAGGGAAATTCTTATCCAGGTGCAGACAACATTATTAGATGTCAACGCATTTTCCAAGTTTGTGTACCAAGATGTAACTCCCATCATGAAAGCCCTGTCTGGTCTTCTCCCTTTCCTATTTCCTGCCATTCTAGACCTTTCCTTCTCTTTGTAGCATCAACTATCAATGTTTAAATGGTCCATCAGGCGGTAGAAATGTACCACTTGAAATTTTTCTAGTCTTCTCAGGATTATAGGTTTGGCAAACCAGACGTATATTATAAACTATTTTAGCAACATTAGACGGGTCCTTATTTGGATCATCCTGCCCGAGTCACTATGAGCTTTGTAATGCTAGACTTTAACAATGAAAGATCATAGGAAAAACCCATGGAATCGTAATCTGTGGAGCAAAAGTTTATACTCTAGTAAGGAACCAGGGAAATGGTTGGATCATTGAGCTAAGGGCAAAAAAAGACAAAGTGGGAAATCATTTTATTAATGCCAATGTTGCTCTATATTCCCAATGAGAGACACCCCGAAGCCTCAGAGAACGGAAAGCTGCCCTGGAAATTGCACCCATCACCAGTTGTTCCTTTCCTAGACTTGCCGGGATTAATGCTCTGACCTTTTCCTTTGTTAGCCTAATTGCTACCAGATATAGAGAAGCTATTAGGGTGTTGCCTATAGAAGGTATTTTTGCTTCCAGGCAACACATATTTGGTACATGGGAGTCAGTGGATATGAATGAGTGCTTATATAATGCCATGAGATGACATACAGTAAGGTCCCTGGACAAAAAGTGTGGTTGTACACCCTGACAGCATACAATAGAGGGATCAACTAAGAGTAAGGAGAAATAGATGAGACCTTTGCTCAAACACCACTAGCTAGCTCCCCTCTCTAGCTCCCTAGGGCTTCTACTGGGTATATGGAGAATTCACTTATTCTCTCTGCCTTCTCATTGTGTGGGATACTGTTGTTTGGCTTGGCTCACTCTTGCCTTCCAAATTGCATTCCCTGAGGGGCCTCATAATATTTCCTGTAACTAGAGCGCATAGCAGTCAATAGCAAACATCAGAACCCATCCTGAGTAGATGAGGTTGAATTGGTTTCCACCAAGGAAAGGTTTCATTGGGGTTTCTAGGGGCTCACTCTTGGTGGTAGTAGGATGCCAGTCATATTCAATTTAAAACTAATACACAATTTTATAAAGGTACTGGATTTTGTATCCAACTAGACCTCTCAGATTCAGACAAGCCAAGTTCATCCTCTGGCAGTTAGGCAGGAATATTTGTATACAGCAGGAACATTTAATGGAGGATTACTTAGCTCTTAATCACTTTTTTTGACCTTGTTGGAGGCTTGTTCCTAATATTCCCCAAAACTCAAAGCTGCACTTACCTGTCGCCTGATTATATACGACATATACCTTCACTTACAAGGTGGTGGATACTGCTATTTGTGCAGACATAGCCACTAAATAAATTCATGAAGAAAATCTGAGGGGGAAAAGGAACACATGATGTGTTCATGGGGGCAGCAGTGGCCAGATGACAGGTATGTTACATGGTAAGCTTGGCCCTTTAAGGTTTTCTAACTAACCTTTATGTAGTTTTAGTGAGTCTTCAGATGACTGTGGCTTGTGTTATGAGGCTAACCAAACATTAAATATCTCTTTATATCGGAGATATACTTTGCAGCACACTGTGGGTCCTCAGCCACCATTATACTGTAAACAAGGACTATGACCAAAGGGACCCAGACACTGTTGCATTATCCTGACTGCTGAGTTTTTAATCTCTCATCTTTGACCCACCCTGCCCTTTTCTGAGTCTCCAAAGGCGAAGCTTTATACCCTCTGTACGGACATGTCTACCCATTGCTAAGCTCCCACTTATGACTGAGAACATGCAGTGTATGTTTCTCCAATCCTGAGTTAGTAAAGGATATGGCTTCCAGTTCCACAAGCTGCTAGAAGAGACATTCTTTCCTTCTTTGTCTACAGCTGAGGAGCATTTCATGGTGTATGTGTGTGTCACATTTTCTTCATCCACTCATCAGCTGATAGGCTCTTAGGCTGGTTCCATATCTTTCCAATTTTGAACTGTGCTGTGATACAAATAGTATGACCCTTTAGATAGTTACCTGGTGGTAGAATTTTTTTGTATATTTGTTAGCCATTTATACATCTTATTTAAAATTTTTTTGGTTCCTGTTTTATTGCCAATTTTTAATGTTTTTTTTTTAATTTGAGTTATTTGTAGCTTCTGAATATTAGACTTTTGATATATATTCATAACTTCCACATATTTTCTCCAATTCCTTATGCTATCTATTTGCTTTTCATTATTTCTTGCTGTGTAGAAACTTTTTAGTTTATTTAAGTTCCATGTATTAATTTTTGCTGTTGTTGTATTTGTTTTCAAAATCCCAATCATAAATTCTTTGCCTAGGGCAAGGTCTGGAAGACTTTTTCCTATGCTTTCCTCTAGGATTTTTATGATATCAGGTCTTATACTTCAGACTTTAATCCACTTTGAGTTAATATTTGCATACAGTGAGAGAGAGGGATTCAGTCACATTCTCCTTCATGTGGCTCTCCAATTTTTATTGTTCACTTTATACTATAGAAGCCAGGTTATATTTGTAATGCCCAATAAAAATTAAAAGCTTTCACCCTACCCCACCCATTGACAGCATAAGACAACATGAGAACACTTGGAATAGGAGGATAGAGCCTATTTTAGGTAGAAATTTGTGGAAACTGTCCTTTGGGATAAAAGATTTCTTCTATGGTTTGAAAGAAGAATATGAAGGATTATTCAAAAATGAAACTACAACTATCAAATATATTTGATAAGAATGTTCTACTTACTGATTGTACGTCCTGCAATTGCTGTCAGAGAGGCAGAATTCTTATCAATACAAGACACTTTCACTTATCAGGGCCTTATCACTGATCATAACCACACTCTCCAGATATGTTGTTATAGATATGTATTCATACAATGATATTTGGAGCTCAAGTATTGCTAGAGATATCTTGGCTTCAAATTCAAAAGATCAGAAATGCCTTACGCAGAGAATGATTAAGCGATAGACATATAATCTTAGGCATTAAATTCAGGTGTATTTTCTTAAGCTGTTAATTAATGGCAGACTGAGGTGTATTCTTTCACCTTGACAAGCGTGCAACCCTTGTATCCCTTGATAAATAAAAAGCCTGCGGTGTGCATTGAATTCAGTGTGGAACTCATTTGCTTCTTGAGGACTGCTTTCACTTTTAACTTCCCTTTCTCTTCCTCTTTTATCTTGTGGAGTGTTTGGGAGAAGTTGAAAATAGATTATGCTAAATGAGGTCAAGCCTGAAGCTGAGAAGATCATTGATTTGTTACTTTGCTAAACAAATAAGGGCCTCTCTCACACACTGCCAGTGCTCTCTGTTGTAAGTTCACTTACCATAATGTAAATGCAAAATATTTTCATTCATTAAAAGCTAAGGAGTTGTTTTTATTTAACAAAATCTTTTATCCTAAGCATGCCTCCAAGTTGGTACTGAAGTATTCAGATTTAACTAATCTGCGGAAAACCACTGCAGTGCAGTGTTAACTAAGAGTTCAAGATCTGTAAGGACTGGGCTTCTTCAGGTTACTTTGATTTTGTTTGACTTGGTGTTTGTTCTTTTAATTCTTGGGATACAGGACATTGTTGTGGAAGCTCAGTATGGTACAGTCAACAAGAGCAAATGTCTTTTGTCCTTGAATGGAAGAATGAACCTTATAAAGAATGCACTCTTTCTGATTATTCATTATTTCTAAATGCAAATGGTCTTAACACACACACACACATATGTCCAGTGACTCATTTAGACTCACTAACACTGAGGCAAAGGCAATTTCCCACTGTTTCTTCTTCCACAGGGTATGATTTAGTTATATTTATCAACTGTCCTTTAAAACGCCTACCGAGGATGTCATAAAAGACAAAGCAAAGCAAAAAAAGCCAGAATTCTCTAGAAATTGCATTTGGGTAAACTCTAAGAAGAAATCTTAATTTGTTGAATAAAAGGGAACCAAGAAATCTGGACACTGAGGTAAATTCTAAGCTATTGCTTGATAATTGACAACCAAACTTATCATTAACCATATGATTCAGAAGATTTCAAGAAGCTTTTTAAAGAATAAGATAAATATGCTAACAAACATAACAGAAAAACGAAAATACTTTCATTAATGCTTAGGGTTAACATTCCCAAGTTGGGTTAATTTTCAAAGTGATCTTATTCTTTTGTCTGGAGTCTGTAAATACTCATATAAATAAAAATAATGATGTGTTCTATAACGGGATTCTCAGTTCAGCAAGAAACAAATACCATAAGGAAAGTGACAACAATGTTAACTCTTCCATAAATCTGGGTCACCCAAGGTTTAAACCTCTGTGGGGAAAAGCTTTTACAAAATAAATTTACAGGCTCAAGGAGAACAAATCCCAAGGGTTAGTTCTCACTAAGAAGAATAAAAAAAATTGTGATAAGTTCTGGGAAGTTCAATTATAGGAACAGACAGCAAGAGGTTTTCAGCCAATTTGAAACTAATTCAGTATATTATGGTGAAAAAGGCTGTGGCACAGATAACATCGGCTTGAAACTGAAAGTTGTTGCCCTCGGAGAGACAATAACAAATGGGCTTTATAGTCCCAGCTCCAAGGAAAGAGAGGATAGTGATAAAGAGAGAAACAAAGAAAGGGAAAAAATTATATGCTATCATGCACACACCCAACAGTTAATGCTGTGAGTTGGAGCTACTCAGGTAATCCAATGGATATTCAATAAAGCATTTATTGATTAGTATAAATGAAAGGCAGCAGGAAGTGAAACAAGGACACAAAAAGAGTTGCAGAAATTGTAACAAAAGAACAAAGATTGAATAAATAAGAAGATATGTAAAATCTGCTTATTAATATCATGACATTCCATCATACATTTGTTTCTATATTCAAATCCCTCCCTTGTGTTCTGTTCTTTATTTTCCTATGACTAACAGTGCTCTAGTTTTGTAATTGCAGACACAGGTTCCAATCAACGTGCAAGAAAAAATTGTTCAATATATTTAAAAAGAAATAAAAGAAGCTACATTACATTAATATTTCAGACAATGGTGAATTTTTATAGGAAAATTACAAGGTTTTTACAATTACAATATGACAGTGTCAGCTCCAAGTAATGTCAACTATTCAAATCTTATTTAAAACTAATATCCATATTATGACTGAAAAACAATGCTTCTTTTTGTTCTGTGAAGTTGAATGATATTTTACTTTTTTGACTTGCAAAAAACAGTCATTTTGGAAAGATTCACCATAATGTATTTTAGGTAGCCAATTTCAGATGATACTATGAATAATATAATAATTTTTTATCTTTTATTTTTGAATTATTTCAATGTGCTTTGAAAGTATAAGTTTTCTAGTGTGCATGGACATTAATAGCTAGAGATCTCTAGGGAGCTTTGTCAGATAGAAATATGTAAATTGAGAAACATAGGACTTGATCTAAAAAGTATTAGAAATGTTCAACTGTTTGAAAAATGTTACAATCTCTGCTTTTTCAAAGAAATGAAAAAATATATCCAGACAGAGAGGTATCAGAATTCATAAACAGATCTTATTTCTAATAAAAATTATTTAGGTTTTTATATTCAGTATTAGCCTGCTTGGAATGCAATAGCAAAGTGCAGTAGACTAGGTGGCTTAAACAACAGAAATTTATTTTCTCATATCTCTGGAGGCTAGATCCAAGATCAAGGTGCTATCAGAGTTGGTTATGATGCCATCATCCCAGTTCCCAGACTCTGTGAATGTATTACTTTATTGGCAAAGGAGACTATAAAGTTAGAGATGTTGAGATGGGTAAATTATCAATAAGCCCAATGCAATCACAATAGTTTTCATAAGAGGAAGGCCAGAGGATCAAAAGCAGAGAAGTCACCATGATGAGGAAAGCCAAACCCGTGGAGGGAACGTGACAATGCTGTCCGACTGACTTTGAAAATGGAGGAATTAGCCACAGCCGAGGAATTCAGGGGCCTCTAGAAGCTGGAAAGGTATTGGGGAACCAGTCCCAAACTTCACAGTGGTTCTTTCCCATTGCTTGGCAGAGATGAAAGAATGAAGGAAACTGAAAAGACAGACATAGATTTAAAGTTTTAAGAACAGCATGGGCCAAGGGATCTTTGCTCCTTATTGTGAGCAAAGACCAAGACCCCGGGCTCGCTGCATATTTATTTCATACATCTAGTAGGAGAAGGCCAAAATTTTTACTTCATAATTCTTGCTGGGCTTGCATTTCCCAATTAAACTATATCTTAAAGTACCTACTTTAATCAAATTGATTCACTTCTTATCTCATTCCAACTTATTTATGATTCTAGCACAAGTAGAACATGGGACAGGAACACAATCCAGGAGCAGGATGTGAAAGACCCCAATTAGGCCACATACACAATCACAGGTGTGGCAGTTAACACAAGAAGCTTTGGGCTCAGATGGACTGATGCTTCTGACCATACCAAGGCCACAGAAGAAAGGAGATATTTTTCTCCTTATCTGGTCCAGAGCAAGAGATATATTCCCAGGTGTATCTTATCTTAATCAAACTTGCCTAGAGCATTCTGCTACCCTACAAAGGCTTCAAAGTCTTCAAAAGTGGCAGACCTCAATACCAACTAGAACATTTTCTGGGTTACATAGGTGCCTCTAACCTTCAGTTCTTTTCTAGATTTCCAAGTTTACAGCTAACTTCAAAAGAAGAGAATCAACGTTACCCCCTTATTCAAGACCCCAACAACCCCAACTCACCCTTATTGCCTCCTGAACACAGTAACTGCTTGGTTCTGAGAAGATGCAGTTGTTTGAAATTGGAAAACAAGAATAGTGGCAATATAATCAGATACTATTTACCCAGTTTCTGCTAAGCATGCTATTATTAATTTTGATTTATTTGATTTATGTGAATAACATACAAAACCCACTATACAACTTTTGTTTTTATAGGACAATGAATGAACTAGTCCACGGTGGGGGGTGGAGGAAGGGAGAAGAAAGAGAGGGAAGGAGAGACAGGGTTTGGGGTCACAGTGTGTGACACATCTTTTGGGGCTGAGACACAATTATAAGAGGGAATTTACCTAACAAATACAATCAGTATAACCTGGTTCTTTGTACCCTCATGAATCCCCAACCAAAAAAAAAAAAAAGAAGAAGTTTGTAAGGTGGGAACTGATGCTTTTATCCCCACTTCTCACCCTGAAGAGCTAATTATTAATAAAATAGCGTAAAATGATTAACATTTCTTCAGTGAAACTGGAAAGGTTAGTTCTACATAAAATGGTTTTACAAATTTTTAGATGGCAGAAAGTGGACAGTAAGAATATACTTGAATAAACAGAGGAGGGGAAGGTGCAGCCTAAGTGCTTTGGAAGGAAACGCTGACAAACCAACCTCCCGGACGCAGGAGCAAACCAGGAGCGAGGCAAACAGGGAGCCATCTTTGACATTCGACTATTCAAATTTCTCAGCCCCATTTATTGCAGTGGTTCTCAACCTTCCTCATGCTGTGAATCTTCCTCAGTTCTTTATGTTGTGGTGACCTGTCCCCCAACCATAAAATTATTTTTGTTGCTACTTCATGAAGGTTGTGGCTGGGGGTCACTACAACATGAGGAACTGTATTAAAGGATCGTGGCATCAGGAAGGTTGAGAACCACTAATTTATTGGATAGGGATTCTTATCCCTAGTGTATATTGTTATCTGCTTTGTCAAATATCAATTGGCAATGTGCTGATGGTTTTCTATCTGGGTTCTCTTTCATTGGTCCATGTCTCTGTGCCAGCACCATGCTGCTTTGGGTACTATAGTTTTCTAGGATAGCTTGAAGTTTTTAAAGTTATGCCTCCCAGTTTGTTCTTACTATGTAAGGTAGAATCAGCTGTTCAGGTCTTTTCTGGTTCCATATAATGTGTAGAAATATTTTTTGTCTAGATCTGTAAAAAAATGGCACTGGTAAATATTTCAACCTTTGCAGGCCATGAAATGTTTGTGCCATTATTTAGCTCATAGTCAATACTTTAACACATGAGTAGGAGTTTGAGCTCCAATAAACTTTTACAAAAACAGGCAAAAGGCCAGAGTTGGTCTGCTGTCCAGAGTTTACTGACCTTGTCATAGATAACATAAAAAGATTGAAAAAAACAAAAATAGAGATTCAAACCTTATATGTTTCTAAAATTATTTCTAGAAAGAAGAAATAGGAAAAAACAAGAGATCATCCAACAAATGATAGAAATTGACTAGAATTCAAAAAAGACAAATCTCAAGATTAGAAATAGAATCCAGAGTGACATTGTGGAATATTATACAGAAGTTGAAAACAGAAATGTATTAAATATACATGCCAAGATGTAGAATTATGTTCACTCTTAACAAAATATAGCTTTTGCTGACTGTGCACTATGTTACTATAACTGTAACACATGTATATCTGTGCATATATACTTAATTCTTACTTCCAGCAAGAAAAAAACTCATTCTTCCACTTAAATATTTTCATATTGAATTTTGTTTTTCTTGTATTAGTGTTTCTTTTTGATAATTTAGGTCAAGAATTTCTGTGATTCATTTTGTAAATTCTGTGTCAATTTTATATTTCAGTATCTCCTTAAGCATTATAGACAATAACATTTTGAGGTGTAGGAACAAATCTAGATTTCCATATGTGTTTTTGTAAAGAGATGAGGATCTCTATGTAGGCTAGGCTGGACTTGAACCCTCTTGCCCTGCTAACCCCCAGCTCCAGCTTCAGCCTCCCAAGTAACTGAAACTACAGGTGTGTACCTCTGTGACCACCTCTCTGTCTTTTTAAACGATACATTAATGTTTTCGTATATGCTATGATTTACTAATTTGCAGATAATTATGTGTACATTACTACTTTCTCCAATTTTGCTTGTAATTAAGCCCTCTATCTTTGGAAATTTTTATTTTACAGTTCATACTTATTATTATCTCTTAGTGTTTTATTTAAAAACACTTAACCAATAAATATTAATCTAAACCTAAACAAATTTAGTAAACAAAATTTCTCTCTTATTTATTTTATTGACATAAAACCTTTTATGCTATTGAAACTGTATGTTTCCACATCAATTTTTATAATAAAATTATATGGGATTTATTTTAATTTATTATAATTTTATCACATATTCATACTATTTAAAAGAGCTATAAATATTTAAGTAATGAGACATTAGCAACATATGTGAGATAAAATTATCTTTCTGAAATAAGCAAAACAGTTAAAATAAATGTTTAAAATAATACTAATCTGTGAATAAACTTTCTAAACACATTCATACGATTCAAATTTTAAATTTATATATATAGTTCACATTAAATGTAATGTTCAAATATTATGTTTAGAAGAAATCCTTTTTTCATATGCTCATTTTCCTAAGTTCAATGTTAAAATTTCTTTGAATCCTTAAGAAACTTAATTATCCATATCCATGCCAACATCTCTGGTTTTGGGATTTTGTGATGTGGGCTAAACTTACTGCAGTTAGATGATATCTCAGTTTTGGAGAGACGTTTGGAGAACACCTAGAGATCTAAAAATAGACCTGCCATTTGATCCTACAATTCCTCTACTAAGTATATATCCAGAAGATCAAAAATCACATTATAACAAAGATATATGTACCAGAATGTTTATTGCAGCCGAATTCATAATTGCTAAGTCATGAAAGAAGCCTAAGTGCCCCCATGAATGGATCAATAAACTGTGGTATATGTATACCATGGAATATTATGCAGCCTTAAAGAAAGATGGAGACTTTACCACTTACATGTTTACATGGATGGAACTAGAACATATTCGTCTTGGCAAAGTATCTCAAGAATGGAAGAAAAAGTATCCAATGTACTTAGTACTACTATGAAACCAATTTATAGCTTTCTTATGAAAGCTATAATCCAATAATAGCCCAAGAAGAAGGTGAAAGGAGACAGGGAGGGGAGGGGAGGAGGGAGGATGGGTAAAGGGAGAGTAATTGGTGGGACCACACCAATGGTGTATCTCACAAGGGTACATGTGAAATTTACTAGGTGTAGAATATAAATGTCTTAACACAATAACTAAGAAAATGCCGTGAAGGCTATGTTAACCAGTTTGATCAAAACATTTAAAATTGTATATAAAACCAGCACATTTTACCTCATGATTGCATTAATGTACCCAGCTATGATTTAATAATAAAAAAAAAAGGTGGCGCCTGTGGCTCAAAGGAGTAGGGCGCCGGCCCCATATGCCAGAAGTGGCGGGTTTGAATCCACCCCTGGCCAAAAAAAATAAAATAAAATAATAAGAAAGAAACTTACTATCTAGGAAAAAAATCTCTTTGGGAAAACTTAACCTTTGCACTTCTTTTGATTTGACTTGATTACTTTTGTTTGTTTTATTTATTTTGTTAATTTGTATATAAAATATCTTTTACTTATACAGTTTTCATTAATGATGTTGTGTACAATAACTAAAAACTGAAAATGTAAGTATTCAAATGGCTTGCCCTTATTACACGGCTGCTTCATAGATGAATTTTCCCTTCTTTGCTTGAAATGATCTTTCTCCCACAGTATTCTGTTACCTATTTCAAATATAATTTAGAATTTTAATTTTGCAATTATCATACAACTACTTTAGATGTTAAAATTCCTTCATCCTAAAAAAAAAATTTATCCACTCCAATCTGTAACAAAGTATGTATTTAGTTAGAGAAAATAAGCTTTAGTTCAGTTGCTGCAGAATGGCAAAAAAGTAGAATGGTTTGCTAGTAATTTTATACAGAAAATAATTGTACTACCACATTTTTACTGTAACGCTTAAAAATTACGTAGTTATTTATAGTAAATGTTTAACAGAATCATACTGTGAGAACATGAGCCACTGATATTATTTATATTCATTCCAGCCATTCACACTGTCTTATAATTAGCTTCTGCATGATTTTGAGATTGTTTGCAATAATTTAATGGGAAGTTGGAGTTCATGGAGTCCTTTATGATAATAAGACTGTTTTATCTGTAATGCAAATTATAGGGTGATGACATCATTGAGATAGTGAAAAACAAATAACAATTAAAAATCCATAATGATAATTCTAATTGGAAAACAAATGTACTCACTAAAATTTTTCAGAGATGTATTTATCTCAATTAAAGTATGCTAGCAATGGAGTTGAAATGATTTTCTTTTTTTTTATGGGGATTTCAATGATGAAATAGTCACCTTAATTTACAACATTAATAACTGTTAGAAATTCAAACAATTTAATTGATCTCAAACTCCACAATGAATTCAGTGATCAATGATGTATCTAGTATCACTTAATTAAACTAATTCTTTGAAATATAAATATTTAAACATAAGTGCTATTAAGTTCTTTAATGGATTTTCTATATTCAGAGATTTAAATTTCTTAGCAATCTCTTTAACAATGAAACGAGTATTCTTTAGAGTTTTTATATGAGGAGAGTTTTTAATTGTATTTTTGGAAAAGAAATCAACTTTGGCTGAATAACAGGTTATGAATTTAATGATATTTGACTGAGGAAGTACAACCCTTTTTGTGCAAATCCTGTAAAAAACAAAGGCTTTGTAAAAGGTGTGTGTGTGTTTAGAGAGCTGAGATGTTCTCTGCTCTTATTTCTCAAGCCTGCGTGCCTTCTCCATGGGAGAAAACAACAAACAGACTCAATAACCCATAAATTCATATTAACCCAGCTGCAAAAATAACATTAAAATAGTGATTACTATGCAGTCATAATTATTTTCATAATTTTCTAAACCAATTTATATGGCTAGAGTCAAAATGATTAAGAATGGAGTTTGAGAGAGATTACAATTATTACACAAATACTTTTTAATGGCTCAATTAGCAGCATTTTGAAAAAAAAATGGCTTGAAAATGAGGAGTTCATGAATTCACATTTGAGATTATATAAAAATATTACAGCAGAGAAATAAACATTCTATAATAGTTAGATGTACTTTTCTTTTTCCAGTAATATATCACAACTGTATGTTTAGGATTAGAAGGTGTACAAACTATAGAGAGAAATAGAGACTGAAAAATAGAAGTTCTATGTAATCTAAATAATATATTTAAATTATATAAAATAGATAACATATATGTTATTTTATATTATGCATGCACATTATAAATCTAATCTTAATACAAATTGATAATCAGTAGTACTAACAGAAAGCCTTAGAGGATTTCCCCAATCCAAGATAATTCACTTGAGCAGGAAAAGAAAAGCTTTAGGCCTGGAAATGAGGAGAAACAGTCCTAGTACCAGAATTCCAAATGTGGCCTTCATTCTTACTGTCCAAGACAGCTGACGGAGCCTCATTAAAAAGATTAGGAAAGATAAAGGGGAACAGGGGAAGGGGAGGAGGACGCTCTTTACCTTATAGGAATGCCCCCTGGAGGTCCCCCTCACTTTCATTAAGGTTTTAAAAAAAGGCGTGTGAACACACTCACACATACTTGTTTCCTCAGACTGTTAATATTTTGGTTTGATTAACTATTTATAGAAATACAGATTGAAAGATAGATACAGGTTGCATGTAATATTTACAAAGATAGGATAAATAAGATTTTATTATTGACAATCATCGGGTAGTAGGACTTTAATTATGTTTTCTTTAGGCCATTTATTTGCTCTTAAATTCAGTATTGGTATTGAGCATATATTACTGTTAGAATTAGATATTTTAAGAATTTATGAGGTGTTCATATGCCTTTATGCAATCCTTATACATAATGCTGAGATATTTGTCCTTGTCATTATTAGAGTGATGTATGATGAGAATTTTTATTTCCATTGAGCCATCTTTTATTACAGTGGAAAAAAATCCAAGCTTCGACTAATAAAGGCAAATTCAACAACTATTATTGTTAATATTTTTTCTAGATCTCATGTACACAAACACGCACTGAATGAGTTAAGGTGAATAAAAGGCACCCCCATTGTGTGTTGTAAATGGAAAATAAACTATTGAGAAAAGTGTAATATTACTAAGGATATACAGATCGTTTTTGAATGTGGTATTTTTGTATTACCTTGTATTGTCTGCACTACCTTGAAATCAAATTGATTAATATATTTTCTATTTTATTTAGATTATAAAAGCGTTTCAAGTTTTCCAATATCAGTGTAGGGTAGGGGGAAGGGAAAGAGAGAGAGAAAGAGAATGAATTTACTGCAATTTTATTTCTACATTGGAAAGATCCAGCTAACACTTGGGAGTATTTATGTTCAGGGCAATATTTTTTGTGCTTTTATTTATTAAATTTTTGGTTCTCAACAACTACTTTAGGAGATAAAAGTATTCTGATCTCTATTTTACAAATGTGTAACTAAGTTGTAAATAATGCAATTAAATAATGGAGCTGATGGGAACTGAGACCAGAGAACACTATTTTAGACTTAGTGACTTCACCAGTATATTTTTACATTATTGTATTTAAGAAATGTTTCCACTATAAGTCCATTTCAGAAAATAGATTAAAAGAGTTTTTAGATGTACTCATAATATTATACTTTCTTAAAATGATATTAAAACATTGTACATGTCATTATACTTTTATCTTTGGCAAGATATCAAAGTATAGAAATCTATCTTTGATGATTTGCTTTATAAATATGCAAAGAAAATTTTAATCTTTCATGTTCAACTAAACTTTTGATCCAAAATCTGTCTCTATTCTGACTTGCCTGTGCTATGTAACCTAGCTCTCTCTATACCTGTCTTGAGAAGTTAATTCACATGTCGTATCTTGCCTATCAATTCTAGTTTGGTCTGAAATTCCAGACAACAGCCATGCTTTCACCCAATGTTTTGTGTTTTCTGTACTAACTGAAGGAGCTAACAGTTGAAAGAAAGTGATGGTACTGGCCAAACTCTCTGCCTCAAGCTTAAGTGACCTCAATATTTGACTACTAAAAGTTCAGTTTCCTCCTTTGTAAATTGTGGGGCCTATTGATAAGCACCATACCTACTTATAGGACTTGTAAGCATATCAGAGTTCATATTTAATAATACTTTGACATTAGTGAAATAGTACTCTATTTAAACTATTATCATTATTATTATTATTTTTTAAGACAGAGTCTCACTCTGTTGCCCCGGGTAGAGTACCGTGGCATCATAGCTCACAACAACCTCAAATTCTTTGGCTCAACCAATCCTCTTGCCTCAGCCTCCCAGGCAATGTAATGCCCGGCTATTTTTAGAGACAGGGTCTCGCTCTGGCTCAGGCTGGTCTCAAACCTGTGAGCTCAGGCAAGCCACTGCCTCAGCCTCCCAGAGTGCTAGGATTATAAGCATGAGCTACTGCCCCTGGCCTAGTATTCTTAACTAACTTAACTTTTAATTCCTTCACTATACAATAAACATCTACTTTTTCCTAATGGCCTACCTCCTAGGCATTACACTTCTTAGCCTTAATTTTTTTCTTGTTATCTGAAACCTATTATTGTGATGGAGTTATGGCTGCCAAGGAGGTGATGACTTATGCATTATATTTTGAGGGTTAAGGAGAAACAAAGTTTTTTACACTTCATCTGAAAATTATGGAATGTAACTGCAAAATGAGACCATAATGAGATGGAGCACTTATAACTGATAAAGAGACTTAGTGGCCAGGTACAATGGCTCACAGCTTTAATTCTGCTTTTGGGAGGATTGCTTGAGCTCAAGAGTTCAAGATTAGCCTGAGCAAGAGTGAGACTCTGGGGTGGCATCTGTGGCTCAAAGGAGTAGGGCGCTGGCCCCATATGCGAAAGGTGGTGTGTTCAAACCCAACCCCTGGCCAAAAGCTGCAAAAAAAAAAAAAAAAAAAAAAGAGTGAGACTCTGATAGTATTAAAAATAAAAGAAAAAAATTTAGCTGGGCATTGCGGCATGGTCCTATAGTCCCAGCTACCTGGGAGGCTGAGGTGTGAGGATTACTTGAGCCCAGGAGTTTGTCATTGCCATGACTAGGCTGATGGCTTTAGGGAGAAGGCATGCATTCTAGACCTCCAGCCTGGGGCAACAGAGGAAGACTCTATCTTAAAGAAAAAAAAAAAAGGAAAAGAAAAAAAATATAGGATATCATATGGTTTATGATTTTTCTTAGTTAGAAGTAATTATATATCTTTGTTAGATGTAATACATATACTATATGCATATTATATAGTACATTTATATTTCTTCATATAAATATATAAACATTCACACACATGACTTTTTCATATAAATTTTTTATTTGGTTAAAAAGCTGAATATTTAATAAAATCAGGAAGAATCATTTGCATTTCCTAAGTACTCATATTATCATGTGTGAAAAATAATGATATTCTTTCTTTCAAATATTAAAGGCTTTAATTGCTTTTCTTTTCTTTCTTTCTTCTTTTTTTTTTTTTTTTTTTTTAAACAGAGCCTCAAGCTGTCCCCCTGGGTAGAGTACTCTGGCATCACAACTCACAACAACCTCCAACTCCTGGGCTCAAGTGAGTCTC
>NW_003852428.1:2361981-2378689 GCF_000181295.1 Otolemur garnettii | reverse complement strand
CCTCCCAAGTAGCTGGGACCACAGGTGCCTGCCACAACGCCTGGCTATTTTTTGAGTGCAGCCATCATTGTTGTTTAGCAGGCCTGGGCTGGATTCAAACCAGCCACCTTAGGTGTATGTGGCTGGCGCCTTAGCCACTTGAGCCACAGGCGCCGAGCCTTTAATTGCTTTTCTTACTTTACTGAGCTAGGTAGACTTTCCAGCATAGGATTAAGTAGAATTCATGATAGAGAGTATTCTTGCCCTATCTCAAAGAAAATAATTTCATCATTTTAAAATTAAGCATAATGTTTGTGGGAGGTTGTCAGGATAATAATTTCCTTTGTAGTCCTAACTGGCTCACATGACTTATATTAAATAGCTTAGGTTCTTGTCTATTTAACTTTGTGCATCTCTTGAGAAGTTTATGTAATTTTTCTGTCTTCTTCTGTTAGCATCGTAAATTTGAGTTGATTAATAAATATGAATTCCTGCAATGCATGCATCTCCAGAATGGTGTGTTATCATTAAACATTTTGGTGATTGACTTTATTAATATTCTGCTTAAGAATTTTGCATTGAAATTTGAGAGAGATGACATGCTTGACATTCATGTCGAGAGATCTTATAGTGACAAAGCGCGTTCCTGCATTTTCCAATCTCTGTAAGAATTTCTAAATGATTAATGTTAGTTTGTTAACATGGATAGTAGAATTTACTGGCAAAACCACTAAGTTGTCAATTTTCTTTGTGGGAAATTTTTTAATACAAACTCCATTTCCTTTATGCTGTTTGAAATACTTCTGGTTCCTTTCTTCATAAAGATTTTATACCATTTAAGAATCTATCATTGATCAACTGCGCATTTTAAAAAGATAACATGGCTTAACTGTGGAAAATGGAAGATAGACCCCTACTTGAGTGAAAGTAGAGGAAAGGATTACAGTAATTCAAATTAGAAGATTATAGATGACATATAGTCTGGACAAAACAAAACACCTCAATGTGAGCATTTACGGAAACAAGAAATAGAATAGTACAATTACCAACAACTAAGTACATTATTTTAGTAGGGAAATCTTGTAGTTAAAACAAGCAACATGATGAAATGAAATAAAAATAAAATAGAAACGAGAAAAATGTAACCTAAAAAATAAATAATAAGGGAGATTAGGATTATTCTAAAACTGTGAAAGTTCTTTATAAAAATAAGATATTCAAAACCTAACAAAGAAAAAAAGGAGGAATAAACATTCAAAATTAGAAATGAAAGGGAAATAATACTCCCTGAAAGAGAAAATTAAAAGTACTGTAAAAGCACTTTGCAAAATCTTATACAAGTGAATTTAATATCTTATTGAAAGAGATCATTTCCTAGGGAAAATGTAAATTATAAAGATGTATCTCAAGAGGGATCCCCAAAACTCAACAGATCCTACCAGTAGAACAATTTAGGGCATTCATGAGAGCTCAATTCTCCAGGCCATGGCCAAAAGGGTACATTCAGATATATTTATGGATGAATTATTTCAATCTTGCTTAGAAAAAAAACATTCTGATGTTATATAAACTGCACCGAAGCTTGGTTTCTGTGCATCTGGCGAGCAGAAGCACTCACTACCTTTCTAGCATTAGACTAACTTTTAAAGACTGTAGTGTGAACAGCCTTGGAAGACAACGAATCCAGAGTAGAGGACAATTCTGTTTGCTGTTCAGTATAATAAAGGCAATGTCTTCCTCTAAGGCAAAGTTTGGGGAGAGTATTAATATCCATTTATGAAAGCCAGGTTTCTTGAGCCTTGCTCCTCAGCTATCATTTAAATTCGCTGCATGTGGAACGTCTGAGGGACCACGCTCCTCCCCTCTGGACTTAGGAGGTAAGGTGAAGGAATATGAACATGCTTCCTGCCCTGATGTCAGAATGCCCCTTTTTTCTCTGAACCAGTAATTTTGTGCCTTTTTTTAAAATTTATGAAATCTCAGTCTGCTTACTTGTTAGCTTGCAAATGGAGTGAAATCCCAGAACCTCCAGAGGACCTTAGGCCTTCCTTTCTTTGCTGTGCATTTTTCTCCATCCAGAATATTTCTTTCCTTGTCTCCATCAGTGACACCACCATACCGTCGCTTTGCGTGATACTTACCTTTCAGACTTTATCTGACCCCCACCCCATGCGTGGACTAGAAGCCCTCTTAAAATCTCAGATAGCACCTTGACTGTTTTATAATCTCTCCCAGTAGCTTGTGTGTGCGCATGTGCTGCCCATACTCCATCATGGGTGTCAAGTAGAAAATCGCGTCCATTTTGTTTAGTGTATGTTTAGCGCCTAACATAATGTCTAATATAGACAATCAGAAAGAGGTAAAAATAACCCAATTCTTCAGAGCCATGTATGATACTTTAGATGTGTAATATGTCTCTTATTATTTATTTTGGTATAACCTCTCTAGAAAACAGTGTGGTGATTTCCCCAAAGAACTAAAAGTAGGCATACAATTCCATCAGGGAAATCTCATTACTGGGCATCTCCTCAAAGGACAGAAAGTCATTATATAAAGTAAACATGTTTTTGTTTTACTTTCTGTGTTTTAGTTTGCTTCCAGAAAATTGTGAGGGGTTTATCCTTGGATTATTTTATTTTCTAGATTTACTTTCCTTTTTATCTGCAAAGATGATTTTTTCAAAGCATGTATTTTCGAAGGACGTTGCTAGGACCTCTTGAAGGTCAAGGTTCATTTATCATTTGTTTACTTTTATACCAGCATTTTACGGTATGTCAAAAAATCATTAATTACACAAGCTAATTTGAGGTGGGAATTTTCTTAACATTAGATTAAAATGACATTTTGTAAAATATGAAAGAATTATGATTAATTAAATATGTGGAAGCTCTGTAGTTCCATATTAATGAAGTTATATTTGACAATCTTAAATAGTCAAATATATTTACCATATACTAGGTAAGATGCATACTATAAAAATGTTAACAAAAAGAAATAAATATTAAGTTTCACTGAGGAATAAAAGAAAGAATTATTAAGTTTCTCTCAGTACTTTATCTTTTTAGAAGTTGCTGCACTTGACTCTTTTCAATTTTTTAATAAAACAATCAAAAACTATGCTTAGTTCTTTCAATAATGGCATAGGCAGACTTCTAAAGAAGATACTCTTGAATAGCTTACCCAACTAAAATAAACTAGAGCTTTAAGAATATCAGTAAAAACAAAATGTGAGTTTTATGTTAACTGAGAGAAAATCTTCATTTAGTTGGAAATGCTATTTTTAAGTCCATAGAAACAGTGCAGAAATTATTTCAAAATCACTATTTTGTGCTGATAATCTCAGAGTTTTAGAGATATATCAGAGAATTGCAAAAAAATAATAGCAGAACTCCATTTTGAAGCAATTCATGTGAGAAAGAAAATGACTCTTTCCTAAGTAGACAGATAAAGGAAAATAAAATAAGATAAAACATATAAGTACAGTTTTCTCTAATGTTAATGGACACGTGATATTATCCAAATTATTTTCAGTTTAACATACTCAGAAGGATTTTGTGTGAGAGGAGGTCTATATATAGTCACTGAATGAGAGTGGATAAGGTAATTTTACAGTGCACATCAGGAAGAATACTTTCCTGGAGAGCCAACAGGATATTTTTACATTTCCATTGCTTTAATGATTCTAAAACATTATGTACTCCTACACCACACAAAGAAAGTGCTGGCTACAGAATAAGATTGAGAGCTTTAGCTCTTTTTGAACAAAAGCGTTGTCTCTTTGTGTGCTCTGAGAAAACTGTTCTTACACGTTCCAAATTATTGGTCTCTATGGTGTTGGCATTTTATCCCCACTATCGTCTCTCGGTTTTCGTGATTGTTAGACAATGGTGACTGCACCTGGTAACTAGGGTTTACACTTTAGCGTGTTGTTCTATATAGACGTTGATAACTCTGTCTGTTCCTCACTTAATTTTAAGGGGAATATCATCAGTGATACTACAACTGTATATATCTAATGTATAAGAGTTTATTTTGTCATCGTAGTTGAAAAGGTATGTTCTTATAGTGGGGAATGTTTTAAATTCAAAACTGTTTATTCATTTTTAGAGGGTAATGTGATCCTTAATATTCCACCATTTTTCTAGAACATTTTTCTTCTTCCACTGCAAAATCTGTGTACCTAAATATGTGAAAAAATCTAAATATGTTTCTTGATTCAAATCCAATATTTTCTGGTGTTTATTGTAAAATTAACTGATGAAAGCATGAATTTTCAAAAGTGTTAACATATTTTAGAATATTGGTGATGCAAATATTACAGTTCTTTTTTTTTCCTGTTTTTTAAATAACAACTTGAACAAAATAACAGCAATTTGTTTAGAAATGCAGTAAGGTACTCCCTGGACCCTCACTTCATACTACACGCATATGGCTTACCAATGAAAAATCAATGTAAATACATCAACTCTGACAGACTGTTATCAATATTTTATAGAGCCAAAAATCAACCTGAAAGATAACCTTTTGAAACTCAGAGGAAAATACACAGTTTCAATTTGCTAGTCATTCTCTTTCAATGCAGATAAAGCCAGAGATCAGGTCTTTACCACTATATGTTCTCCTATGAATTGTTTCAAAAATCACATTTCCTGTTGAAAGTAACTTTTATCAGAATGAATCCAAGATTTAGACTGCAGTGTTTGACAAAATTTTAAAAACTCACATATTCACATAGTTTCTTATAGGAGTTATGTACTGAAATTCTCAATACTCAGTTATTGGTAACTTGTCATTCCTGACCTGGGTGTGAAGGTACCTTCTAACTCAAAGAATGAGGCCATTAACGTTTGTCTATTCTCACAATTATGAGAGGGACTTTACCCAACAAATGCAATCGGTGTAACTGAATTCTGTGTACCCTCCATGAATCCCAAGCAATAACAAAATAAGTTTGTCTATTTCAACATTGTATGAAATATTTTATCTGTTAAAAAAATAGAGTTAAATGTTTACTCTATTCCGGGAATTTTAGAGAATTTACATTACTTAATCTAACTGCATTGAAGAAAACTTGGCATCATTAGCCTGGTTGTAGAACTGGGAAAACTAGGGTGAACAGAAGTCAACTAACTTATTCAAAGTCACATAGGCAGGTGCACGACCTGTAGCTCAATGGGTAGGGTGCCGGTCACATATAACCAGGCTAGCAGTTTCGAACCCGGCCTACATCAGCTAAACAACAACTGCAACCAAAAAAAAAGCCAGGTGTTGTGATGGATGCCTATAGTTCCAGATTCGTGGGAGGCTGAGGCAAGAGAATCACTTAAGCCCAAGAGTTAGAGGTTGCTGTGAGCTATGATGGCACAGCACTCTACCAAAGGCAACATAGGCAGTAAGTAATAGCATTCTATACCACTTTCCAAAGGTAATTTTTTGAAGGCATGTGCTATCTTCTTGATATAATTGTGGTTTTAAAGAAGTGTTGGACCTTGGAGTATCCATCTCCATGGGTGATTAGATTTTACTGGTTTAAAAATAGATCCACAGAAAAGTACAATAAATCTTTCCTAAGCACTAGATCTTTTAGACTATTTCAAAAATGTATTTTAGAATAGTTCAAGTATTTTTCTTATCACAATTAATGCTTAAGGGATAATTTATCACCAACAAAAACCTTTGTTAGTGTTTTTCAGAAATCACATTGAATAGCTATTTGTTTTCTATAATGCTCTGCTTTTAAAAATATGGAAGAAAACAGATGGGGGTGTAGGGAAGGAAAAAGGGAATTAAAGTTTTCTGTATGTTCTAATTGCATAAAATTCTATGTTCTTATTTTGAAAATTTGTGGATGGTTTTCTTAAAAGAAATTAAAGACATTTAGGCAGAAAATCCACATGATATTGTGAAGAAAGTATAGCTTTAGGGTGGGGAAGCTTGGCTTGTAAGAGCCCTGAGACTTGAAGAGGAGACTGGGACAAAGTAGACACGTGGTAGGAGAAGGATATTACCGTTCATATGTCCACAGCAGTCTGGATTCTCTCTGGGTTTATCTTTTAGGCCCTGAGGGAATAATTAACACAGATATATTCAATAGCTCTCAGAAGCATCATATTTGGTCCCAGACCTGAGAAACCATTATTGTAGGATGGGTCCAATTGAAAGATAAATCACCACAATTACAATAGGATCCTTCTCTTATTAAAAAATATTTTACTGTGTATGTTCTAACGTACATATGTATGTTAAATGGATATGTTGAAACAAATTAACACACCCATCATCCCAATCACACAATTGTATTCCCCTTATAGCAATGACTATCATCCACTCATTTAGCAAAAATCTTAATTGCAATACACTTTTATTAACCATGAACTTTATGATGTATATTAGATCTTTGAACTTGCTCACACCATGTGTTTTCTACATGGTATCCTTTCACCTATATTTCTTCATTTCCTCTTCCTCCAACTCAACTCTGAAAACAGTGTGTTATTTTCTGTCTCTCTATATTTGAGTTTTATATTTTAGATTCCACATTATACGTGAGATCAGACAGTATTTATCTTTATGTGTCTGGCCTATTTCACTTAGCATAATGTCCTCCAGGTGCTTCAAGTTGTGAGAAGTGGCTGGATTCCCTCCGGTTTTAAAGATGAGTCATATTCCACATCACAGTTTTTTTAATCCATCCATCCATTGATGGACACCTGGGTTTCTTACATATCTCAGCTATTGTGAATAATGATTCAGTGAACTTGGAAATGAATATATCTTTAAGAGGTGATAATTCTACTTGTATTTTAAAATGAAACCTCATAAATTATGCTAGTATAACAATCAGAAACAGTAAAGTTTCAGGGTGGCCATTTTACGATGTCTCATTCCATTCTTGTGTCTAGCCCCTGCCTTCACTGTGACAGATGAGGGCAGAGTTACATCAGCATAGCCAGGTGTTAATCCATTCCTGAGTCCGTGGGCATTTAGGCTGTTTCTGTATTCTGGCAATTGTAAATTGAGTGGCAGTAATAATCTAGTGCAAATGTCCTTATGGTAAAATGATCTTTTTTTTCTGGGTAGATGCCTCGTAGTGGGATTGCAGAGTCAAATGGATGTCTAATTTGAGATCTCTGAGGATTCTCCATACTTCCTTCCAAAGAGGCTGGATGAGTTTGCTGTCCCACCAACAGTATGAAAGCCATAAAAAAAAGATAAAAAAAAATGGTGATTTCATATCTTATGTAATATCCTGGATGGAGTTGAAATATATTTCTCTTAGTAAAGTATCTCAAGAATGGAAAAGCAAATATCCAATGTACTCAAGAACAATATAAAGCCAGTAGACAATCCAATGTATGCCCAAATGGGAGAAAAACTCATTTTAATCCAAGCTGGGGGGAGACGTTGGGGTCTCTCACTGAATGGGCATGAGGGGGTGGGGGGGTTGGCACACTTTTTATACGTCAGACATAACCACAACATGAATTCTACCCAACTAAATCAATTATTTTGACCTGGTTGCTTGTACTCCCACATTAACTTGAAATAAATTTACTAAAGAAAAAAAAAGCATGGCCAGCTGATAGCTTCAGTTGGGCATTCTTTTCTGGATGTGGTATCTTACTGGAACAAGTCTACTTGATATGAAGTTATTGATCTGATAAATTATATGAAAACACAACACTGTACCCCATGATTGCATTAATGTACACAGCTGTGATTTAATAAAAAAAATCATTCTTTTGAATCCCTAACAACCACAAGGATTAAAAATTCTCTTTTATGTGCAAAGAACAACAGTAGACATTGTGATCGTGGCACAGTGCTATAGTAATATTCCTGTTCCCTGTCACTACATAGAATAGATAGGTCTCGAAATCTTGACTTTCTGCACAATTTCTTCACTTTTCACTCTAATGTTGCCATCATGCTAATTGGAAGTAGCAAACAGAATGTGGCAAGTGTAAACAACTTCTAGGAAGACATATGCTTGTCACAAGTGGAAGATAAACTCTCTCTGCCGAACTGGTAAAATTTTTAAGTACGAAGGATTTGCGGAATTTTGTAGCACATCCCCTAAGAGAAAGTTTGAGTTGTGTGCCTCGCAAACACCATTACTAAGAAAGTAACGTAACATTGATGAATAAGTATATACTATTTGGGGGAATACTGACTACGGTGTTTTCGCTATGGAAGGATGCCAAATTTAAGTGGATCTCAAAGCAAAAAGAGCTCTGGTGCAAGCACCACCTAGACATCACCTGCCCTACCACTCAGACACATGCTGCCACCCAGCCACTAGCGCCAGGCATAGCTACACTGAGTAAAAATGCTGTGCCAAAGTCTCTCATATGACACAGTAGAAGAGTTTCAGGAAAGACAGATCACATTTTTATTTTGGCAGAAAATCAACCTCCATTTCAAAACTATGCATTGGTTTATTTCTAGGCCCCAGCAGAAACGAAATGCTTGACCACAGCATTTCTGAAGCTGCCCATCATGAGCAGAGTGTTATGGGGTCCACCGAGCCATACCGTCAGGAAAGCACAAAAGCAAGCCATCCCGTGAAATGTTACACTCAAGATCTGACCTAGCCAGATCCGATGCCTCCAGTCAATTACGTGATCAGGTATCCCAGGCTCCTGCGGCGCTTATCTCCACGGCATGGGCATTTCTGCTTCCACTCAGATGTGTAGCTTTACTGGGCCGCGGCAAGACCAACTGACAGAGGAGAAGAAAGTGTACTCCTGCTTGGTGAAACACTGCACTGAGGTTAACCTTAAATACGCTGCCATTACTCTAAAATAGTTTAAGGTGGGACATAAAACTCATACTGGGAGTGATGGACTGAAATATCCCATTTTTATGGAATGAGAAATTGCCTATGATAAGAATAGACAGAGAACATGGGAGTGGCCAATGGAGGAGGAGGATGATGGGATAATCTGAGATGAGGAAATCTGGCAGGGAAGCAGGGAGGCAGGAGCACATTTCAATCAAGTCTGTGCATTTTTATGTGGCAGGTTATTCTATCAAACTATATGTGTCATAGAAGTGGCATTCCAAAAGTACATAAGAGGATAATTTAACCTATGGAGAGTGGCCAGTCTTTAGCCTTGATCCTCTCCCCTTAGAAACCTGGTGGGAGATGGAGGCTCTGCGTGGACACAGCAGTCCACTGGGGTGTCTTTCCCAAAGGTGCTCTAAGTATTGCCTCTGCTGGAAATTCAGCCCACATGTTGCAGCTCCTCTGCTCTGCTCTCATGCTCTGTGGGATCCCCCTTCTGAATAAACTGCCTTGATGTGTATAAAGCTTTTAAAAAAGGACTGGGTCCTCCTGAAGAGAGACAGAGAGAATCTTCTGCTCCTTTTAAAAACATGAGCTCACATGTTGCTAGGGTTCAGAGGACTTCAGAGCCTACCTTGTAGCAAAGTGTGTCACTCTCCAGTACGTAAGCAGCCTCCAGCCAGTGACCAGAAAAGAGCCAGGACCCTGAGCCCAGAGTTGTAGGGAGACAAAAGCTTCCAACAACCTGAGTGAGCTTGGAGGCAGAATATTTTATATAAACTTACAGATAAGAATAGAACTCTAGTCTTGGTGGCAGCCCAGTGAAACCCTGAGCAAAAGACTCAGATACACTCTTCCAAATTTCTCACCCATGAGAACTTTTGAGATAATAAATCTGTGTTGTTTTAAACTGCTACATATCTTAAAATGTATATCTTATAAAGTTTACTAAACTAGGGGAAAGAAAGGCTTGCTTCCAAACTTATCAATTACAAATAAACGATATATTGATTTCAATGTTTAAATGTTTTTGTTGATTTAACTTGGATTTCACATCTTTAGTTTTCATGATTTTGTCAGAGTCAACTGTGACAGGGAAATCACTAGATCTCAGATATGAACAAATTTAAGTGATGATGAAAGACCTTCTTCAGGTATTGACCTTCACGACAATTCCAAGTGCGAAGCTGAGGAAAAGAAATGAGATTTAGAATCCCACTAAACAAAAAAAATAATAAAGCTTTGATTTAAAGCAGGATTGTTCTAGATTGTTATAGGAAAAGAGATGGAGGGACAAATCTAAATAAGAATCTGGCCAGCACATTCTTGAGATTGTCACTTTAACTGAATATCTTCCAGAGAAGCATTATTTACGTGGATTTATCAACTGAACTGAGTTTGCTTAAATACAGCAGAGAATAAGCTTTGCACAAGTTATTTCTCTGCAAAGTGGCCAAAAATAAATTATACAAATTAAGAAAAAACACATAGGGTACAATGTACACTACCTTGGTGATGGGTACACCAAAAGCCCAGACTTCAGTATTACCCAATCCATCCATGGAACAAAAAGCCACTTGCCCCAAATCTATTGAAATTGAAAAAGAAAGACACTTAAATGTTAGCATTTCATGCATTGAGCTCTGAGCAATTTCCACCAAGTTTATTTGAAATTTTTAATTAAGATACTTAGAATCAAAACTTTAGTATGCTTTAGAGAATTTAGTGACTATGATGTTACTACCTGACATTTCCTTCATAAATGGATGTAATTGATGAGTCAAGGGCATAATTGCCACATTAAGATGAAAAGTCAATGTTGAAAGTTTGGTTTGCCCTGTCTCCAGAAAACTGTCTGATTTTGCACAACTGAAAAATTTCATGTTGTAGATGTCCATGGGCAATGTCCAGTAGTAAAAGTCAGGGATGCCAAATTTGTCAAATCAATCATACAACGCAATATAAACTGTTAATGTCCTAATTCTGATGTCACGTTTATTGAAATAAATCAAAATGGGTTTTGTTGATAAAAGAACTGGAGTCACATTTCATTTCCTTTTCCCAAAATGTATCTGGCTTAATATTCCAATGCATATTTTCTGGCTGGAAATTGTATGAGCCATGATCTTAGCTAGGCAGAAAAGATTATTTTCTATATTCTTTATTAGCAACTTTTATGTTCAATATGAAACTAAATCTGATGAATAAAAAAAGAATTTTAACCAAATAAGGCTAAACCTAGTTAGTTCAAGGATTTATACTTTAATTTCACTTAAATTTACATTTAGTTCTCGGATGCTCTGTTAGCATCAAGATTTTGAGATTGATGGTTTGAATGGCTAGAGGTGCTTGGTCATTGATCATCATGTGGCACAAAAGCACAATTGTTTCTGATTCCTCGTGACTTCTAAGATGTGTCCACAGTCATATGTGGCATTTTAGATTGCTAAATAGAGCATCAGTTAGTGGTCTACTTGGCAATGTTTCACTTATTTCAGTGAATGAATATCCAACATACCCAAATATAGGCTTTCTGAATTCTGCAGTATTCCTTCTCAACACAGTTAACAATGTAGACCCATAAACAAGGATCAGACTTTTATGTGTCAGTCGTAATTAGCACAAGCACAGACCATCTTCATTAATTATGTAGTGTTCACAATAATTTCCCTGTGTGTTACTTTATGGAAAAATTGCTTAAGTCAAGTTCCCTGGTATTAGAAGTTTTTAATTCCCTTTTAAGCCCCTCACAATACTGACTATGTAATTGTTAATTTACTCTTAGAGCTACTCTGCTGTAAGCCAGAGTTAATCCAATATTTGAGATTAGGCTGATTCACAAAATAATCAAAATAACGGATTGCTGAAAACTTAGGTAGCTTCTCAGTCTTTCAAATAAGTTTGATTAATCTGTTGGGTTTTAGGTATTTCAAATTCTGAACCAACTGGAGAATTTCCTCTTTTTCCAACACCAGTGAGATTCCGCAGTGAAATAATAGATCTCTGCCTTTTTGCTATTTCTCCTTTCCTTTGACACACATGTGAACCATGAAAACATTTCCCAGGCCAGCTGCTTTCTTCTTTCCAGTCAAATCAACATGATGTCATCCATAGGAGACATTAATGTGATATTATCTACAATGGCATATCTATGATGATAGCTGTGGACTACTTGGGGAAGAAAAAACAGTAAGATATTCCTGAAAAGGAAACTAAAAGGACATTTTAGTTCCTTTCAAGAGAAAGCAATCTTTTCCTATGCTTCTCTGTGGATATAAACCAGAGTTTAACATGCTCTTTTATAAAGGACCTAAGAACAAGTATCTTAATCTTTGTGGACCCTTGAGTCTTTGTTGACAGTACTCAAGTTTGCCATAAAAATACAAGAGCATCCATAAGCAATATGGTAAAGAGTGGATGTCTTCACTGGGATGTAATAAATCTTCACTTATAAAGACTAACAGCAGGCCAACTTGTCTTTCTTCCTCTTCTCTGCTTTAGTTTGCATGGCCCTGATACAAAGAAACATAAATTTACCTAATGAACAGTCTGTCATCAACTTCCAAGGGCTTTTCCTATGCTCTTGAAAAGAGAATGTGTTCACAATTGCATCTCCAGTGGAAGACTTGATCGATGTTAAAACTTACAGTGTTAAATGTTAAAACTCAAGCCCTGTCATCTAAAAAAAAAAAAAAAAAAAATTATTCATTTAGATAAATATTAAAGTGGATGTGAAAGAAATCAAAACACCTGCATATTCCACTCTTTTATTTTGGTTAGAGTGATTATTTAAAATATTTAACATGCAGTTAAGCAAGGACATTAAAAAATCAAATTGATGCTGAGGAAAAATCACTATCTGACCTATAAGTAAATATCAACTCTGCTAGAGAACTCACATCTACATAGATGTGGATGTGTGTTATACTTATGATGTATAAAGAAGATAGGTACTTAGATATTTCTGCCACTTTCTTTTTTTTTTTTACAATGGTTTAAGGCTTCCAGTGTGAGATGTTGCTGGCTGCTGAGAATATAAATTCCAGATACTTCCTAAAGCAGAATCTTTCACCTAACATCCCACAAAACAGGTTTGCTGAAACTGGGGTATAATATCCTGTGATATTGATCCCCTTAGCCTGTGGAGCATTAGAGCATGGTCTTGTTTGTTACCTATAGCTAAATGGACTCTTATGTTTCTGCAGATAGAATAACAAGAAAAAAATTGGCATTCTGATGACCTCAGGGAATGAGTAAATATACACAGGTTAATTTAAGGCACCTCTGGGTTACAACAAAGAGGTTTCAGTGATGGCTCCATTTATCACCTGGGAAGGCGACACTCAATAGTGGACAATAGTTCCCCTCTGGAACCGGGATAAATTTGGAAGTAGTTTCTTGGTTGGATAGTGAATGGCAATTTCCTATGAAGAAGGATTAGATCAACGATTCCTGTCAGTAAACATGATACGACAGTAGAATTCCTTAGGAGACTCATCCACACTTTTTTTCAAAGTGCTTGGATTTGTTGCATAGGTCTGGCAACAGGATAGGGCCACGATTCTTAGAGCATTATGGCTCATGTGGTGGCCCAGATGTTTTCAGTTATGAGATCCTAGCTTTACCAGCTACTTGGATGCCTGATTTTTGTTACTTAGCTGCCAGTTGGTTTCATTCAGGGCAGTAAGACATTTCCATCAGGCTTCCGCATGTCAGGCTACTCTCCCAGTCCTGACTGTTCCATTTGCTTGCTCTTCTGCCTCTCACAATGAGCATCATACTTTGAGCTTCATGGTTTCTGCTAGCAGCTCTGTTTGCAAGCTCTAGGTTTCGTCCATGGCTTTTAGAATGGTGGATTACCTCCTAATTTTATCCTTTCCCTCTAGCTTTCCATATTTGGCAAGCATAGCTACAAATATGTATGATAAACCTACATATTAGTGGCTTAAAATAAATATACATATTATATACATATGTCATACATGTAAATATGTATGCTAAACAACTGAGCACTTCCCTCCGCAATTTCTTACGGTCAGAGTATAGTGTGGTAGACAGAGTAAGGCCCCCACAAAGATGTCCACATCCTAATCTTTAGAAACTGTGAATATATTACTTTACATGGTGAAAAGGACTTTGCAGGCGTTATTACACTAAAGACCTTGAGATAAGGAGCTTATCCTGGATTATCATTATCTGTGCTTGCTCAGTCTTATTAATGAGACTTAAAACCAGAGAACCTCATCCAGCTGTGGAGAGAGGGAGATGTCACGACTGAAGAATAGTCTGAGAGGTGCAATAATGTTGGCTTTGAAAGTGGGGAAGGGAAAGCATAAACCAACAAATGTGACCACCCTGCAGATGCTGGAAAAGGTGAGAGAATGGACGGTCTCCTAAAGTCAACTCAGCTTGGACGACTTCTCTCTTAGAAATCTCCAAGATCACAAACTTGTTTATTTTAAGCCACTACATTTCTGGTAATTTATTACAGCAGTAATAGAAAACTAAAACATAAAAAAGTGTGTAGAATTGTTCAAGATGTATAGAAGTATCTTTGGGTGAGTTCTGTATTAGATGAATTTGATATTTCTGTGTTCCATAGCTTTTAAATCTCTTCTTCACATTATGTAAAGTTTTCTCCCGCTCTCTTTTCCTTTCCATGACAACCTATAAGGCTTTATATTTTCGCCTCAGGCACGTAGCAGACAAGGCAAGACAACCCCAAAGTTGAACTCTTTGACTGGTAAGGATTGTACAATGACACAGCCGTATTTCCATTAGGCAGTTTATTGCTTAGATGCACAATGGAAAGAAGAATGCACTCAAGGTGCAAGCTCATCATGATTCTGGTCTCATCCACACAAAGGTATGACACAAAACCAAGGGGCAGGAAACTGCAGCGTGAATTGTAGCATATTCTGTTGCCAAAGAGCCCATTCTAGAAGGAGCTCCATGGTCTTAGCCACGTGCTCCTCAACTCTCTTCTAGGGAATACGGAAACAGACAGCCCCTGCCGCCTCAGAAGCTGGGAGGTCATGAGAAACTATCTCCCTGACAGCCTCGCTGCACACACGGAGGCAAATGTAAGGTGGCCACGGAGGAGCTCATCACAGACCTTCATCTTCTATTTTGGCAGGATTACAAGGTGTTCTGCCAAGACTACAGCTCAAGTCTTTATCCATGTGGTCTCTGTGGATATGTGCAAAGTATCCAAAGTGACCAGAACTCATACTTGACACCAAAGAGAGATAAAAACTTATTTTTTCAAACTGAAAATTATGAAAATGGATAATGTAAATCTGGCAATGAAGGCAGGAATGGGTAAGGTTCTGTAAAGTAAACTGACAAAGTATAGAGTAGTAAGGCTGGAAAATGGAGAAACAGAAATCTAGTATAAATTCGTAATTAGTCATTCTAAAATTAGTCACATTGGCTGTTCCAATAGGAGGAGCTGTTTATCCTTTATTGAGTGTTGGTTTTAGGTCTGTACCTTCCTATTCATACTGGATATGATCTAATTAACATATTAAGTTAACATTGTACATTATTCCACTTCTATTGATTACTAAAGAGTTAAGCCTATATAAAACATATGTTAATTGTTACTGAGATTGGGGTTATATGATTTTGATTAGAATGTTTTCAAGTGGTGCCATAGGCTTAGTTATGTATTAGAAGTCATATTTGAATTGAATTTTAAGCTAGAGTGAATGGTTTTTGACATATGGTAGAGTACTCTTAGAATGAATATTGACTTCTCTTAGAATGAATATTTGAAATTAGTCAAAATGTGTCCTTAACCATCATCTTATAGTGAAGATGGTATAATTGATAGCACTTTAAAACAGCCTATGTTGGAGTACTCTTAGAGCTACAAGTACCACTTAAAATAAAAAGGTGATACACAAACTGCATGTATAGTTCCATTGTTCCTCAGACTTACATGTGTAAAGTGCATGCTTATGCTTATAAAATTGATACATAAGAACTTTAACAAATTAAACGTGACCTTGGAAAAGATCATTCAAATCAATTAGATAGTCATTTATGAGACTTACTCAGGTAAGTTACACCTAAGGAAAAAAATCCCTTTCCTTGTTATAGTGGGGAAATAAAATGGCATTTACTAACTCTTAATCTTCCAAGGAGAGAAGAACTGGAAATCGCTGGACATATTTGCAAAAAAAAATATTAAAAACATCTTTATGAAGGCATCACAGAACTGTCAAGTTAAAGTTTATAGATTCAGATATGAATTAAATAATTTAATTCTCGTATTATTTGCTATGCTTTTATTCAATTGACATTTTTGTCCCCTGTCTTAGTATGATTTCTTTCTTTTCCATTTGATACTATTTTTAAATTTTGGCTACATTATTGGCACCCTGTCCCTGCACAGGATTAGAAACGTTAACACTAGGTAGGACCTTAATGTCTGTATCCAGATAGGAAGCTTCTGTTATTTGTCATGGCATCAACACCCAATACTTGTAGATGTTCTCAATTCACACTTGACACCTGTGTTCTCCCTTTCATTCTCAAGACTTGATTTAATCAGAGTCTCTGTATTTGCAGCAGGGACTTTGTCCTTATGGCATCATTCTTCTACTCTGCAGGCCTCCTCCCACCACACTCTCCTCTGTGAACTTAGGAAAGAATTGTCCTTCTTGACACTGAGTGTACATCCTCTGAAATTTAATGATAGCTAGTTAATGTAGAAGTCAGTTTGTGCATTCAAAATAGTGATATCTATCTCACTTGTGTTCTGAGGATTTTATAAAATCAGTGTTCACACTTAAACAGATGCAAACATTTATTACTTACCTAATTTTTCCCCCGTGGCTCTGAAGAAAACAAAAGTAATTATCCCAACCATTTGTCACTAAGTCAACCAAAACATTAGTTTAGTTCTTTGAGGATTCTCCATACTTCTTTCCATAA
>NW_003852428.1:2347642-2361840 GCF_000181295.1 Otolemur garnettii | reverse complement strand
TGATGAGCATTTTTTCATGTGTTTTTTGGGCATCCGTCTGTCATCTTCAGAGAAGTTTTATTCAAGTCTCTTGATCAAAAGGAAATGGGGTCATTTGCTTTTTTTTTTTTTCTTGTTGATTAATTTGAGTTCTCTGTAGATTCTTGTTACCAGGTCTTTGTCAGACTTATAACATGCAAAAATCTTTTCCCATTCCAAAGGCTATTTGCCTTGACTGTGGTACTCTTAGCTGTGCCTTTTAGCTTGATCAAACCTCACTTAGTTATTTTTGGTGTTGCTGCAATTGCCAGGGGGTCTTCCTCCTAAAACCTATTCCCAGGCCAATATTTTCAAGCATTTCCTCACACACTCTTCTAGAATTTTTATTGTTTCATGTCTTAATTTAAATCTTTTATCCAGCAAGAATCAATATTTGTGATAGTGAGAGATGTGGGTCCAGTTTCAGTCTTCTACGTGTGGCTAACAAGCTTTCCCCAAACCATTTATTAAATAGGGAATTTTTTCCCCCAGTGCGCTTTTTTGGTAGGCTTATGTGGCTGTGTTCATCTCTAGATTCTCTATTCTATCTCACAGACCTCTCTCTCTATTTTTAGGCCAGTACTAGGGTGTTTTGATCACTATAGACGTGTAGTAAAACCTGAAGTCTGGTAACATGACACCTCCAGATTTATTTTTATTTCTAAGAATTGTATTGGCTATTTGGGTTTTTTTCTGGTTCTGCATGAAATGAAGTACTATTTTTTTAAGTTCTTCAAAGTATGACATTAGTGCATTGATGGAGATTGCATTCAATATATAGACTGCTTTGGGTGGTACAGACATTTTAACAATGTTCATTCTTCTCAGCCACAAGCGTGGTATGTTCTTCCTTCTGTTCGCATCTTCTGCTATTTCTTTTCTCAGAGTTTTATAGTTTAAAAAAGGAACATGAGAATGGGGTGAAATAAAAAGGCAGGGTAGAATGTTTCAGGGATTATTCCCCCACAGTGACATCAACTCGAATAATTATCCACGCAGAAGATAACCTGAACAAGAGCTGGTTTAACATTAGAATACCTGGTTTTAACAAAATAATGAGAAAAGACACATTGAAAAGTATAGGAAGGACAGTTTTTCATTACCTGTGTCACTTTCCCCAACTCCGGGCAGCACTTCAGGAAAAGAGACATGATCCTCTTGAAGAAGGAGAGGAAAATGAGCACAGGACCCTGTCTCGTAACACAGCACCAAGTCATCACAATAAAACTCGACACAGAAAAGAGTCCCTAACCCCTGAGAACAGTTCAGAGCCTGAAAAGAGCAACTTCTAGACTCTTCCCAGCACCGGAGAGGAAATAGTGGCCCTGGAAGGCCAGAATTGTGTTCCTCCTCATTAACCCTGGCCGACAGCCGTGACCTTGGGCTCTGAACAAACTGGAGCATTAGGAAAGTCAGATGTGCCTCAGGCTGCCCCATGCTTCACCTGTCTTGAAGCAGGCAGCTTCAGGTACAGACCAATGTTGCCTTGGCCTTGGAGGCTACAGGATTGTCCACATCAACCCTCTTCCAGGCCCAGGCAGTGCAAAGTAGAGACAAACATCATTTACTGGGCAGGAAATGAAGGTAGTTGTAGCATTTTGCCTGGCAACTTAGTGTTGGACCTACCACAGTAAAACTCAGGCTGGAACGATGCCACTCAGCCCTGACTTCAGGCCAACACTAAGTTGAAGTGAGTTAGGACCTTGCTTTGGGTTAGGTGTTGGCTTAATTGAATGTTATGAGTGCGTTCTTCTTTCTTCTTCTCCTTCTTCTTCTCCTCCTCCTCCTCCTTCTCCTTCTTCTTCTTCACAGAGTCTCACTTTATCGCCCTCAGTAGAGCGCTGTGGTGTCACAGCTCACAGCAACCTCCAACTCCTGGGCTTAAGTGATTCTCTTGCCTCAGCCTCCCAAGTAGCTGGGACTACAGGCACCCTTACAACACCCGGCTCTTTTTTGTTGTTGTTGCAGTTCAAACCCACCACCCTTGGTATGTGGGGCTGGCGTCCTACCCACTGAGCCACAGGTGCCACCCGAGTGCTTTTATCTTTTATCTAGACAACTGAGACTTTCTTCCTATCAGCAATAAAGATGTTATACTTTCTTGTGTTCACAGGAGAAGCACTTTTAATTGCCTTTAACAACTTTTCTTATGTGAGTCATCATGGTGGGGTATTGGGGAATGTTTTCAATTTAGTAACAATTACCTCAGATAAACCCCACTGGCTATGATACCGTTCTGTGAAAAGCTTAGAATAACTTTGCCTTTGCATTCACAGCTTGGGTAACCAGACGGCACAATCGGCCCTGCTTTCCTCCTAGCTCAGCTTTCTACACGCCTTCCTCACTGAGCTTTATCATTTCCAGCATTTGATTTAAAGGGAGAGATGTGTGACATTTTTTACACATGAACACTTAGAAGTCACCATAGAGTTATTAAGTTACCTTATTGTAATGTTACAGGAAAGAAGGAGGCATGTGGGAAAGAAGAGAGACTAGCAGGGGTCCTTAAACCTTTTAAACAGGAGGCCAGTTCACTGTCCCTCAGACCGTTGGAGGGCCGGACTGCAGGCCTGGGATGAGTTGGCTGCTAAGCAGGACAGGCAATAGTGGCAAAAACACCCGATGGGCCAGATAAATGTCCTAGGCGGGCTGCATGTGGCCCATGGGCCGTGTTTGAGGACACCTGGACTAGGGGATAACTGGTCAGTAGAGCAGTTAGATCACACAAGACAGTTATCAATTAAGATCACTGTCTTAAATGGGCTTGATTCATGATGTCCCAAAAGAATCACTATAATAACATTAAAGATAATTGATCACAGATCATTACAATTGATAAACAATAATAAAGTTTGAAATATTGTGAGCGTTCCCAATATGTGATACAGAGACAAAGTGAACACATGCTATTTAGAAGTGACACCCAAGGTTTTCTTTGCACAGCGTTGCCACAAAGTCTCAGTTTCGAAAAAGAAAGAAATACCTATGAAATATAATAAAGTAAAGTATGCAATAAAATGAAGTATGCCTTTGTATAACCTACTGGGATGAAGAAGCCCACAGTCAAATTCTGAATATTCTAATAACTAAAGGTGGGGTATAAATCACTTGTATCTCTAGCATAAATATTAAAAGGCAAAATTATTTAAAACACTAATTATAGTAATTTGTTAAGAGATATGCAGTATAAAAAATTGTGACATCAGACATTCAAAGTGGCAGGAGAAGAGGTAAAGAGTAGAGGTTTTTTCTTTTCTTTTTTCTTCAATCAAATTTAAGTTGTTATCAGTTTAACATAACCTGTTATAACGATGAGATTTTGTTACAAGTCTTGTGATAACCATAAAGCAAAAACTTTAATAGATACACTAAAAATAAGAAAAGTAGGCCAAGTGTTGGGGTTCATGCCTGTAATCCCCAATACTTTGTCAGGCCAAGACGGGATTTCCACCTTGGGCCAGGAGTTTGAGAGAAGCCTAAGCAAGAGACCCCGTCTCTATGAAAAGGAAGAGAAGTTAACTGGATGTATGTGCAACTGTAGTCTCATCTGCTAGAGAGGCTGAGGCAAGAGGACCACTTTAGTCCAGAAGCTTGATGCTCCAGTGAGCTGTAATCATACTGCTGTCCCCCGACCAGGATGACAGAGTAAGATCCTGTCTCAAAAAATAAATGGTTAATACCTGTCCTTTTCAAAGTACCTTTAAAAATTAAAATAGAAGGAATTCTTTTAAATGTTTTCTAAGAGAACACAATTTACTCTGATACCAAAAATGGAGGATAAAGTGCGCATCCATACACACACAGGAAAACTACAAGATAATCTCTTTGATAAATATAGACTCAAAAAGTTTCAACAAAATAGTAGCAAACTAAATTAACCAACACATTCAAAAGGTGATTTACCATGATCAAATGGGATTTATCCCAGTATAAGAATGATTTAACTTACACAAATCATTAAAAATGGTACATCACATTGACAAAATGCATGGCAAAATCTAAATGATCATTTCAATAATACAGTAAAATACTTTGATAAAATTCAACACCATTTCTTGATAAAAAACTCTCAACAAATTAAGTAAAAGAAATGTATCTCAACACAACAAGGATTACATACTAACCCACAACTAATATCATATTGAATGAGGAAAAGTTGAAAGCGTTTTCTCTAAAACATGAAACAAGACAAAGATATCCCTTTTTACCAGTTTTATTCATCACAGTACTGCAAGTCCAGACCAGAACAATAAGAAAACAAGAAGAAATAAAGGTCATCCAGGTAGAAAAGGATGAAGTCAAATTGTTCCTTCTAGCAAATGGCATGATCGTATGATATTTAGGAAGTCCTTGAAGACTCTAGTGAAAACTGTCAGAACTAATAAACTAATCAGTAAAGTTTTAGGATACAAAATCAACATACAAAAATTAGTAGCATTTAAATATACCAACAGCTAAATATCTAAAATAGAAATAAACAATTTCATTGACAACAGCTTCAAAAAACTGTGATCCCCAGGGTTAAATGTAACCAAGGAGGTGAATAATTTCTATAAATAAAAAAATTAAAAAGATAAAAAAAATTGAAGGGGACATAAATAAATGAAAAATACCTTTTGTTAATGGATGGGGAAAAATAATATTATAAAATATTTGTATTTCCTACAGCAATCTGTTTCCTATAGATATACTGCAATTCCTAGGAAAATACCAATGGCATTCTTCACAGAAATGTACAAATTGTTCTATTTTTTTATAATACAATAGAATACACTGAATAATGAAAGCTATTCTGAGCAAAAAGAACAAAGCTGAAGGCATTAAACAACTTGACTTCAAAATATGTTGCAAAGCTGTAGTAATCAAAACAACATGGTATATGTCCCTTGCCCAGTTTTTAGTGGGATTGTTTCCTCTTTTGTTGTTGATTTGCTTAAGTTCCTGTTTATTAGCCCTTCCTCACGTTTGTAGCATGAAAATATCTTCTCTGATTCTGAAGATTGTTTCTTTGCTTTGTTGATTGCGTCTTTAGCTGTGCAGAAACTTTTCAACTTGATTAGGTCTCATTTCATTTTGTTGTGATTGCCAATGGATCTTCTTCATAAAGACTTTTTCTAGGATGGTAGGATTCAGAAGTTGTCCCACACTTTCTCCTAGAATCATTTTTAAATATATTTTTGTGTCTTAGATTTAAGTATTTTAACTGTCATGAGTTAATTTTTATAAATGCCAAGACTTACAGGTCCAGTTTAAGTTTTTACATGTGGCTAACCAGTTCTCCCAGCAAAATGCATTAAATAGGGATTTTTTTTCAACTAGTATATGGTTTTCTTTGTTTTATCTAAAATCAAATGGCTACATTAGGCTGGCTTCATCACTAGATTTTCTCTTCTTCTCTTTCAATCTATGGCTCTATTTTAATGCCAATACTATGTTGTTCAATCACTATAGACTTTTAGTATAAACTAAAGTCCAGAAACATGATGCATCTAGGACAGTTGAATGACCAACAAACTCATGGATAATAATCACCATTTCTGATTATCAGATACATGGAAATCAAAATCACTGTGATACATCACCTAAGCCCAGTGAGAGTGGTCCCCATCATAAGGTCCTGAATCAACAGATGCGGGAATGGGTGTGGAGAGAAGGGAACATTCATGTATTGTTGGTGATACTGCAAACGTCTATAACCATTGTGGAAAGAAGTTTGGAGAGGCTTCAAAGGACTAAAAGCCTACCTCCCATTTGACCTTGCAAATCCCATTACTAGTTATCTACTCAAAAGATAAAAAGTCATTTTACCATGAGGTCATTTATACTTGACTGCTTCTAGCAGCTCAATTCACACTTGCAAAGATGTGGAAAAACTCAAGTGCCTTTCAACCCATGAATTAATTAATAAACTGTGGGACATATATTCCATGGTATGCCATGGAGTACTATGCAGCCATAAAAGAAATGGAGATTTTCATATATTTTTTTTGAAACAACCTGGAAGAATGTGGAGAACACTCTCCTAAGTAAATTATCACAGCAATAGAAAAATAAGCATCACATGTACACAATATTAGCTTGAAAGTAGTAAATTAATAACCACATGCTTACATGAGAGAAAAACTCAACTAAAATCAAGAAGGGGAGGAAGGGCGTTGGTATTCCCACCCAACAGATACAATGAATGGGTGTACGACACACGGCTGCAACTGAGACTTTAACTTACAAATGCAAATAATACAACCTTATTGTGTACCCTCATATTAATCAGAACTAAAAAATTAGCATAATAACTTCCAAAAAGTAGACATATAGGCTGATGCAACAGAATAGAGAACACAGAGGTAAATCTACACACTTAGAACTAATTGACTTTTGAAAGATGTGCCAAAAGGCACACATTAGGGTAAGGAAAGCCTTTGAAATACATGTTACTGGGAAAGGTAGATATCTACATGCAGAAAACTGAAGCTAGACCCCTATCTCTCAACGTATACAGAAACCACTCAAAGTGGAGTAAACACTTAATCGTAAGTACTTATCCAATAAAGCTGCAAGAGGAAACCAAGAGGTTTAGTACTGATCTGAGCAAAAATGTTTCATATAAGACCTCAAAAGCACAGACACTGAAAACAAAATAGACAAATGAGATTGCATCAGATTATCAAGCTCCTACCATCAAAATAAACAATCAACGAAGAAACAATCTACAGAATGGGAGAATATATATTCAAACTGTGCATTGTACAACAGATTAATTTCCAGAATATACAAGGAACAAATTCATGGAAAAACAACTTGATATCAAATAATAATAATTGAAAAATAGGCAATATACATAAACAGACATTTTCCAAATGAAGACATGAAAAATGTTCTTTCCCTTTTTTCCTTTTTTTTTCTTTTTTTTTTTCTTGAGACAGAGTCTCACTTTGTTGCCCTTGGTATTGTGCAATGACATCATCACTCTCAGCAACTTCAAACTCTTGGGCTCAAGTGATTTTTTGCCTCAGCCTCCTAAGTAGTTGCGACTACAGGCACCCACTACAACACCTGGCTTTTTTTTTTTTTTTCCAGAGATAGGGTCTTGCTCTTGCTCAGGCTGGTCTTGAACCTGTGAGCTCAGGCAATCCATTTGCCTCAGCCTCCCAGCAGGCTAGGATTATAGGCTTGATCCACTGTGCCCGGCTGAAAATTTCTTAACATCATTAATTAACAAGGAAATGCAAATCACAACCATAATCAGATAGTTCCTCATCCTAGTTAGAATGGCTATTCCTTAAAAAGACCAAAAAATAAAAATAAAAAATGAATGCTAGGGTAAATGAGGAGAAAGAGAATTTCATATACCTGTGATGGAAATGTAAAATATTATACCCATTATGAAAAACAGTAGAAAGTTTCTTTAAAAAATTAAAAATAGAACTACCATATAATGTAGTAATAATCAAACTAATATGAACGCAAAATAAATGAAATCAGTATGTCAAAGAGATATCTGTATTTCTGTGTTTATTCCAGCACTATTCACCATAACCAGATATGCAATCAACCTAAGTGTCCATCAGCAGAAGCATGATGTGTGCATAGACTAGAGCTCACCAGTCAGCCAGAAAATAGAATGAAAGCCGTCATTCACAAAAAGAAGGACAAACCTGAAGTGAATTGGACAGTCATAGAAAGACAAACACCACATGATCCCACTCATGTGCAGAATCAAAAACGTTGATGTTAAAGAAGTACTGAGTGGAA
The DNA here is from genome assembly GCF_000181295.1 of Otolemur garnettii. NCBI lineage: Eukaryota > Metazoa > Chordata > Mammalia > Primates > Galagidae > Otolemur > Otolemur garnettii. The sequence continues at coordinate 2,354,070 of NW_003852428.1, read as the reverse complement.
CTAGGTGTAGAATATAAACGTCTTAACACAATAACTAAGAAAATGCCGTGGAGGCTAAGTTAACCAGTTTGATGAAAATATTTCAAATTGTATATAAAACCAGCACATTGCACCCCATGACTGCATTAATGTACACAGCTATGATTTAATTAAGGAAATAAAAAGAAAAAGTACTGAGTGGACTAGTGGTTACCAGAGCTGGGAAGAGCAGGGGATATTGGGCAGTAGGAAGAGATAGATCCATGGGTATAAAGTGACAACTAAGTTTTCATATTCTATGGCACAGCAAGGTGACTCTACTTAATAAGATGGTATTCTATATTTCAATATACAATAGAAGAGATAATTTTGAATCTTCCTACCATAAATAAATAATATATGAGGCCAAATACTCTGATTTGATTATCACACAATGTATAAATGAATTGAGACATCACAATGAACCCTGTGCACAATTATTACATGTCGCAACAAAACAAAAGGCTAATATTTTTTATAAAGGAAAAAGAGGGGAAAAGGATTTTTTTTCTGATACAAGAGAAATAACTCTCTAAACGTAGGTGCTTACTTGCTACATCTGTTATTGAAGTCACGACTTGCACGTGGCATGCATATTCATAATTGTGTTCCTAATTGTCTAGTCTAACATTGATTTCTGCAGAGTTCCCAGAACAAGAAATTCATATTTAGCTGTCCTCATTTTGTTTACTTCAGTTTACAGATTTTTTCTTTTCTGTAGAAGTTCACAGTCAAACAAGGGGTTAACATTTCTTGCATACCAATAAGCAAAGTATGTGGCCAAGTTAACTGTGATTGGAGAATTAGACAATGGGATATTTGGGATGACTAATTTTATCTTTGCTGAAACACTTCTCAAGGTTTCTCTGGCCTGGCAGGAAGGTCCTTTTCCCCTTTACACAGATAGAGTAGACTTGCTCTTCTGGGTGTCTGGATCGCTACTGAACTATTGTTTGATCTGTTTGTGTGCAATCCGTTGGCAGCAATTGAAACCACTACTATTATATATTTCCTCTTTACTTTTCTAAGAGATTTTCAGTTTTTTAAAGCAAAAGAAAGTGAACAAATTGTCCCCAGGAAGCACCAGAAAATAGGATGAAACTGGAGTTGTCTGAAATATGGTACACTAGTTGAAGATGAGATTCTCAAGACATTTATAGAATGTTTTGTCATTGATACCACTTTAAACACTCAACATTTTTTATTTTTAATAACAGCATATATATTTCTATGCTGAAATTATGAGTACTACTAACAACATCAGAACAAATACCCAGGGGAAAAAGTCTGTTTCTTTCTCAATTTGTAGACTAGAAGCCAATATACGAAAAGGCACTATAATTCTAGATATAATGACAGAGTATCTTTGAGGTAGCCAAAGCAAATTACTGTTTCTATCAGTTGGGGCTGCTGTAGATAGCTAGAGATATAGATATAGATATATCCACTGTACGTTCTATTATAGATTTATTTTTCTTTCAAAAGTTAACATTATCTTTTTTCATCAATAAAGGAATAGTACTGGTGTAATCAAAAAAGTTCAAAATGGAAATGGCACAAGAAAATTTTTGAGTATCAAACATCCAAGTTATGTTGGATCAAGTTTACATGAAATGATTTTTAATAATTTCACTTTTTTACTTAATAGCATGAATATTAAATCAAACACCGTTACTTTTAATCAGTTATACAATATTAATTTTGAATTAAAAATTCTTTGAAATTGAAATAAATGTGTTTAGCATAATTTGCTAGGTAGAATTCAAATTAATACAGTTTCTGAATGTCAGTGATTTGTTCCTAAGTTTTAACTAGTATCACAGTCCTTCTTTTAAATTTCGGAATTTAAGGGGGTCAGATATTTTGGTTACCTGAGTGCTTTGTTACGATGAGAGACAAAGTTATGAGTGTGCTGAGATCGAGTGCCTTGTCTCCGCTAGGTTTGAATTCTCTTTCCCTCCCATATAATCCTTCTTGTACAATTAAAAGTGTATGTTCTAACTTCTCATGTTTTAAATTATGATCTGATGCCTTATTTTTTATACAGTTTTCAGAGTTTCCTTTTTTCCTCAGATACCCATGGATAAATGTTTATTTTTCACTTCTAAATACCTTGCAAAGAGCTAATTCCTACATTTGTTTTATGGATAAAATTATTGTGATCAAACTATTGAATGTATGGGTCATTTTATTTCATTACATCATAAGTATCTAAAAATTATCTATAGAAAAGGAAAACATAGAGGAGCACCTTTATTATAATATATGTAGTCTAACTACAATGTAGAAACACCCTGAAAAAACACAGCAAAACACAATGAAACCTTAGGACAGCACAGGATGAGAGGAACACTACTGCCCCCAAGTGCCTGATTGGAAATTGATAATGCCAAAGCCTCTTGGGGATAGAAGGTGCTGCTCAATCTTGCTTTATGGTTGTGCAGAATTATTTAATTATGTATTTTAATATCCTTATCTAGGTTTATTGCTGATTTTTTTAAAAAACTTACTTTACTAAAGGCCAAAATTTTGGGTCATTTTTATCTATCTTTTTTACTTCATTTAAAGTTAAAGGGGAAAATCCACACCCTGTCATTTAGAATTCACCAGTATATTTGCCCACAACTGGGTAATTTTGAGTAAGAAGATTGGAATTATGTATAAAAAGACACGAGAGCCAATCCCAGCTTTATTACTGGACCCTCTAGAGAATATGTATCTAGTACAGACCCATATTTTACTTATACTGAATCCTATGTCGTAATTTTAATGTAGTTATTGTGTGACTATTCAGAGGTGTCATTCTTACCAAGCAAATAAATATTAATGGAAATTTTCTTAATCTCCAATTTAAATGTATGCCACGAGTAGGGGACATAGGTCTCAGTATATAATAACAATGGCTGCTGGCTCCCTTTGATGTTTTGTCATAACTTAGCAACCTTAAGTGCATGAGTTTTAAAGCACTGGCACAGAGGAGATGCTTTATAAAATGTAGCAGCTCAACAATCTTATGTCTCTCCTCCAGCTACCAACAATGACTGGATGGTTCTGTCCCATCTCTGGGTTGTTTTACTTGGATAAGAGAAATTTCACTCAAAAATTAATTGGAGAAAGCACCACAGAATAAATATAGGAAAAGATACATGGATTTTAGTTTTGAATCTACAGTTTAATGTTTGAAGCATCATATGCTGTTTCACTACATTGTACATCGATTAAACTACTCTGAGATGCCATTTCTGGCCTGTTGATTTGGCAACAATCGAAAGCTTACAACACAGTCTATTGATAAGTCTGGGGAGAAGGACCTCTCATTCATTGTCAGAGTTAAAATAGTGTAAATCCTGGGAAAATTAGAAACATCTGAAAATAGTAGGCATACATATAGCCTGTGAAACAGAACTCTGTAGAGAAATATCTTCCCAAATGGGTACAACACACCTGCAAAGTTACTTATTACAACACTACGTGTAACACTAGGACATAGCCTATTAATAGCATGATTGAATGGGTTCTGAGTGAAGAGATTATGATGGTATTTAAAAAATTCTCTAAGTATTTTATTTTTATACGAATATATAGGTAGAATAGATATATATTCAAAGATAAAATCCCATTTAAAAGAAAAATTGAAATTGAATGAAAGAGGAAACAACAAAAAGCTAAAATAAATATCAAATTTAAAAATATAACCACATAGATAAAAAGATTATTTGAAGTAATTTGGAGCCCAGGATTTTGATTTCTTTGCATCCTTTATATTATATTTCCTTCAGATAATATTATTTAAAGTAAAAAACTATCTTATACATCTTAGATTTATTTTTGGTAGTAATATAGAGAGACAAATATAATAAAAGTAATTAGAAAAAAGTTCTATAAATTGAACTGCAAATTAACATAAACTCATACTCCCAGGACTAAAATTGATGACATTCCAGAAATAATTATAGCACAAGCACCTAATGTGTTCTGATACCATTGTTTTAAATATCATGTGTCTAAACGCCATTTGTGGTTAAATATCATAATCTAGTACAATGAATTACATATCCCTGAAGAAATGGTCGATGCCAAATCTGAGCAGAAAATGTACAAGATTAATCTGGAACCCTTAATCTGGAACCTTTATTCTTCCAGACTCAAAACCAAACAAAACAAAGTGAAACAAGCAAACAAAAAGTAACACAGTCTTGTCAAAAGGACACTGGGTCAAGTTTAAAGAAATTCTTACAGTAAACATTTGTGATATCTTTGGTATCAAGAGAAAAATTATATGATTAACTTTAACATATCATAATACAGAAGTTCATGAATCATGGTGGTATGATTTACAGAGTGATAGCTTCAGATAAATATATTGCAAAAGTAACTGGAGGTTTTGTATTCTAAAAATTTGCCTTTTGATCCTGAAATACATTCTTTATGAGGTATTAAATATAATGTATTTATAAAGAAAATACATTCTTTATAATGATATCCATCATTTTAATCTGCACGTTCACTTAATTGTTTTGCTAATCTATTACTTGTTATTTATTTTATATTTATTTTAGATTGTAGAAATGATGATAGATTTGAGCAAATTTGAGTGATTTTCTGATTGAAGTTTAAAATGGGTTGTAAAGCCCTGGAGACAACTTTCAACACCAAGAATGCATTTGGCCCAAGAGCTGCTAATGAATGCATAGTGTGTTGTTGGCTCAAAAAGTTTTGCAAAGGAGAGGAGAGCCTTGAAGATGAGGAGCAGAGGGGCCAGACATCGGAAGTTGACAATAACCAGGTGAGAGCAATCATCCAAGGCGATCCTCTGAAGACTACATAAGGAGTTGTGAAGAACTCAGTGTCTCCCGCTCTAGGGTCATTTAGCATTTGAAGCAGATGGGGAAGGTGGAAAAGCTCGGTAAGTTGGCGCCTTATGAGCTGAGTGAAAAATCAGAATAATTGCTGTTTTCAAGTGTCATGTTCTCCTGTTCTACACAACAACAGTGAACCACTTCCCAATCAGACTGTGACATGTGAGGAAAAGTGGATTTTAGACAACAACCAGTCATGACCAGCTTAGTGGTTGAACCAAGAGGAACCTCCAAAGCAAGTCCCCAGACAAACTGGCACCAAACAAGGTCATGGTCCCTGGCGGTCTGCTGCTGATGTGACCCATCTGAGAAGTCTGCTCAGCAATTTGATGAGATGCACGGAACACTGCAACACCTGCTGACGGCATTGGTCAACACAACAGAAAGGGCCCCATTCTTCTCCATGATAATGTCCTCACACACCAATGCTTTAAAAGTTGAGCAAATTGGGCTACAAACCTTTGCCTCATTTGCCATATTCACCTGACCTCTCGCCACTGACTACCACTTTTTCAAACATCTCAACAATTTTTGTTTGTCTGTTTTTCAGGGAAAGGCTCCCACAATGAGCAGGATGCAGAAAATGCTTTCCAAGAGTTCGGTGAATCCCAACACACAGATTTTTACACTACAGGACTAGACAAAGTTATTTCTCGTTGACAGCAGTGTGGTGATTGTCATGGCTCCTTATTATGATAAAGATGATTTTGAGCCCAGTCATAATGATTTAAAATTCCTGGTACAAAACTACAATTACTTTTATACTAACCTAAGTAACTAGAAGAAAAGACTTAGAAATTATCATAAATATTTCCGTTCTTTGTGTAATCATAAACTCAGGTGAGGCTTATCTATGAAGCTAAACATTATCAGTAGAAATGGTATAAATATGTCACTTTGTGTTGTCAAATTATAATCTTATGCATTAATTTCCAGTTAAAAGTGAAAATTGATACTTACCGAGCAGTCACTAAAATAAACAAGTAATGAAAACTTATCTCTAAGGGCATTAATTAGCACTTAGTGCCTCCTGACACTACATGGGACAAAGTAGAAATTCTCACTTATAAAGAGTCCTTGGCAACCAATATTTCGTTTTTCTGGAATGTAGACAACTCTTTCGACCTAATTTAGATTAAACTAATAATATGTGAACACAAGCAAACAAATCCAGACTCTATTACATCCTATGTGAAAATTTAAACTCTTTAAAAATCAATAGTTTAGGGCAATGCCTGTGGCTCAAAGGAGTAGGGCACTGGCCACATATACTGGAGATGGCAGGTTCAAACCCGGCCCTGGCCAAAAACTGTAAAAAAAAAAAATCAATAGTTTGAAGCATCATCAGAAACTGTGTGTATTGTTCAGTGGTTTTAAGTGACTAAAATTAACTTTAAAAAATATAATAAGAATAAAAAAACTAACAAGAAAAGCTTGATTTAATTAGAGTTACAAAGTAGCTATAAAATATTTTGGAGATATTTGAATATGAATATTAGATTATTTTGGAATGATAGTTAATTTTCTTTTTTTTCTTTTTCTTTCTTTTTT
>NW_003852428.1:2300003-2347622 GCF_000181295.1 Otolemur garnettii | reverse complement strand
TTACTATGTCACCCTCAGGACAGTGGCATCACAGCTCACAGCAACCTCAAACTCTTGGGCATAAGTGATTCTCTTGCTTCAGCTTCCTAAATAGCTGAGACTCCAGGCACCCACCACAACACCCAGCTCTTTTTTTGTTGCAGTTGTCATTGTTGTTTAGCTGGCCCAGGCTGGGTTTGAACCCTCTAGCATCAGTGTATGTGGCTGGTGCTGTAATCATATTATATGTACACATATATTCAGTTCAGTTAAGTGCTGCATAACAGTGTCAGAGCACATAAAGGGGACAGTGGTCCTATAAAATTGTAATGAAGCAGAAAAATTTCTATTGCCTAATGATGCTGCTATTATAATGTTCTAACACAACACATTACCCACATGTTGTGGTGTTGCTAGTGTAAACTAACTACCATACTGCCAGTTTTATAAAAGTTTAGAATATTGGGCGGCGCCTGTGGCTCAAAGGAGTGGGGCTCCGGCCCCGTATGCCGGAGGTGGCAGGTTCAAGCCCAGCCCCAGCCAAAACTGCAAAAAACAAAAAAACAAAAGTTCAGCATATACAATTATGTATACTATATAACACTTAATAATGACAGTTACTGATTTATGAGGTCTAATAATTAACTTTGTGAACTCATGCTAGAAAGTGTTACATCCCTCGTTGAATATCACTCTGATCACCTTTGAAGTTGTCTCCTTTGGAAGCTATGCACTGACACCAGCGCATAATACACACTTTGAAGCAATTTTGGACTTCTTTTTCTGCAATGACCATAAGCACTATCATCCTTCGAGGTCTGACTATTATGTTTTAAAACTGGCCACCAACCACTTATATTGTCAGCACTGTGCAAACAACTTGGTAAGGTTTCAAAACCTTGTATATCAGGGTCTCACAGCTGTGTTGGTGTTTACCTGTGGTGATGTCTTGCTGAGCAGTGTTCATTATTGTTGAGTGTTTTTGTGTGGAGCTGTTTCTGACAACAGCTCCAGTGGCCATTCCAGTAAAAAATTGCATTGAGGGGGGAACTAGGCACTGATGGTGGTTTATATCTTCCCAAGGGGAATACGTCTAAGATGACCATGGTGATATTCAACAATGAGGTATGTAGCACTTTTTCTAGGAGGAGTTCACAAGCTAATTATTAGTCTGTGTATAGAGTTATCTTTTATAGTTATCTCATAGTGTATTCCTTCTACCTATAAAAAAATTTAGTTAGCTGTGAAATAGATAGTTCCTTCAGGAGGTATGCAAAAGAAGGCATCATTATCACAGGAGAGGAAAGCTTCTTGTGTATTTTTGCGTTAAAAGTTTCCAGTGGGACAAGATGTGGACATTAAAGACTGTAATATAGATGATCCTGACCCTGTGTGTGTCTATGTATTAGTTTCTAACATAAAAATTAAAAAAGTAAAAGTATAAAACATTCTTAAAATAGAAAAAAAGCTTATAGATCCAGAATATAAAGAAAGGAAATATTTTTGTACAGCTGTACAATGTGTTTGTGTTTAAAGATTCATTAGGATGATACAAAATTTTTTAAAACTTAAAAAGTTTATAAGGTAAAATGTCAAAATGAATGAAGATTATTTTATTTTTATACATTTGTTACAGCTTAACCATACAGTTTTATAGGGTCTTCAGTACTGTACAATAATATCTAGGTCTTCACAGTCTCTCACTACTCACTGACTCATCCCGGGCAACTGCTGGTTCTACCAGTTTCGTTCATGGTAACTCCCTATAGATATACCATAGGTGTGCTATCTTTTGTATCATATTTTTACTGTACCTTTTCTAGTTAACTATATTTAGATACAAATATATTTACAATTGTGCCATATTTTCTACAGAATGTAATGCAGTAATATGTTGTACAGGTTTATAGCCTAGGAGCAATTGGCTCTATGAGACAGCCTAGGAACAGTAGGGTGCACCGTCTATGCTTGTGTGAATGTGCTCTTTGATAAGTCACTTAAAAATGAATTTCTAAAATGCATCTCCATTGTCAAATGATGCGGGGCTAGAAAGAGAGAGGGGAGAGTGCACACAATTATGACACATTATTATTAAACTTTAATAAGAATAAATATTTCAATATTAGAAAATTAAAAAATTTTCACTATTTCAGAAATATAATGTGGGATTTATGCTTTTAATTTTTCTGTGGAAGTAAAAGCTAAAAATGTATTATTAAATGAACGGCACCAAATTTGATTTGGAAAGATTGTGACTGATCAACCACAGGAAAAATAGCAGGTTATTCGATTCTTAAAATCTTTTGACATAGGAAGATTGTGCTATGGAAAATATTTCTATTATTATAGATTTTCTTTGTTATTCACAGCTCAGCATCAGAAAATAACTTATACTATGTTTCTGTTCATATAAGAGAGACAAAATTTGGAGAATAGTATCAGAGGCAATGGACTTTGGAGACAAGAGTGAATAATGCAAAGGATGCTGAGGTTTTATTCTCTGATTTATATGCATGGAAAGTGAAATATCTAAAATAATCAGAATACCTTTACCTTTTTTGCCCTTCTGATATGTCAGAGTCTATTATTCCACACTCTATGCCCATGTATAGAAATTTAGTTCCCACTTATAAGTGAGAATGTGCAGAATTTGACTTGATGCTTCCAAGTTTCACTTAAAGTAATGGCCTCTAATTGTACCCAAGCTGCTACAAAATACAAGATTTCATTACTCTTATAACTGAATAGTATTCCATATCACACACACACACACACACACACACACCCCTCACATTTTCCTTAACCATTGATCTGTTGATGGAATTTAGGTTGATTCCAAATATTTGTTATTATGAGTGGTGGTGTTAAAAATGTAAAGGGCAGGTATCTTTTCTTTGGGGGTATGTCAAGCATAGAGATTGCTGGATCAAATGGTAGTTCTACTTTTATTTATTTATTTTTATTTTTTTATCTTTTTGCAGATTTTTTGGCCAGGGCTGGGTTTGAACCCACCACCTCCGGTATATGGGGCCGGTGCCCTATGCCTTTGAGCCACTGGTGCCGCCCAGTTCTACTTTTATTTTTCTCACAATTTCTATACTGTTTTCCACAGAGGATGTGCTAATTTACTCTGACAGTACATAAGTACTCATCTTCCTTTGCATCCTCAAAAATATCTGTTATTGTTTGATTTTTAGTAATAACTATTCTGAAAAGTACAAGACGATATTTCATTGTGGTTTCCAATGGCATTTTTCTGATATTTATTGATGTTGAGCATTTTTATATACTTTTTTGTTATTTGTATGTCTTATTTTTTTAAAGTACATATTCATATCTTTTGCTGACTTAAAATGGTCATTTTTTTTTTTTTGTGAGAGTCTCACTTTGCTGTCTTCTGTAGAGTGCTGTGACATCATAACTCACAGCAACCTCAAATTCTTGGGCTTAAGCAATTCTCTTGCCTCAGCTTCCCAAGTAGCTGAGACTACAGGCACCCACCACGGCACCCACCACAATGTCAAACTATTTTTTGGTTGTAGTTGTCATTGTTGTTTGGCAGTCCCGAGTTGGATTTGAATCCACAAGCTCCAGTTTATGTGGCTGGTGCCCTATCCACTGAGCTACAGGTGCTGAGCTGGTCATATGATTTTTGTTGTTGTCGTTGCTGTTGCTGAGTTGTTTGAGTTTTTGTAAATTCTGATATCAGTCCCCTATCACGTGGATAGTTTCAAGATATTTTCTCTCATTCTACAGGCTGTTTGTTCACTCTGTTGATTATTTATTTGGTTATGTAGAAGCATTTTAGTTCAAGTAGGTCCCATTTGTCTATGGAACCAAAACAGAGCCTGAACAACCAAACTATTTCTAAGCAAAAAGAACGAAGAGAATAGTGAACCCAGAAATCAAGCCACATATCTGCAAGCAATTGATCTTTGGCAATGTCAACAAAACCTATACTGGGAAAAGGAACTCATCACACTAAATTGTACTAAGAATATTGACTCACCCTATTTAGAGAATGACACTGGATTCCTAATTTCCACCGTATATGAAAGCAGCTTAAGAAATTTTAAAATACAAAATTTAAGACCTAAAAAATTTTTCCCCAAATCACATGCAAAATTATTCTCAAAGCATTTTAAAACTTGTCATGAAAGTACCTTGGTCACTTAAAGTGTCATACATATACTAAAATTTATCAACACAGCTGCCTTAAAATGCATGTGATAAGAAGAGACATATTTTGTTCCTTATTTCGAATTTCTAAGTAAAATCTACATTATATAGCATTAAATATCTGGTACTGGATTGCAAGAATCTATTAATTTGAGATATTGATTGTTCTATGTTGTAGTATAATATTCTACCAACAACTTACATTAAGGAGTCATGTGTCAGGCTAATTTTTAACTATTTATTCAATATAATTTAATTTCTAAAGATCATAATTGCAATGGCAGCTATGATATTTCTAAATCACAGTGAAAATTCTTTTCTGCCTTATTGGCATGGAAATTTACTGTTCAGTTCACATCCAGATTGAGACTATCTCAGCAAAGTGGTAGAACAGGAGTTCTATGCTGTCATCTCCCTACAGGGCTCTGATTTTGATGACCACCTATGGAGAAGAGTGCCTTTGTGGGGTCCAAGAGTCCATCCTAGAAGTTACAGCACATTTTTCAAGCTAAAACTTCAAGAATAGACACAGAATTGAGGGTAGGAAGCACACTCTTTATTTATATCACCCCTCCCACAGGTTAAGGCAGGTCAGTGCCCTTGGTCCTGATTTCTTTCATGGGAAAAGGTGAGTGTGTAGAAGGGGAGTTCCCATAAAGCTGGGAAAGGGGACGATATATTTTTATGCTCTCACTTTCTCTGTACTTTGTCGACTCCATCAGGAGGCCTGCTCATGAGCTGCTTGGGACACCCCACCTGAGAACCTGCTTCAATAAGACCACATGCACCCTCAATGCTTTGTGTGACTAAACTCAGTGCAGACTTTTGGAAATGGCTCACCATGGGCAGAGACCTCAAAACATTTTGTTTTCCAAAGAAAACGTACAAGTAGCCAACAGGTTTATAAAAAGGAGCTCTCTATCAGTAATCTTTAGGGAAATGTAAATCAGAACCACAATGAGATACACCTCAAACCTGTTAAACATTAAAAATAGAATCTAGTGATTCTACTTCTTAGTACATATCCAAAGAATGTTAAATCAGGATCTCAAAGACATATCTGCATTCCATGTTCTGTGTTCATTGCTCCTTTATTCACAATAGCCAAGATATGGAAGCAATCTAAGTGTCATCAATGGTGAATTGATAAAGAAAATGTGATAGATAAATTGATGGATAGATATAGATACTGCACAATGGAATATTATTCAGCTTTAAAGATATAAATCTTGCCATTTGCAACACCATGGATGGAAGTGGAGGACATTATGCCAAGTGTAATGAGCAAGGGACAAGAAAGACACATCCTGCATGATCTCAATTACCTACAGAATCTAAAAACGTTGAACTCCTATAAACAGGGAGTTTTATGATGGTCACCAGAGGTGGGGGTTGGAGGGAAATGGGGAGATATTGTTTAAAAGCTGTGAACTTTCAGGGGTATCACAACTTATCGTTATTATACTAGCTTATAATATTATCATTATTAATCAGATGTATCATTTCTGTAGATTTAATGTACAAAATGGTGACCTTAGCTAATAATTCCATATTGTATGCTTGAAATTTGCTAAAAGAATGAATCTCCAGCATTCGCACAACCAAGAAGGGTAACTAACTATGTGTGTTCACAGATATGTTAATTAGTTGATTGTGGTAATTATTTAAAAATGTACATGTATATCACACTGTATATCTTAAATATGTATAGTATTTATTTGTCAATTATATCACAGTAAATTAGAAAAATAACAAACATGGCATGCCTGTATCAAAACATCACCTGCACCCCGTAATTATATATAACTATTATGTATCCATAATAAATAAAATAAACAATTTAAAAATAAAATATTTATTAAAAAAATTAAAATGTCAAAAGTAAAAGAATAGAAAAATAAATAAAGTAAAATAAATCTAAATAAATTCTGACAGAAACTTAATGTATTCATTTTATGGGCACTATAGTAAATCAATGTCAAATGAATTGTCTTAAATTTTTAACACCTCACATCCATTAAATGGTGTACACCTTTTATAGTTTTTGTTTCTCCAGATAGTTTTTCCTTTTTGAATGCAAATAATTTCCTCTTCTTAAAGTATTTGACTTCAATGACTGATTGAGTTTAACTTTCTATTATAGAGGAATAAAATATCATCTGGCATGTGGGAAAAAAATCCATTTATATACACTGAAATGTTTTTAACAAGTATAATATATTGTTGTCTTCTGTAGCTCCAGATTACAACCCATTTGTAAAGTATAAATCATTCAACTTTTACCTGTCTCTAGGCACCAAGTGATAAGGAGATATTTAAGTATTTTACCAGTGAAAGGTTTACCACTGGAAAGTAAGCACTAACTGGTGCAATTTGTTGGGAGTTAGAAAAATATGAGGGGAGACTAAGTATAAGGAAAATGGCATAAGATAGGTATAATTACCAAGCCCTTTTAAAGTTTTAGGAAAATACAGTAAATGACTCATAGTAATAAACAGGGACTTGAAAGTCAAGAGGAACATCCAAAGAGGCTCTTTGATAACATAGAAAGACACTCTCATATCTTCCTGCAGCAGAGAAGAAAGAAAGTTAAAGAACCATTTAATAATATTTAATTATTTGAGTAGGCTTGGCACCTGTGGCTCAAGTGGCTAGGGCGCCAGCCACATACACCTAGGGTGGCAGGTTCAAGTCCAGCCCGGGCCCACCAAACAATGATGGCTGCAACCAAAAAATAGCTGGGTGTTGTGGCAGGTGCCTGTGGTCCCAGCTGCTTGGGAGGCTGAGGCAGGAGACTCACTTGAGCCCAGGAGTTGGAGGTTGCTGTGAGCTGTGATGCCACAGCACTCTACCCAGGGGGACAGCTTGAGGCTCTGTCTCAAAAAAAAAAAAAAATCAGAATCATTTGAGTAGCAAATATCCGAAAAACATTTAACCACTTACCAAGGAAAGTTTGTTATCCCAACATCAGGGGCCTTGCTGAGTGTGAATAGGCCCTGACACGTAGCTTAGGGACAACTGAGATGATGAACTAACAAATCTTTTAATCCAGATTCCCTTGAGCCCTATGATTCTGTAGATGAAGACAACCCGTTTATTTCAAGAAAAATATGCATGGGAATCAATCTTGAAATAAAACTAGATTATAAATCAGAATAATCCAAATTTATTTATTTGGGCTAAGCTTCCAAAATACAGAATTTACATACTACAGGAGATGATGCAAACTTAGCATGAGTGCTAGAAGAAGTAAGGGAAAGCTGATGCCTACATGCTAGATGAGGTTGATATACAAATTTTGATAATGAAAGAAAGAATGAAAAGTTTCAGAAAATCAGTAAAACAATGTATAAATATACCATGAAAATATTCCAAAGAAAGACTCAGCGAATGTACCATTATGGCACAAAAAACGTGCTAGTAAGAGGGCGCCAGCATCATTAACAAGCTCCGAGGCAGCTCTTTGTTGTTGTTGTTCATTGATCATAATGTGAAAACAAACACCTGTTAGTTCTCTTGGTTTCAGAAGACTGCATAGTTCTACACCTGAGAGTACTGCTCAGGCATATCCCACAGGTGATGTGAAAGGCTGTCAACTCTGAGAACAACTCAGAGCTTGAAAGAGTTCCTCACTTGGAACTGATTCTGGTTTAGATATCAGTGCCCCCAGCTCTGCTCCCTGGATCATGTGGCTTGATAGTTAGTATATTTGCAGAGACATAAGTGATGAGAAAAATTGGGGGCACTGTCTATGACATGCTTCATGGGGACTATCACATCTTCGGTCAATTTTCTTAAGCATTTTTGTATTAACAAGGCAGAACACTAGTTCAGAACATGACAGAGCAGATAAAACAATGGCAAACACCCTAGTCTTTCTTTGGAATACCCTAGAGCATTGAGCCTTAAGAGTAGGTTGCAAATCAGAGTCCTTGACTTATTAAAACTTTAAAGTAGCCTTAAATCAGTTTATACCAATATTACATTAAGATGAATAATGAGAAAGGAGTAATCTATCTTTAAAGGAAACTAGCCTCTAACCTCTATAATTCTTAATGTAAAATGTGTAGCAATCAATTCGCATTAATGGGCATGTTAAGAAGAAGAATCAAATGGCCCAACCAAGGGAAAAAAGAGACAACAAAATGTAACACATAGGTTATAGAGATTTGGGACTCTCTAACTAACTATTTATAGTCTCTTATAGTAAAGGACTATAAATAACTAACAAAAATGAGAAAAAACACAAGATGAAAGATGAAATGATGAAATTCTGCCAGGAATGTAGAATCTATTGTTAAAATTCCATAGCATTTCTGTGACCAACAAATATAACTATAATCAAAGTAATATAGGGTTCAAAAACAAATTAGGTAGAATTAAAGTGTAGAATTTATGAGATACATGAGGAGATGCATCAATAAATTTAAGGATAAAAATATGAAATAACACAAAAATATTAAAAGACATGGGAAAAATTAAAAGGTATAAAACACATAAAATAAGAATCTCAGAACAAAAGAAGAGAAAGTGACGGGAGAGAAACTATATATGAAGCGAAAAATTACAATAATTTCTCAAATTCATAAAATACCTTAAGCCATGGTGATTATTTTTAGAATAATCCATAAATTCAAAGGAACAAATAAGAGTTATGGCTGATTTCTGATTAAAATGATATTTTAGCAACCATAAAATAATGTAATTATATCTTTAAAGAGGTGTAAGGGTAACTGCCAACTAACTATTCACACTCTTTTGCATGCACAGTTACACTTAAAAATAGAACAAAAACATTTTTTATTAGAGACTGGGTCTTGTACAGTGGAATAACGATAGTTCACTGCAGCCTTGAGCTCCTGTGCTTATGCAAATATTCCTGCAGTACTCACCACCTTGCTCAGCTAATTTGTCTTATCTTTTATAGAGGTAGGGTCTTGCCAGGTGGCGCAAGCTAGTCTTGAACTCCTTTTCTCTAACAATCGTCCTGCTTCAGCCTTCCAAAGTGCTGTGTGTGGAGGGACGGTGGGAGGGAGGGGTGTGAGCTACTGTTTTTGACTAAATAAAGATATTTTTACACAACAAATACTGAGATAAAACCTAGTAATGAGATTGTAGAACCCAATGGAAGTTCAACTTTTAGTTTTTTGAGAATTCTTCATACTTGTTTCTATAAAGGCTGTATTAGTTTGCAATCCCGCCAGCAGTGTAGAAGTGTTCCCTTCTCTCCACATCCATGTCAGCATCTGCAGTTTGGGGACTTTGTGATGTGGGCTAATCTTAACTGGAGTTAGATGATATAGGTATATCATGGAATACTATCCAGCCACAAAAAAAGAGGGAGACTTCACACCTTTTGTGTTTACCTAGATTGATCTGGAACATATTATTCTTAGCAGAGTATTTCAACAATGGGAAAAAAATGTATCCAATGTACTCAATACAATTATGAAACCAGTATATAAACACTTACACAGTCACAGGAACGATAAAACACAAATATAGTCTAGCAAGCAAGAGGGGAGAGGGAGGAGAAGGGAGAGAACAGGGAAGGGCATTTGGTGAGATCTCACCTAATGTGCACAATGCAAGGGTATATTTCAAAATAACTAAGAGTGAATTTTAAATGTCTTACCACAAAAAATAAGAGAAGTGATGGCTATGTTAATCAGTTTGATTTAAGCATTCCACATTGTATATTAAATCATCACATTGTGCCTTATACAGTGTACAGCTGTGATTTTAATAAAAAATTAATTTAAAAACATGCAACAAAAAAAGAAAAAAAAATGAGATAATTTAGTTCCAACAGACATTCTATAAAAAAAAAATTATAAAATTATCTTCTCACAATTGTGAGAAGATAACACTTTTTAGTACAATAATCATCCCACATAAATACATACAAAAATAAAGATAAGCAGAAAGGATAAATACAGGCAAATATAATATTATTCACAATAATCATTATAATAATTGAATCTGGTATTTAAAATATATGTTCTATTAAAATATGAGGCAAAATAATAATACAAAATTCAAGTTAGCTGTTAGGTGGAGTTGAAGGGTTCTAAGGCCATAGCACTATAGTGTATATGTAAATAATTATTTATATAGATGTATAGGTAATGTTTACAGTGATACTTAAAGAAGAGTAAAATCTTCACAAGTAGCAAATTAATAAAAGTAAAATTGAATAATAACTTTTCATCAATATGCATAGTAATTTCAAAGTAGAATTTAAGTAAATGGCATGACTGTTTCAATAAATACTATGATATAAAAATGATACATAGAATTCAATAGCCATTCATGATTTAAAATAGTTAAAAACTAAAAAGAATGAAATAACCCTTAACCTGGTGTATGATATCTGAAAGAGTCACAGCTAACATTATTGGAAATGCCCACCATAACCTTGTGTATGTGGTATGTGCCCACATCCACCACTGCTTTAAACTTCATATTGGATATTAGTGAGTCAATGGGAAAAAATTACATAAATATTTGAGAGGAATAGATACAATTTTCAATATAATTAGACAAAATGATTTAAGTACATATAATTTTTTTAATTCTACAAAATAGCTATTTAAGTTACATAAATTTGGAAATTTGCTCTAAAAAGGCCAATGTACAAAGTTCAGTTGTATTACTTTGTACCAGTGGTCATCAGAAATCTGTATCAAAGATATCTGTTTATAGCAGCAACGAAAAGCCATACACAAAAGCAAATAATAATAACAATAAATCTCAAATAAGGTTTAAAAAATTTCTACCCCATACTCAAAACCACTATATATTATTTAGATATATTGTGTTAACAAATAAATATTTAAATATGAATTTTAAAATACTATTTGCAGCTGGAAATGGGGGCTCAAGCTTGTATTCCTAGCACTTTGGGAGGCTGAGGTGGGAGAATTTCTTAAGGCCAAGGAGTTCAAGACCAGTCTGATCAACACAATAAGAGTCCCTCACTATAAAAAAAAAGAAAAAAAATTATCCAGCTATGGTGGCACGCCCTTATTCCCAGCTGTGTAGGAGACTGAGACAGGAGGATCACATCAGCCCAAGAGTTTGAGGGTGCAGTGACCTTTGATGACACCACTGCACTCTAGCCTGTCTCAAAATAAATAAATAAAATTACTGTTGGCAATCACAAAGAAAACTGTCAAAGCCTAGTAGTAAATGTAACCGAAATAAATCAACTATCAGTAGGTGGAAATCATACAATATGGAAAAGAGAAATTGAAGATGACCAAAGTAAACATAGAAATGTATCATATTCATAAAGTGAGAAACTCAGTAATATAAAGATGCTTATTTTTAATTCAACTATTGACCTAACACTCATAATCACGTTATATGTCCAAATCAACAAGCTGGCTCTAACGTCTGCATGAAAATACCCAGGGCCAAAAAAAAAAAAAAAAAAGGAAACTTGAAAGAGAAACTTGAGCTTGAAGATTTACTTAACCTTATTACCATATTGAAAGATCTGTCCTTAATATAGAGTAATTGAAACAGTGTGGGATTGGTTTTAGGATAGACCAGAAGACCAGTGAAATGGAGATCCTGAAAGAAACTCTGAAGTTACTTCAATGTGATGGAAGGGAAGGGCTGTGCACTAAAGAGAGAAAACAATGAGGCTGCCATACAATTGAGTAAATAAATAAATCTCTGGGCCAGGTGTGGTGGCTCATGTGCTCCTGGCCCTCTGGGAGGCCGAGGCAGGTGAATTTCCTGAGGAGGAGTTTAAGGCCTTAGCAAGAGTGAGACCCCTTCTCTAAGAAAATAGCCATAGCCAGTGTTGTGGCAGAGGCCTGCAGTCCTAGCGACTTGAGAGGCTTAGGCAAGAGGATCACTTGAGCCCAAGAGTTTGAGGTTGCTGTGAGCTATGACGCCACAGCACTCTACCATGGGTGACAAAGTGAAACTGTGTGGGGTAAAACCCTACGGCTGTGTGCTCCTTCACAAACTATGTGCTCCCTTTAAGCTCCAGAGGCAGGTGGACAGATTTCTGTGGAAGGCAACTCTGTCGATGACCCGGTATCCCTGGTCAGCATGGAACAGGGCCTGGGGATTAGGGCATAAAAACCCATCTCCAGTGACTCTGGCCATGTGGCTGTTAAGCCTGCAAAGAAGGGGTTAAAAACCTTTCTGTAGAGACACAGCCTAGGGGTTGTTAAGTGAACTCTTATCTGAAAACTACGTAGGCCTCCAGATTGCCAGAGACAGAAGCCATAAATCTGCTTTCTGTAATACAATGAGTGTATAGTGCAACTTCAAGGTTTTACTCCCCTCTTGGTAGTCTCAAGTCTTTAGACAAACTCCCTTTTGCAGCTGTCTCAAGGTTTCAAACTTTGTGTCTTCTTGAAGGTTGAACTAACTTTAGAAAGTAGTATAAATGCTTTGCCTGTTAATTAATAATGTGTACATGACCAACCAACTATAAAAGGTGGTCTTGAACAATAATGCTTTGCTACTTCCACCAGAGAAGTATTGTCTCTCTTTCACTATAATAATTCCAGATGCGAGACTGCACCTGTGGTGACGCTGTCTGTCTCTTGTGAAACCCCAACGCAACAAAACTGTCTTCAAATAAATAAATAAATCTAGATCACAGTGCAATTAAATCAAACAGAACGAAATGTACCTGATATTGATTTAGGGATGAACGAGGGATTTATGGGTTTCTTATTTGAAGGTTTCCAAATTATTTAATAAACTAAAAGATGGCTGGACCAGACAGGCTGGACCAGTTTATTCATTAATAAGCAACACAGCACAAATCTCATTTTTTATAAACAGGTGTATTTATTGTCATTATTGCTACTTTCTGTTGTTTCTTAGCCCCGAGGGATGTCTATTGTACCCCGTCAGGGACCACATCTGACAGAGCTGCCATCATCTGGAATGCTATCCACTCCTGTGCCCAGGGACACAGACCAGGGGTCTCACACAACCAATAAAACCTACTGGCCCAGAAATAGCACTTCCTTTAACGGGGTACAAATTTACTATGTACAATTTATGATGTCAGTTATACGACAAAGCTGTTTTTTTGAAGAATATAATTGAGCATGTTCACATGCAGAATCTAAGGCTGTTTCCTCATACAGCAGTAAGAAAGACCCACAAGAGAAGAATCTGGGAGGCAGAGTGTACACGTTCAGGCTTTCAGACTCACAGTTTCAGAACATTTAACATCAGAGGAGCAATTGCTGCGTTGGCCATGACTAACTCACCCTCTTTCTTTAAAGTCAGCCAACATTGGCAGAGCTGAATAGCCCTAAGTTTCCACAGAATAATGAGGTTTGAAAATCAGTGTAGCTTCTAGGGTGGGGCACAGGCCGGGTCCTGGCTGTGTGTGGCTGTGGAGGACCCTGAGCCTGCCTTGACAAGAGCCCAGAGGGCAGAGTGCAGTGACGATGGCTGCAGCCATCCTTCAAGAGACATGAGGAAAGGTGGGAAGCCCTGGCCTGGCTATTTGCATGCACACAGTGTGTCTGCAACATCCTGGAAGAGCTCTACCTCAGTCACCGTGCAAGTGCCTGCCCAGGGGCCAGGCACATACACTGCAGGCGAGTGGCTGGCTGCTAGAAGCTTCCTGGACTTGCGCTTTATACCAGGTTACCACCCACACACAGCACATCTGTCACATGGTGACCTGAGCTGTACAAACTCAGGCTTCCCAGGAATAAGCACGCAGCAGGATTCTGGACACAGAAAGGGATCCCATAATGGACACACCAGTATCTGTCTTGGGGCAAAAGGCTTTGTTGTCCCCCTAAGCTCTGGGAAAGGGGCAGGAGGCTCAAGCTGCTCTGCGCCTCAGCCTGTGGGAAATGCCAGGGTTTCTGTGGTGTGGAGTGGGAAGAGGACCAGTGACATTTTTAAAAGGGCTGAGACCTTTCTTGTACTCAAATGTTTTGGCCACCGTCTTCCTATGGGGAGGGGCTGTGGGTTCCTGGGTTCTGGGTTCTGTTTTCCTCTTTGCCTCACAGTTATGCACCATGCTTGTCAGGGTCTCAGCCCCCAGTCTCCTCGGCCATGCCCAGGGGCCCTGATTTCAGTCCTCCAGGTCTGGTGGCCTTGGTCCCCCAACAGATGAGTGACAAATACAGAGAGTTCCGAGCTCTCTGTGAACAGAGTGACACCCTGGCCTGGAGGGCTTCCTACCTCTCAAGGAAGGGAACACTTTTGCCTACCCCCCTCCCCGTGTGTGCATGTGTGTGCTATTGTGTGCACACCTGGGCATGTGCATGTGTGCTCAGGACCACTTTTGTCTCTCCCTGGACGGGCGGGGGCCGGAGTTCCTGCAGGGGCTTTCATCCTTCTATGCAAGATACAAGAGCTTTGCCTGAAACGACAGGGCTCTAAAAAGGGACCTGTCCTGGCCTTTGTTTTCACTCATTTTGTGAGGGACTGACTTCCCTTTCTTCTGCAGGGACCCTTAGCTCAGAAAGGAGATAGTGTCATCACAGCACTGCTGAGCAGGTGTGCTGACCTAACACAGGCGGCAGGCAGGAGAGGGCCAAGGTCTGGCCGAGGGAAGGAGCCTGGCACTGTGCCTGGGACATGGGAAATGCTGGACAGACACTTGTTCTCAGCCTTCCCCCTCCTTCCTCCATCCTGAGGGACCCAGATTTTTCTAGCCTATGGCGTCAGCGGTTGGCTGTGAGCATGGTTTACTCCCACTCATCACCTGCCAATGACACGCCCGTGATTCCCTTGTCTTCACGCCCCTCTGATAGGGAAGTCTTGTGGGGATCCTGTGGCCCACCTGCTTAATGAAGCTGTAAA
Source organism: Otolemur garnettii (assembly GCF_000181295.1). Classification (NCBI taxonomy): domain Eukaryota; kingdom Metazoa; phylum Chordata; class Mammalia; order Primates; family Galagidae; genus Otolemur; species Otolemur garnettii. The sequence goes on along the minus strand of NW_003852428.1, from coordinate 2,332,655 downwards.
GTCTGAGGAAATTTCAAGAGTTCTGTCAGCTCTCGAGGCCTTCAGGGTGGTGGTGCATGGAGGTGAGTGGGAAGAAGAGTGACCCTGGGGCTCCTGGCCTTGCTGGTTCCTAGGAGATCTCCATTCTCTGAGAGACAGTATTCAAAAGCACTGTTCTAAACTCAAAGTAGGCTCAGTAGGCTCAAATCTTGGCCTTGACTCTTACTAGCTGTGCAAACTGGGGCAAGTCCATTGTAGTCTGTGCCTCTGTGTCCCCACTTTAAAAATGGGGGTAAGAATGTCATCTGCCTGCAGGGGGTGGGTGGGGATCAGGTAAGCACACGTGTGCCCAGGACAGAGACTGCTGTGCAGGTGGCTTTACAGTGGTTTGTCTGAGACTCTTGCCAGGCAAATGCTCATACACTCATACTGAACACTCACTCGCTGTGTGCTGGGGACAGTGCTGGGCACTGAGGACAGACAAGGAAGACTTGAGCCCTGCTCTCACTGAGCTTGCTGGTGGGCAGGGGTGGGGAGGCTGTCCCCGAGGGAAATGCTGCCAGGCTGTGTGCACTGAGTTAGTGAAATGGGCGTGTGGCAACTTCAGCAGGACACAGGAAGGGGTCCATCAGGGGCCCAGATAGACTTCGTGCAGGGGACTGCCCCAGTCCCCAGAAGGCTCGTGAAGAGGCTGGGGCCTCAAGACTGCAGGATTTGTTCCTGTCTTGACCTACAAAGTCCAGAACATGGGGCCTTTCCTGGACACAGATTCCACCTGCCCAGATCTCTCTGGGGACGCACAGGGTGGGCAGGCTCAGTGCTGAGTTCCCCAGGGGGATGTGGGAACTGATATCGGAAATTCAGGGAAGCATCCAGAGGTGGTCAGGTTCAGTGACCCTTGGTGCTCTGTTGTGGCCACGGAGTCTGCTAAGAGTCACAATGGACTTGGAATCAGGAGGTCCCTGTACCCTGAAGACCTCTTTAATTTGCTGAGGTGCTCTGTGTCCTCACTTGGAACTCGAGGGGCCAGATGGTCTCCCTGAGGTTCCTGGCTGTTTCTTAGTTCAGTCTTTGACCCCGCACATGTGCACAGCCTTCCTGAGAGTTTCTGAGGTGCTGAGCTGCCATCAAGACTTCGAGCTTCCTCAGGGCAGCGTCATCGATGACCATGTCCTGAAGATCAGAGAGTAGGACCCCTTGGTGAGCCGGGCCAGCCCTGAGGTCTAGACAGAGGCAGCTAGCCTTGATGGAGGGCAGAGAGGAGGGTCAGGGCAGGGAGCAGAAGGGGACAGGAGGCCTGGCTGGCAGGGTGGGGTGGGGGCTGTGGGCAGGGTGCCTTGACCCAGGAGAGTCAGTCCTTTTTTTCTTCCTCTGGGATGAAGAGGACATGTGATGCAGAGCCATGTGTTTCAAAGCCCCACAGACGGCTGCCCACAGGGGTCCTGGGGTCTCCCAGGGACCGCCATGCTGGGTGCTGGGCAGCCGCGTTCCTTCCCAGCACGCTGTCTCCTGACCTCCCATGTCTCCGCTGCCTCTGGAATATTCCCCAGTGAAGGCAATGACAATTCACACAATTTCAAATTTCAGGAAACCCCTCTATCTGATAAAGTCTTTCCTAGTGTCACTTAGATGAGGACCATAGTGACATTTTGCTAGTATGAGGCGAGAAGAGAGAGAAGCAGAGACAAGAAGGCCTGGGGGAAGGGGCCATGTCCACAGCCCCACAGGCCTCTGCAGAAGGCATCCACGGACATGGGAGTGGATGACACGTGACACGGGGGATTTGGGGCTGACATATCCCCTCCCAGGTGTCCCTGCCTGAACTGGTCAGCCTGGTGTGTGAACCTGGCCATACCTGAGCCTCTGTGGTCCTGAGTGAGAGCGCCACAGAGGTCACTTTAAGAGCACCAGCTTAAGGCAAGGCTTTGGCCCCAGCCGTACCCACTACAGGCCTGAGCACAGGTGACAGGGGTGGGGGGCACTCATGGAGGCTCCAGCTGCTCTGGCATCGGGGCATGTGAGGCATATCAGGCCTCAGTGTGGCTGGAAAGCAGCCCTGCCAGGAGGAGGCAGGCCACCCGCAGGCCCCCTGCCCTTCCTTGCTCCTCATTGTCAAATCCTGGAGCCCAGGGACATAGACTATGAAGTCCTAGGCACAAGGACGGTCCTGTCTTTGCTCCTCTGTGGCCCAGCTCTGCCTCAGTCTACACTCACCCACCCTGACCTTTCATCCAAGTGGGGCAAGGCCGGAGTTCCCTCTACACTGACGCATGACACCACGTGGCTTTGCCTTCACTCATCCTTTGTAGTAGTGAGGGTGGGGCCAGAATGGCGCCCGGAATCTGCCCTGATGCCGTCCCGCCTTTATCCTCTATGATGTAGCCTCTGAGTCTGTCTCCCCACAGAAGCTCCTGATCCATCTTGTGGTCAGCAATGCTGGGATGGACATCTCCATCTGTCTGCTCATCTGTTCGTTCTACATCAGTTGAGTCCTGCTCTGTCCCATGCGTTACACAGGGTGTAGGAGGAGCTGGGGCCATGGACCCTGGAAGCCTGGGGAGGAGCAGCCTCGGCCAAAGGGCTTGGAGAGCACTAGGCACAGGGGTGGGCTGAGAGCAGGCAGAAATGGGAGACCAGAAGTCCTGGCTTTCCCCTGTGCAGGCTCCTGTGAGCGTCTCGGAGATCTCGCACGTCTCCATTCCTGTTTAAACCTCGATTTCTCAGCAAGTCCATTCTCAGTGCCTGTGATAGACACTGTGAACACACGGGCAGACGAAGGACAGGCTGCCTTCGTACTGGTTCTGAAGGTGTCCTCCGTGTCAGTGAGGGAGGTGACCCTGCCACCCAGAATAAAGTGTGACCAGTCCACTAACAGGAACCCAGGGGGGCAGCACAATGGCTACCTGGTGTTCCATAACATCAGGGCACCATAGACGACGTGCCATCTGGTGGCGTTTGAGGGGACATGTTCCCCCGGGGGAACAGAACAGGAAGGCGAAGCTTCAGCTGTACCACACTGTGGGCTTCTAAGGCTCTTCCTCCCTTCCCTCAAATCCCTCCCGCACCCTGAGTGCTGCTGTTTTCCAGCTGTGCACCTTGAAATCCCACGGAGGAGGTGGGTTTGGAGTCAACACCCTGAGGTTCCTCCATGAGAGCTTGGGCCCAGCAGGGAAGGCGCCCGCAGGTGTGCAGACGCTGCAGGAGGGGGATTCCCGGGAGGTGGAGGAGCAGAGCCCGGCAAGGGGGCCGACTCCAGAAAGGTTGGAGTTCTGAGGCATAGGGTGGAACTTCCTGGGCTGAGTGGCACAGGGACCTGCCTCTGTTCCTCTGGGTGCTGTCTGGATGGGGCTCTGCTGTGCCCTGGGCTCATGCGAGGCCAGAGTTCCCAGACCACCTCCACCCCTTCCTGTGGGTGGGGGCCAGGGAGAGCACGGGCCTTGGGACCACACAGACACAGCTCGGAATCCTCACTTGGACAGGCTGTGTGTGCCCTGTGATTGTCACTCACGGCTTGGAGCGTCTGTGGAGGCACTGCAGTTCCGGTGCCGGACTGTGGTGAGAGAAGATGAGACACAGGCCCCAGCGGAGCATCCCGTGTGGCTTCTCTCCCTGCAGGGCCCACGGTCTGGCGGTCCCCACGCTCTCTCCCCCTCTCTGTGGGCAGGAAGCCCTTGCAGGGCTGTGTGGCCTCGTCGCCCCTGCTCTTGTTCAGCTTTCCAGGCATCGAGGACCACAGCTGGCCAAAGTCGCTCGCATGGCCGTCCATTCCTTGTCACCTGCACATCATCCTCATGCCCGCGATTCACGCTTGTCCTCTTCAAACTGCCAACCCTGAGTCCGGGCAGGTGAAAGGAAGGTGCTGCCTCCTAACGGAAGGGGACCAGCTGGTGTTTGTCCTCTCGCTGCCTCTTGACGCCTCTCCATCCGCGTGCGCTACCGTCCGGTTTGCAACAAGTGCCGAGGCCACAGGCAGGAGCCAACTGTGTCGGAGCAGAGATCATGGAGGTCCGAACACATCGAGGCCTGACCAGCCGGAACCCGAAAGCGGGGGAACTTGACAAACAGCCTCAGCCTCGGGCAAGCCCAGCAACTGCCTCTGGAGGTCGGTTAAGTCCAGTGCCACCGCGCGCGACTAAAACCAGAAATCGCTTCTATTCAGACGTAACTGAAAAGAGTGGGTTATACAGCTCCACCTTAGAGCAATTCCCAATTTGTGCAAGGGCGGTAGGACCAGGAAAAAGTAACTGACAACACTATTAACTACCAGAAACAAGCAACTTAGAGGTTTAGAGTAACTATAGCAGAGAATACAAGAACTAACGGGAGGATAGTGTTAGGGCAGGCATTACCCACTACCTAAAACTGGTACGTAAATGCACTGTCTTCATAAATGGCTTGGATTTCCCATCACTGCTTAGCAGCTGTTTGTAAAAACATAAAAACATTCATTTAGAAATATGTAGAGGAAGGATGGAAATAAAAGAAAATTATATATATATATATATGTGTGTGTATACGTACATATATAAAGTATATATGTATAGAGAGAGTATATGCATATGTATGTGTGTGTGTGACTATATATTGTGATAACCAAGTCCCCAGCTCTTGGCCCCCTACCTTTGAAAAGGAAATCTCTCTTAAGTCTTTTAGCTTCAGCCCCCACAAGGGTGGAGAAGTTAGATTCTGGGAAGAAACTTGGAGGAGGAAGGGAGGGGTGGATTCCAAATAAAGCCACAGGTGGGTCCCAAGTTGTTCTTGGAAACTTACCTAATATGTACCCCTAAACTATGTAACTTTTATGATTTGTGAGCTGATGTAGTTTAAGTTAACATGTACTTTCACCCTGAATTGTGTAACTCCTTATGATATACCCCATCTTATGATGATGAAGTAATGTGTTTGTGATGTCTCTTGTGATTATGAGCCAATAGTACCCCCACCTTGCAACCCCCTGCCTTAATTGCTATGATTAGCTTTGGTATTGCGCTAGCTTGCTGAGCATGCATGACTATGCAGAATAATGGTATAAAAATCCTTCTCCCCCACTATTCAAGACTCCTTGTTGGCCCACCACAACAGGCCCCTGTAGGTGCACCTGCAGGTGTTTTAAATTCCTAATAAATTTCTATTACTTAATTGCATCTGAAGTGGAGTCCATCCTTCTCTCGCATCTGCCATTTCATTTCAATATGCATGTATTTCTCTCCTTCCTGGGCTTCCTCAAAGGAAATGTTATAAAGGGAGAAAGTTTATCCAATTTGTCTTGAGAGTATTGAATTGCTTGGTAGGGTATGAGTGAGAGTGAACATGAAGGTCGTCTGGGAGAAAATGACAATACCCCGCACAGGAAGATCATCTGCGAACTTGTAAAACTTCTAAAACTGACATAACTCATATCGTCAATTTTTCTTTGCATCTTGAGAAATTCATGATTAAGGTCAGAAGATAGCAAAATTAGTTTACAGTTTTAACAAGTTTTAATGTTAAATTCTTTAAACGTAATTCAAGCAGAATTGCAAACCACTCTGATTCTCCCATCATTGCAAACTGCATGTGGGGCCTGGACCCTTTCATTAGTAGTTCAGGATGGGGCGCCTGCTTAGATTCTTTGCAATAATTTGCATAATTAAGATTATTGTTTTAAAAACTCTCCTTCCTGATATTGCAGAACTCAAGTTTTGATCATTGACTCTCAGCAGAAACCAGGTCTCTTTCCTGGAGAGTTGAACTCACTGCCCTTTGTGCTGATGTTCACAGACGTTTATATTTCTGCAAATTGTATCTGTTTCTAGTTTGCGTCCTCTGCTTGCCACCTTAACATTTTGTGTTCGTCACCTAAATATTCAGAGACTTTTCCCCATGGCATCACATCATGTTCCCCGTTCTGAACAGGTCATGAATTGCACTGCAGCCTGATACCTCGCTCCCTATATTTGGTTTGCCGTTTACTGTGACTAACCTCTCAAGCTGAGCCTCTTCCTCTATTTGCTGTCAAGTTCAATCTCAGTGCTTTGTTACACCACACTGACTCCTTTTATCAAAGACGCAAATGGTTTCCACATAAAACCTTTCAAGGCCAGGCAGTCATTCAATACTTAAACCAGTATGTTTGAGAAACCACATTTTATACCTACAAAATAAATTCCCAACTGTAACTAAAAGCTATAACCTTAATATAGCTCAATGATTATAAGAAAAAATTTAAACAAAACGGGCTATCCAGTAGGAACTAAAGCAGAAAGGAAACACCTACAAAAGTTGAATCATACTTTTGCCTTAAATATGATTTTAAATTTTCTCTAAAATAGTATTTTCAATATTTTTTCATACCTCTTTTTCCAAAATGAGTGATTCAAATATAAAATATGACAGTTATTTTTGGGTTTTTTGCCCCAGCCATATAGTATTTCATTAAGTCTAACTTTTTTTTTTCTGAAATTTTTAGAGGTTTTTATTTCATTTATTTATTTATTTATTTTGCTGTGTATTTGGATCTGTAAGGTTGTGTGTGTCTCAAAAATAGTACAAACATACTGCTTAATAGAGGCTCACATGACACTAATTAGTCACTAAGCATATTTTATTTACTATTATAATGAATTTGGCAATACGAAATCATATTCAGATCACTTACACGGTACCATTTGATGTTTCAAAAAGTCATAGTTTATAAAAAATTGTTATCCTACTTAAGATGATAGTGTTAAAAACTTGACAAGCATTGCAATAAATAAATATAATTTAATTAATATTTGTTTGGATTGTCATAAGATTTACAAGTGGAGTGAGGAAACGTAGCAGGGAATGAGAAAAATTATAAATATTTTTAATCTGTCGCAATAAATATATACTTGGGAAATCAGCATTTTACTATCACAGCACAAATTGGTTCAAGTACTTAAAGTTCAGATGCTAAATAAAATTATAAAAGAGAAAGAATTTATGAGTAAGATCGCATGACAACTGCTTTGCGTGAGAGAGCTAGAATGTAACATGAAAACTACAACTTTTGGTAAATGGCCTAAACCTAAAACAAAATAAATAGAACAAATGGATTAAATCCTTACCATTTTGGTTGGAGATAAAAGGTTAACTGTAAGATGATGTATAAAAGTTTGTTTTTGAAAAATGCTACTTGTTAAGGTAACAGCATGAAGCATTTTCTATGGATTTTATTTAGTGTACACCTTTACTAAAGGTCTCGTATCTATTATTTTATAGACGTACCTATTATGTAACCACAGACAGGAAAACATGTTGCACTCATCTGTGCCAAAAAAAGTCATCAGTTTACTGGTTTAGCAACATAGCAAAGGCAGGTCCGTCTCCACGCCGGCTCTTTCCAGTCGTACCTTCTATGCTTCATGTCAAATAGTTCTGTATGGTGGCCTTGGAGTGTTCACAACATATATGGTTTAAATGTGACCAGCAGAAGTATTTTAAAAGTTTCCAGGAAAAATTAGATACTTCCACAAAGAAATACATTTTCATGTGGTGACTTCTGACATATGAGATCAGACATTTAAGTTTGTGACTCATCCTAACCAAAGTGCTGCATAGCTCTTGGCTGAGTGTCACTAGGATCCCCTTCGAGATCCTCCCCTTGGGAAGCTATGCCATGATGCCAGCGCCTAGTTCACCCTGTAAAGCAGTTTTGAACTTCTGAAGTGCCCATCAGAGGTGTTGTCACACATAGCTGAGATCTGACAATTAAGTTACAAGGTCATCCCAGAAAAAGTGCTACGTACCCCATTGCAGAATATCACTATAGTCACCAGATGGCCGAAGGGAATACTTCAAAGGTGGCCATAGTGATATTCAGCAATGGGGTCTGTACCACAATTCTACGAAGAGTTTATGAGTTTATCCACTTCTTCATATCAAGCATGTAAATACTTCTTCAGTCAGTTTTTAGTATCAGCCCTGTGTACTAATGCTTTTGAAGTTGTGGCTGCCCAATGACTTGCATAATATTTTCTTGGGCAGCTGACAAAGTATAAATGCATAAAGAAAAAGAAAGAAATATGTACAGAACGCCAGCGGTAAGAATTTTAAAAAGAATGCCAAGTGATTCCGATACACAGTAAAGTTTTAAAACCATAGCTGTAAAGAAAGGTTATTTAGGTATTTATTTACTTGGGCATTCATTTATATGATATGTTTAAAATAAAATCTTAGGTGAAACTGTATGTAAATTAGGTAATATTCTGTAAATGTTCATAAAAATGTTTCCCTTAAGGGAAGTTGTATGAGCTCTTTGCATCTACTTCACAGTGTATCTTTATCACAAAGGGGAAATTTTACAAATGACAGTCAAGAGAAAAAAATAAACAATAATCCAGAAGCCTGGTCACCTTATCCTTTTGCCGAGAGTATCTATTAAGACTTGTAGCAGAGAGATGAGTTGGTCCGCCCAAATCCAGAATCCAATATCTAGTGAGTTTTTGAATTTGTAATTTCATTTTAGATTTTCCAGGTATTGAACCAAAACAGTAATAGAATTCTACATCCTCATTATGTTGAATGTGTGTATAAATATATATATATATACACACTGAGCCTCCAAATGAAAGACGAGGACCAAGATACTTTGTTCCTTCATTTTTATTTTTCTCGTGGGAGGGTGGGGCTTGTGTTGAAGTAGCAGAGCAGAGATAATCACATTCTTAGTCTTTGAGAAAGGTGAGTTTGGTCTTTATCAAGTATCTATGGAACAAGAGCTACCAATTGTTAATCACCATTCAGTTCCTTATATCATTTAATTAGTAGAAAATCTTCCAGATTTTGAGAAGAAACAACTAATAGGCCCTAGTTGTTGCTGATTTTATAAGGTATGAGTTCCCTAAATGTTTCTAGCACATTAAAAATATTTTGTCTCCATCATTTTATTGGCCCTTCTTGGTCAGTTTGCCTGGGTGGAAAGTGTTTTCTTTCTATAGGCAGATTCACCTCTTTCTCTTTTGCTCTCTCACTGGGGAATAGAGACTTGATGGTCTTGGTCTAGGATTCAATCCAGGCTCATGTCTTAACTTTGATTGCTTTGTCTCTGATTCTCTTCGTTCTGAAAAAGTTCATCAACTCTTTCTCCATTTATAAGATTAACCTTTTTATTTCTGGAAAATTACAATTTTTAATATTTGTTTTGTTCCACGTCTGCCTATCGCTGTTTAAAACTATCCTCTTTTTAGGTTTATTTACTTCTTAAACTTACTTTCCTTTTGTACATTTGTATCATAGATACATTTATTTAATTTTTGTTACTGTGCTTCAGTCTTTATACCCAAAAGAATTTCATTATTTTACTTCAATTATTTTCAGAGTCTCTAAAAGTCTGTCTGTTTTTACATAGCTTATGATTCTTTAATCACCATTCTGAATACTGGTGATCTTTTCACAGGTTCCTTCTTTTTTAAAATAGCTTTTTAGGTAGTTTTGAAATATCATTTGGAGTTTTTAGGTTTCCTGTGGGTATGTCTTTCTAGCAATTCCTTGTTATTCATAGGTCCTTTTTTGTTTATGCGTTTTAGTTTTTCTAATAATAGTTATTTATGGATACTATGGTCTCTTTAGGATATAGCAAAATACCACAAGCTGGGCAGCTTGTAAACCACAGAAATTTACTTCATACACTTCTGAGATTTCCAAGGTCAGGGTGCCAGTTGATTCCACGTCTGGTCTGGGCTTGCTTTCTGGCTCATAGCCAGCCATGTTTTCATGTTAACCTCACATGGCAGAAGGGGCAAATCAGCTGTCTCAATCTTCTTGTATAAGGATACTCATTCTTTTTATGAGATTAGGGACCTAATCGCCCTTGGGTCCCAATCACCTCCCCAAAACTATTACATGGGTATTGGGCTCTGACATACAAATTTGAGGTGAACACTGGCATGTAGACCACACCAACAGCTTTGATGATAACACTTTCTGTTATGCGAGTTCATATTGCATGATTTCCTTGGAGGAGTAGACCAAAATTAATTTTCCAGTTTCATGATTCTAGAGCTCCCTCTTCTGTTACTTCTGTGCAGTTACTATGCAATATGGCAATTAGGGTCTTTGATCCGTCACCTCTGCTTCTTCCTTGTTCTTCCTGACTGTTCCATTGTTGCATAATGTGTATTTAATGTCTAGCAGTTTGTACTCAGTATGGGCCTTTTCCAGGAAAAGAAATAATTCAATAGACAACTTTGTCCCTCGGCAACCTTCCACTCTCCCCTGACACTCATCTTTTTGCTTATAAAACTCCTAATGATTTCGTCTCCTAACCTCCAGTAGCTCCAACATCCTTTTGCATGAATAGCACTGGACAGCTCTGTGGTCTTCCGGTTTTTAAACCTCCCATATTTTATAGGTCTTACAGCTGGTGTTGGTTTGTGATTACTTTTTCATGTTTTTGAATTTAGTTGGAATAATTTTTCACCTCGATTTTTATAGATGTTGTTAATGAGCTCTTGGTTTTGGAGGCTTGGCTGTCCCGTTACCTTTTGTTTGGGGAGAAATGGAAAGAGAAAGCGCAGTCATGTCGGCCGCATTTCCTTCTTCCTTAAATCTCTTGTTCTGTTGTAAACAACTCCAACTGTTTTCACTCCTCCTAGCCACTAAATACGCTTTTGTCAGAATCCCCAATGATGTGGATATGTACTGTTTACTGTAATTAAATTTTAGATCACTCCTGTCTACTTTCGCTTTCTGGTTCCATCTCTGGGTGGAGGGACTAAGGGCTCAATATACCATCCTCTTCTTATGTCTCTATCTCCTTGAAATGTCCTATATGCCCCTGCAACTTTGACATTTCCATTAGTGATCTATCCTCTTGAACTTATATATACAACTATCTATATGACATATTCTTTGGATGCTATTAAACATTTCAAAAATATAACTTCGAAGCTGAACTGATAGATCACTCAAAGACAGCTACATCCTAGTCTTCTCCACACGTATCATGGAAAATCATCTTCCAAGTCACTAATTCCAGAGACTTATGAGTTCTTTTCTTGACGCCTCAACATCCACCTAATCTGAAATTTTGGTCAGTACTTCCTGTTAATACCAGGAATATATCTAAACAAATATATTCTGTCTTTACCTTTTTCTTCATATAAACAGATTGTTATTGTTCTCCTAAAATTTATTTTCAAGACAATAGCCAGGTAATTCAAGTTTAACCATAGTTCGTGCTACTCCTCTGCTCATAAAACTTCAAATGGTTTCCGATGTCACTAACTTCTTTGAGATGATCAATAAGTCTATGTAAAAATTAATACCTTCCTCTTCAATAATTCTAAACCCAGTATTCTCCAATTTTCTGGCTGTATTTCAGCCATATTGGCCCCTTGTTCATCCATGAAGATAATAAGAACATACAAAAAATAAACTCTGAATGTAAAAATATGTATGTAATGTTTTGAGCTCTTATATTATCCACTCTTTACACACTTATTATGTGTATATTCCATACTTCCAGGTAAAAAAAATGTATCAAAGATTTATCTAACTCATTAAGGAGGAAACCACAAAGATAACAAAATGTTATTTAAAATAGCATTTGAAAAACTAATCATTTATAGGAATTGAAGAAATAACATTGGCATTAAAACACAAGGTCAGAAAGGTACAAAGACATTGAATATACTCCAGGCCAATAATAGCCTTCAGATTATTAAAGGTTTATTTTTTAATTGTTTAGATTGCATCTCTTATATCTTAATGTACCTTCACAGAGTAAACAGTAAACATAAATATATCCCCTTAGAGAAATAAGCAATCCTTGGGTTCAGCAGTGATACTAACCTCCAGCTTGACGCTGGAAATGTCATTCTACCAACATTTTGTTCTATTTTCAAGTTAATGAAACATTTCTTAATAATGAATATTCTTTTAATGCACATTTTAAGGTTGTAGAAACTAAGTATTAGAAAGACTGAATAAATTGTCTACAATTTAATAAAGGTTAGAGCCATGTCTTCAACCCAGGCAGTTGGCTCCAGAAGCATTTCTCAAAATAACTGCATGATGCTAATACAATTTTACAGAAATGAGACAACATTACTAAATAAATGAAATTAGTATAACCTCAGGGAACAAAAGACCTACAAGGTACAGTAATTCAAGGGACAAAATCTTATTTCTTTACTATGTAACTATACAGGACAGGTTATACTGATTTTAAGATCAGCCCATGTTGTTGCCCCTCCAGTGATGGACAGCAGTCCATAGAAGAGTGTGTCTGTGTGTATGTGAGATTTTTATGCACCAGTGAAAACACTTATCTCTGCAACAATTAGTCGCTCATCGTTATCAAATTGCAGGTCTCAGAGAATGTAGTTTAGCTATGTGCATGAAGTAAGACGTGGAGGTGAATATCGTTAAACTATTAGTAGATTAAACTACACTTGGCTATATTAATTTAAAACATGTTATTTACTTAAATTAGACATTATTAAAGTTTCTCCATTTTTACAAGTAAATGTATTTCTACTACTTTTAATCTAATAATGTTTTATATCTTGAAATACTCTAAATATTTCATTTCTACTTTTGGTCACTTCCATTGCTTCTGGATTTGTTAGCCTACAATTCTGCAATCAATATCCCAATAAATATAAAACTTGGAAGACATTTACAAAATTATTTTATAATAAAGGTTTTCTTTTCATTTCAATATTATTGGGCATTTCCATGCACACATTTATATTTTGTTTTTTGCTAAATTATATTCTTACGACTAAAGAAACAATTTTCTTCTCCCACTGGGTCTTCTTTGAAACTACATAGGATAATTTCTAAGATTTAATTTTTGATCACTTGACTGGGGAAAATATTGCATTTCTATTTTCATTTTTATTTAATTACCATCGATCTTATTTAATTAATTTCTTCTTCTTTTTATTTTTTTTTTGATCTTGGGCATTATAAATTTTTTCTTGTGAATTGATATTTCATTACATTTATCTTTGTTGGCAAGTCATAGCTTATTTTTAAATACCATTTATATAATAATGATATTAAGTATTTATCTTAAAATCTGCAAATGTTTTTATTTTCTTTGTTATTTCCTTATGCATATTTAATACTTAGTTTAAGTGGTAGTGAATACCAAAAAAGGCATACCATTTAAAAACATACCAAATATGTATTTATTAGAACAAATTGTAATAATATTATTTTAGACATTTTGCACAAATATTAAAATTATTTTCATAACTCTCAGTATATATTTCTCTAGTTGATTATCTTAATGGTCTGAGCTCTTTATCCTTCCCTACTTCCATGACCTTTGTTATATATCTTTGCTGTAAGTTCCAGATTTTGTTTTTCAAAGTTGTATTTCTACAGTAATATGTTTCATCTTTCATGGTTTGGTACAATGTGATCTGGATACTGTTCATCAAAAGTTGAATTCTATTTTTCCTCTCCTGGAATTAGGCTATATGACAGTCTTGTAACCAGTGGGATGTGGTGTATTATAAACTAGCAGGACCAGGTCAGAAAAGTCCATGAAGCTTCTGCCTGGGTCTCACTGGATGTGTTCCTTCAAAGAAGAAATCAATATATAGGCATTTGACTATTTTGAAGCCATCATGCAGGAGTGATCATTCTGGGTTATCTCATCCCAGCTGAGAGCACACAGCAGCCATCTCAGTGCCTCGGAAGATGATGAAGCCCACTTGGACTTTCCACATCAGGAAAAGCACAAGTGAACTTCCACTCAACGGATCTCAGTCAACACCATGAAACGCAGGATAATCATCCAGCCAATCTAATCTAGAGTCCCAATACTCAAAATCCATGATGCCTAAGAAAATGTTTGTTATTTTAGACCATTATTATTGGGACTAATTTGTTAGCCACCAGAGAGAACTGGAGTAAGATACTTTCTCAGTTTGACTACATTTGAAATTTTTGATTAATGAGTTATAAGAAGTTATAACACAAGATGTTGACCAGTACTTTCCATATTCATCTTTGTTTTCTTGTTTATCTGTCATCAATATCAGAAGGATGTACCTGAGTTAGTGTACTGTCTTCATCAAGGTGAAGAGGAACGTGTACAGCCAAACTAGCCTAACTAAGCTTCAACAGATGAGCCTGTCCTAGAGTACAGCATCAACCAATGAGCAGACGTGTGTGGGCCTAGCAACCCCAAGACCTGTGAGCAAGCCCTGTTAGAATCAGCAGAGAGCAATCAGGATCATCCCAACTTCCACCAATACAAGGATGTGCATTGTTTTGTTTTGTTTTGTATTCTAGCAATACTTGACTAACACATAGTCCAGTGGGATTTCTTACTAACCATGAAGTATGTGAGGTCAAAGAGTTTGCTATGCTAGTTTTTTGTATCTTGAACATAATAAAACCCATTACATTTTGTTTAACTGAATTTACAGTGTTTTATATTGCAATGCATTCAATTTTAAGCATCTATATTTTTCTACAGCTCTAAGAGCAAGCAATTGCATATATTTAGTTATGCCCTTGGTTTTATTCAAACAATGGCAATATATGTTTACGAATAGAGAGTTAAATGATATTTAGAGTGTACAGACAGCTTTAGCAAATTATTCTGGATAATGTAGAGCAACATAAGTCAGAAAAACTGCAGTGCAATCAGTGTACTATGTAAAGAAATGTTAAGATCCACTAACATTTGCAAAAAGATTGTCATGATAAATAGAATTTAAACGCTTACAGCTTGTGTGTAACATAAATATCCCTTTTAGAGGGAGAGATAGTTAGAAGTTAGAGCTAAAAAATTTTGGTTTAATCTCCATTATGGAAATAATAGAGGTGATTTAGGGAAGTTATATAGTATATCTTTATCTTCATTTTCTCATTAGTTCCTAATAATGTTTTCTTCCCCTCTGCCACGTACACTTCTGTTTGTGTGTGTGCGCGAGCACGCGTGTGTGATGAAGTAAGTAAAGATAGTAAAGCAGGCACAACTCCTCCATTGAAAATAAAATAGACATTTTTAAGGTGCAAATATGACTGGGTAGCTAGTTCTCCTCAATGGGAAAGTGTGGCAACCATTTTTCCTTCAATATGGTTATTTTGCATATTTTTAAAAGCATATGAAAAATAATCTTAGAATATGTCATATCATGTTGACTCTGGGGAAATGTAGGAGAAATCGTGACTCAAAGTGACAAGTGAGAGCTAATTATTAAAGTAATAGGTATCATGTGAAGTAGGCATCTCCCCCCGCTTCTTTTCTGGTTGTTCTCAGTGTGCCAGAGCATTCCTAATAGCTACCCAGTGAAGTTTCATTCCTTTCTTCAGCAAACACAACTGGAGACATCCAGTGTTAGTGGTAGAGCATCTTCAGGCTTGGACAAATGTATTTATTCTTCCAGTTAGTCCATATTCTAAGGAAACTAATTCCTCAAAGGTTCAAATGCTCAACAAGATTAATGAGGCTGTTTAGCAACAGTTAAAAAAAAAAAAAACAGCAGCATGAAACAACATATTTATGCTTTAATTTAGCACTAAGTTTTCTTACTATCATGGGGACCATAAGATAATATAAATATTTACTGTGGAAGAGACTACACTAGGAATTAATGCATGTGATTCAAAATTTAAAAAGCCAAATATGCATATTTAGGAAGTTCTAGTTCTATATGGCTGGCTAGTTTCAACAGAGAATAATTAAAATTAATGAGCAGATAGTTATCCTTTGGACAGACAGCCTAGGAGAAAACTAAAACCCAACAGAGAAGTGACAGGAACTTGAGAAAGCAGAGATGGGTGAAGAGCACGGTGATTCCCAGGAAGATGGGAGAAGCTTGCTGACATGGGCACAGAGGGGTTAACACCTTCTCACCATGGATTTTTAAAATCTCAGTCATAGGGAAATCACTGGGCCCCCAGAATAAGGCAAGGAGCTACTTGCTACTCAGACAGGAACACAATAGGATTGCTCAAACTCCAATGAAGCTCCACAAGGTCCTAAACTCTGAGTTATTCAGATAGCACAACCTCCAGACTTGTCTCTCCTGCTCCAGGGCCTCCACTCACACTTCTGTCACAGCCTTAGGGCCACAGAGGGAGTGGGAAGAAAGAGCCAGAACACTGATGTACCCCAAGGATAGAAACTAGTTGAGGGAAGGTGAGGTGAGCAGTCCACATCACCAGCTGCCTGCCCGTGCTCTGGGTAAAGCTTGCCCACCCTGGAAGCAAGTAGCACAACTGCCTCTTCCCCGTCTAAGCCTTTCAGTAACTGTGTCTTGCAGCCATTCTGATAGCCCAGCCTACAGTGGTGTGACCTACACCCACCACCTATGGTTCTGTTGGTGCTGGGGCTCACAGGGAGTCAACAATACAGGGGCTTTGGTTTGCTTCCAGGACAAAAACTCCTGCAGCTACTGAGGGAGGGGATAATGAGCAGTCTGAGCCCCCAGATGCCTGCCTGTGCTGGAGGAAACCTGCCCCCCCAAGAAGCAAGTCTTCAGCAGAACTGCTCCCCAGACCCATGCCAGCTGCAGCACACAGCTATCTTTGGAGCCCACTGGAGCCCCTGCTTCAGAATCAAGAAGGCGCTGAAGTACGGGGCACTTTCCTGTCCCCCAAGGACAGAGACCACTGCGGGAGAGAGGTATGAGTGGCCTATGTACCCCACGGCTGCCTGCTTCTGCTTATCCTGCAAAAAGGAGCTTCTTCACACCACAGCCGCTACCTGAACTGAGGGAGGCATGAGGCCAAGTTTGCTAGCATGGTCTCAGTCCACTTCCCCATTCAGGGGCTTGGAGGTTGGGGATCACCTAACCTAGTCACCACTGCTGGTACCTGAAAACTCTCCCAAGGCTCTGAGGTCTGCAGCACCCCTACAGTGGATACTCACCTGTCCTCGCCAAAAGGCAGTACACCTCTTCCTCTCTACACCAAGCGGAGAACAGGTGAGCTGCAAATCTGTCTGTTCTGAGCTGAAGGAAGAGGTTCTTCTCAGAAACTACTAGGGAGGAGAGCTGTTGGAAAGGCATTTTCTGTAGATCTCTGTGACTTTGTGGCCTGGAGATAGATGACAGGGTTTGACTGAACTGACAGTCACCAGCCTTAGGAGAGGGGTGGGATAGGGAAGTGTGTTGCCACATAATAGTCCATTGCCTGAGACAACAGAGAACCCTTCATAGTAAACAAAGTTCAAACCCTTCCCCACAGCTTTTTCCATAGCTGGATATTTTCTGTAAGAAAAAAATCACAAGCCAATTTAATGCCTGCTGTTAGAGAGCATAGTGTCAGAAGGCCTGGAGAATAAGATAAGCTTCCCCAAGACCTCCGCAATTCCAGTACTGAAGAAGGTATTGAGCCAGTTCATATACTCAGTGAACTTTTAATATAATCAGCAGCAGTGAAAGCCATTGCATGAAGGCTCTATATAACCAAGGGACTTGTACAGAACCTCAGCCCACTGACAGCACCCTAATCTCACCCAAATAATCCAACACAACATACAATATACTTGCACCCTCAGGGAGGAAAAATAAAATAACAAAGTTTTATCCAAATGAAAGTAAATTCAAAAAATGAGAAGTTACACTTGTCCAGATAAGAAGGAATAAACAAAAACAAAAGTAAACACACCAAAAAAATAAATAAAATCTCTGGGAGTATGGAAAAACAGGCTGTTTTGACACTTCCAAAGATTAATGCTTGCTCTCCAAAATGGACCCCAATCCAGAAAAAAACTTTGAAATGACAAATATTCAAACTATAAATTGTAAATGAGCTCATGAAATCTGAGACAGTCGAAAATCAACAAAAGAAAACCAAAAACTAATTTAGGACATGAATCAAAATTCACAGAAGAAATACTTAAAAAAGAAAAAGACAGAATTTGTGGAAGTGAAAGACTCATTTTAGAGAATTACACAATATGCTGGAAAGTTTTACCTATATACTAGAACAAGCAGAGAAAAGAATTTAGAGCTTGAATATAAGGCTTTCTAATTAAGCTAGTCAGATAAAAGTAAAGAAAAAGAATTAAAAGAAATAAAGTCTCCAAGAAATATGGGATTATGTGTAAAATGTATAAATTTAAGAATCAAAGATATTCCAAAAAGAGAAGAAAAAAATATAAAACCTATTTTAGGGAATAATTGAGGAAACGTCATTGGTTTTACTAGCGATTTAGGTGTCCAGATACAAGAAGTTCAATAAACTCTTGGGAGATTCCTTGCGAAAAATATCACCAAGTCACATAGTCATGAAAATATCTAAAGTCAGCATGAAGGAAAAAGTCCCAAGAATAGTGTGTGTAGAGGGGAAGCATTAAATAATTGAAATAAGAAATACTGTCAGATAAACAGTAGATTTCTGAGCAGAAACTTTATAAGCCAGAAAAGTGTGGAGTCCTATTTCTGCTTTTCTTAAACAGATTGTCAGTTAAGATTCTGTGTCCTGGAAAACCAAGTAGCTAAAGTGAAAAACAAATAAAAATTCAATATATGCTAGTATAAAAACACTCACAAGTTTATAACTCACAGCACTTATAGAAACATAACAAGATTGAGATTGCAAAGCAAATAAGTAACAAATGACATGAAGACTGGAACAGTATATCACATCTTGATATTAACCTTGAATGTAAAAAGCGTAAATGCACCACTTAAATGATACAGATTGGCAGAATGAATTAAACCAACACAATCCAATTATTTGCTGCCTTTAAGAAATTCATTTAAGTCTTAAGGATTTTTAGAGACTCAAGATAAAGGAGTGGATAAAAGTACTCCATGCAAATGAAAATCACTAGCAAGTAAGAATAACTACCAATATATCAGATAAAACAGACCTTACATCAAGAACAGTAAGAAGTAGAAAAGACAAACACATCACTACATAATGATCAAGGGATCCATACAACAAGAAGATAGAACCATGTGAATACATATGCACTTCACACCAGAGCTCTCAAATTCATAAAACAAATAATACTAGACCTAAGAAAAGAGATGGAAAACAATACAATAAGAGTTGGGGACTTTCACACTCTTTTGAAAGCATTGTATAGATTCTCAATCCAAAAATCAACAAAGACTTTTGACTCAAGCTAGACTCCAAGACATTTGGAACTATCAGACAAGAGAACATCTACCCACAAACTGCAGAATATACATTCTTCTCATGAACACATGGAACATTTTCTAAGATAAACCATATCTTAGGCCACAAAATAAGTATAAGTAAATTGTGAAAAATAGAAATCATATTAAGTAACTTCTCAAACCACAGTGGAATAAAACCAGAAATAATCACCAAAAGAAACTCTCAAACTATAAAGGAACATGGAGATTAAATGACCTGCTCCTCAATGATCTTTGTAACAACAAAGAAATAATGATGTTATAATTTTTTCCAAAATAATGATAATTTTAATACAATATACCAAAATCTCTGTGATGCTGTTAAAGCAGTACTAGAAGGGAAGTTAATAGCACTAAATTCCTAATTCAACAAGAAAGATAAAAAATTGACAATGTAGCATCAAGAAACTAAAAACACAAGAGTAGACCAAACCCAAAACTAGCAGAAGAAAAGAAATAACAAAGATCAGAACAGAACTAAGTGTAATTGAAACCAAGGAAACAATGTAGAACTTCAACAAAACAGAAAGTTGATTCTTTGAAAAGATAAACAAAACCAATGAACCTCTACCTAGACTGATTAAGAAAAGAAGGCAGAAATTAAATAAATGCAATAAAAATGATAAAGAAAACATTACTAGTGATACCACAAAATTACAAAAGATCATTTAAGAATAGTATGAACACCACAATGCCTACAAACTAGAATATCTAGAGGAAACGGATAATTTACTAGAAGCATACAATCTCCTACATCTGGACCAGAAAGGATTAGAAACCCTGAACAACCTAGAGTGAGCAGTGAGATTGAGTCAGTAATAAAAAATCTCCCAACCATCACAACAACAAAAATGCTCAGGACCAGGCAGATTCACAGTTGAACTTTGCTAGACATATAAAGAACTTATGCCAATATTATTGAAGTGGTTCCAAAATATTGAGGAGAGATTCCTAATACATTCTATGAAGCCAGTATCACCTTGATACCAGAGAAAAGAGATTATGCAATAAAATAAAATAAAATAACAAAACTATAGGCCAATATCCCTCATGACTTGGAGATTCAAAAGTCCTCAACAAAATACTATCCAACCAAATTCTACAATATATCAAAAGGATAATTCATCAGGAGAAAGTAGGGTTAATTATAGGCATGCAAGGATGATTCATAATATGTAAGTTAATGATTAATAAATAATATGTAAGGTAATAGATGATATGATCATCTCAAGAGATTCAAAAGTGCATTTCATATAATCTAGCATATTTTCATGATTTTAAAAAAATGCGAAAAATCTGGAGACAATGAATATAACTCAAAATAATAAAATCTATGACAAACCACAACCAACATGGTACCGAATAAGGTAAAGTTGAAAACATTCTACCTGAGAACTGGAATAAGGCAAAGATGCCTACTCTCACCACACATTCAACATAATACTGGAAGTATTATACAACTATCATACAAGAAATAAATGGCATCCAAATTGGAAAAGAAGAAGTCAAATTATCTGTTTGCTGATGATCTGATCTTACATCTATAAAACCCTAAAGATGCTTACAAAAGACGGCTGGATCTGATAAATGTATTCATCAAAATGTCAGTCTATAAAATTAATGTAAGGAAATGAACAGCATTTCCGTAAACCAGTAATGACCAGATTGAGAACTAAATAATGAACTTAATCCTATTTACAATGGTTGCAAAAATAAAATAAATAAAATACCTAGAAATATATTTAACCAAGGATGTGAAAGATCTCTATGAGGAGAACTACAAATCACTGATGAAAGAAATCATAGGTGACACAAACAAATGGAAATGCTTCCTGTGCTCATGGACTGGAGGACTCACATGATTGAAATGACCATGCTGCACAAAACAACCTACAGATTCAATGCAATTCCTATCAAAATACTAATGTCATTTTTCACATAATTAAAAAAAAATCCCAAAATTCTTATGGAACTACAAAAGAATGGAAATAGTGAAAGCAATCCTAAGCAAAAAGAACAAATCTGGAAGCATCACATGACCTGGCACCCAATTATACCACAAGGATATTGTAAACAAAACAGCGTATGTCCAAATTCTACAAAGAACTCTTACAACTCAGCAAGGAAAACAAAAACCAAAATGAAACAAACAAAATAAAAACCCTCCACTTTGCCTCCAGGCAAAGAACATGAACAGGTATTTTTTAAAAGAAGATATACAAATCCTTAACCCAATGTATGAAAACATGTGCAAGATCGCTTATCAGCAGGGACATATAAATTAAAACCTCATTGAGATACCACTGTATGCCTGTCAGCATGGCCATTATTAATAAGCCAAAAACAATAGATATTTGAGATGAAAAGGGAACGCTCATACACTGCTAATGGGAATGTAAATTAGTATGACCTCTATGGAAAACAGTATGGAGATTATTTCAAAGAACTAAAAATAAATCTACCATTTGATTCTGTAATCCCACTACTAAGTCTCTATGCAAAGAAGAAATCATTATATCAAAATGGTACGTGGTATCATGTTTACTGAGGTACAATTCACAGTAGCAAAGATATGAGATCAACCTAAGTGCCCATCAGCCAACTAATGGATAAAAAGAAAATGTGGTATTCCATGGAATACTACTTAGAATGAATGAAATCATGTATTTTACAGCAACATGG
The DNA here is from genome assembly GCF_000181295.1 of Otolemur garnettii. Classification (NCBI taxonomy): domain Eukaryota; kingdom Metazoa; phylum Chordata; class Mammalia; order Primates; family Galagidae; genus Otolemur; species Otolemur garnettii. The sequence goes on along the minus strand of NW_003852428.1, from coordinate 2,310,906 downwards.
ACAGAATTGGAGATCCTTGTCCTAAGTGAGGTATCTCAGGAAGAAAAATATGAAGGCCCACACGTTCTCACCTATAATTGGAAACTAAGCTAGGGGTACGCAGAAACATACAGACCAGTATAATGGACACTGGATCTTTGAAAAGGGTGATGGGTACACAAAAAGACCCACAGTTGACCATACATATTATATATGCCAGAATTCAATCTGTATCCTCCTAATCAGTTGAAATAAAAAAATTAAATTTAATTAATTAAATTAAATTAATATGTTCCATATTTTCTATTTTGCCACGCTTTTTCAATACCTACTAAAATCCACTTGGGAAAATTAAAACCCAATTTGACTGTATTCCCTACAGTTATTAGTGAGAACATTGGTTTTCCAAATACTTGGTAACTGTGCATCAGTTTACAAAAAAATATGTCCTTGTCACCTGCCAAAATGAATAAGAGTTAATACCAGTTATAATTCAGAATATTTTAAAAATATTACAAACATTAAGTAATAGAATGTCTTTACCCTGAATTTTTCCTAAAATTTTTCTTTAGGTCTCCTTTAGTTATTTTTTGCATATTAATATTTTTACATTGTAATTTCCACTTAAATTTATGTATTATAGGCATCCTACTGCTACATGGAATATGAGTTCTATATTTTAAAAAAGGCTCCATTTTCATTGGTATACAGGGTATACATGGTTTGTAAGAGCAACTGTGCTTGCTAAGTGGATTTTCTTGCAGTTCTGAATTTCCAGTATTGCACTCTTATCTCTATAATAATACATTATTATCATGAATGCAAAGTCTTCCTGGCTTTTTTAACATTGATATCATAAAGGAACATGCTGTAGCCTGCAATTCTAGCGTTTGTTTTAGTAATGTCTTTGTTTTCCCTGAGAACCTGCCTTAACTGAACATGGTCTGCAGCTGAAATTGCCCCAAAGTTGTTTGCTCAGTTTATTAACATCCAATAAATATTCAGGGATATATACTTACCCATGTGTTCTTTTTTTTTTTTAATTAGATTATTCTAAATATTCATTCAGTTTTTGGAAAGAATGCTTTAGATTTTTATTTTCTGGTGATGGTCATTAATAAAAACAAAGCAAAGCAAACAAACACAACTGTTCCCAAGTTATCCAGATGTTCAGCCAGGGTGCAGAGCTGTATGCATATTCCATTTCCTTCTGAATGTTCCCACATCAGGAAAGGCAATGAAGAAGATGAAACAGAAAAACTCACAGAGAAAATGAAACGAATGAAAAACTTACATACTTTATTAGGGCAATGTTGTAAACTGAACATTGTGTCATCCTGAAATTTGTATAGTGGAAATCTAATCATCCTGATAGGAGGTGAGACCTTTGGGATAAGTGGAAAGAGTGGAACTCCCCATAAATGGGATTTCTGTTCTCGTAAGACGAGAAGCAAGAGCTTGCTTTTATTTTGGTTCTCTATTATATGAGGATCCGAAATGAAGATGGCCTTCTACAAACCATAAAGCAGGACCTCAGCAGACAACGAATCCAATGCTATCATGATCTTGAACTTTAAGGCCAATAGAGCTGTAAGAAATGTTTTTCATTTGAACCGCACAGTGTATGGTAATTTGTTACAGTGAGCTGAAGTGATTAAGACAGGAACACTTACCTACTACCTTTCAATTCCCATTACACCTGCCTACTCTCTTTCCATTCCACATTACATAATGCGTATTCACCACGTCTTAAGTCAGACTCTTTTCCATCACCAACCTTAATTCAATGGCCTACCTTTTCTTTTCTTTTCTTTTTTCTTTTTTTTTTTTTTTTGGCCTACCTTTTCAGAACCAGTATGATTTCTTTTCCCATATCTAACCTATCGCATACTGTAACAGTTATATTTGACGCAAAAATAGCTTATAATGGCTAAAAATATTAGACTTTGGATTTAACAAGCAATGTTAAGCCCTCACATTTCAATTTACCCTACCAAATTGACTACGTAGTTATTTGATTCATAGCACTTAGCCAGATTTGAAACGTAAATATTTTATTGTTCTGTTGCTAAATTGTTTTTGCCATCTAGATTTGGTGCAATGACAAACTCATTTAATATTCTTCCATTGTGTGACCTTTGTCCTTTGTGCAATATATATTAACAGGCTTTTTTTTTTTTTTTTTTTTGAGGGTAGAGACCAAAATGTCTTTCTTCTTTTTCTGATGTTTAAATTTGGACTCTGACTCATTACATAATGAGTATTTTTTAGCTTTAAGGGGAATAAGTCATTATACAATGAACTATGAAACATGTCCTTCATTGACCCTGGGGAGTACCTACAGGACACAGTATACTTTAACATTATATGTAGAATGATGATTGTTTGGATTTAATGACATCTTTACCTGTTATCAGAAGACAAGAATCCAATATTCAGTTTTTAGTCCCTTTCCGTCACTAAATTGTAATAAAATTAAAAAGAGCCATACATATTCTATTTACAATTATAGCTCCTTTCAAGACTGAGAAGGTATCTCTGAAGATGAAGAAAACAATTTGACTATTTTTAACACATTTTGATTTAATCTTCACTACCTTTCACTGAGAATTGTCCAATTGTAGGAACATCTGCGTCTGGAAGATTTATTATTTTTTTCACAAGTCAACAATATTCAAAACAGAAACATTTTGCATATTGTTATGTTCAACTAAACAAACTTTCATTCTGTGCTTTCTTGACACTCATCACAAAATAAAAGCATTTTGTTTTCTTAAATTCAGACAATAGTAATTACAGACCATTTTATGACTATCTCCATCAAAACCATGTGTATATTATTTGTTGAGCATATAAGCAACTTTTCATAAAATGATTACATTGTTTAAAATATAATGAGTAGCAATGGCATTTCATGATAATAAACCATGTTTTTTTTCCTCCATAACAAAAATAATGCTTTCTGATTTTCATTATAGATATGAAACTCACTGTACAAAAGAAATGGGGATCCTTTCTTTCTGTACATTCATACTTGATCATGTTAGTTCCAAAAACTAACTGAGTTCACTTTTGAGGTTATTAATATTTGCATAATGTATAGAACTTAAACTTTATAATGTACCCTCATTATACACATTCGAAAATTGTTCAGTGGCTTAGGACTAGTTTACGCCAAGGATTTAAGCTATATTAAAAATCACATACACAGTCATACATTACTAACTCCTAACATACAGAAATGTAATATTTACAGGTCATAGAATTTCTGTAGTTTTACTTTAGGTATGAAGAAAAAAATTCTCCTTTGGTTGAGGAGCTTAATTAATAAATATGAAACCAAGATCTGAACATAGACTAGCTAAAAAATAATGAGAGGACCACACTGTCTTCCTCGTCTCATCGTGTCGGCGAGTGTTAAAGAATGAACCGAGACTGTAGAATGGGAAGAACAGCAGTAACTAACCTACATGTTACTGCTGCACCTCGGCCACCTTGCATATCAATATTGTAACTTTATAAATGAAAAGAAAAAGGAGAACACAAGTTAAGTAAACTGCCCAAAGAGTATTTTCTTTTTTTTAATAAAAGATCTTTGGGTTCACCATCCACAGAGTTCAAATTAATTCTCCATACAGTAAATCTAATTACCTAAAATGCTATAAGGGAGATGAAAAATGTTGGTTAATTATATTCCCTGGAGAATATAAGGATTAGACATTTGAAAAGTCTTGGAGCATAATCAAATTAGCTCAGTGCTAAACTCTGCTGAACATACTGTTTCTTCAAAGAGTCGGAAAGCACATTGGACTCTCCCAGTTCCTCAGCAGTGGCATGGTGAACATGAATTATCACTCCTCAGCATGTATGGGGTTGAGGAGGCTCAGAGAATTCATGGAGGTGGAATTTCAAATGAACAAACTTCCCCTGACTATAGCTGGATGTTAATCGGCAGGCCTCTGGGGAACTATTTAACATATTTCTGTTGCAGTGTATTAAAGAAGACTTCATTGACCCATTAAAAGCACTGTAGTTTTCTAAGTATAAAAATTACTGACAAGCTATATTTGGAAACTGAAAAGAATTCAGTAGCCATTAATATTATAGATACTCCAATTGGTTAGGATAAACCAGGTACAGTATTATTTCCTATTCAGCTAAATTCACGTCTACATTTGCACACTAAACTAATATAGCTCCATTGTATCTCACACTAGTATCACTTATTATTTTTAGGAGATTTAGAGATCTATACATACATGTAAAAATATAATTTCTAGATATAAAAATATAAATAGATATAATTATACGCAGAGATATAGATGTCAATATTGATGTATTTTCTGTATGGAAAATTGTCATTTAGTAACTCATAGTTCCAGGTACCGCCTTAGGTAAAAGAATGGGAAATTAAAAGCCAGACTATTTAGTCTGTTTCACACAAATATGTATCCATTGTTTACTATCCTGAATATGTTTATATTACAAACACATAACAATCTAATTTTCTATACGCTAGTAAAATATTTTGATTCATAATACATTTAAAAGCAAATTCAACTATTAATGAAAAAAGAATAACAGCAATGACTTATACAATTTTCCATTGGTGATTTGTACATGTTATCCTGATTTCAATTTTCTGACAATCTTTCAGATAGTCACAATAACCCCCAGTGACAGCAGTGTAGGTAACTGAGACACAGAGTTTCAACAACTCTTCTAAGGGGAAATGAAGTGGGAACAACAGAAGCCACTCTAACACCCCGAAGCTTTCTTTAGTATTATGGAGCTTTGCATGTGGCCAAACTCCAAAGTTATGCAGTCAAGATGCAAAGTTTTTGCAGACCAACTATACTTCAGTGAAGCTGTTAAAATGAAAAAAAAAAAAAAAATGATCACACTACTGTAAGCACATTTTATCCCTGGTACAGCAAAACTTACACTATGGACTAAAACTTGAACCTGCAGATTTATAAACCACTTTCTAGCCTGGTGTTTGTTTGAAACGGAAAAAAATTGCCCTTATCAGAGGACCAAAGGGGAGAAAAACATAGTGGAATTGCACAGCTAAACACTGGGAGCCACAGCCCAGACGCACTCAGCGTCTCATTTTCTCTTCTCTATTACCAGGCACAGTGCCTACATTTCTCTTCATTTTTATCTGCATCCTTTCTTCTGCATTGGGAAAACAACACAAATACAATTATTCCCAGTGTCAATTCTACTTTTTAATATGCTAAGAGCCATTTAAACCCTGCATTTGTATTTACAGTTCATTTTCAATCTTTTTTAAAGAAAATTCGCTCATCTTCCTTTACACTTGATCTTTTAAAAAGCAGCTTAGGTATTTGTCTCCTCTGATTTTTTTAGATTCTGTTTTATAGATATCTTCTAATCTGTCGATAATACTAAAAATAATGGCTAATGCTTATCTAGAAGTTCCCTTCATTTGACATTATGCTAAGCGATGCAGCGTCTATTGGGCACATGAAGCCTGTGAAGTATCACAGCATGTTTCATTTCCTAGATGGCACCGAGAGATTGAGTAAATTGTCTGAGGCCACCTGCAGAATTGGAGCGCTGCTTCAACCCAGGCCATGGGAGTAGAATCCATGATTTTAAGCACTATGAAAACACCCCAGTGATTTTCTTAGAATATATTGCTTCTTGTAATAATTCACTTCCAATGTCTGTATCTTGGTGGTGAATTCTTTTTCTATCATTTTGTTTGCTCAATTTTGTTGACATTGTTTTCTGCTTACTTTTGTCGGGAGAAAAATATATATTATCAGAACTTTCTGTTATTCTTTACTTATAATTCACCCCAGTTTCATCTCCTTCAGTCCTCTGTATCCAGGACCCAATGTTTTGATAAACAGTAACGAAATAGTTTTTTGTCTTTATTGATTTGTTTACCTAAAAAACTGAATAACTACACGTTCTATTGTTATTAGAAATATTTTTGTTTCAGCCTCTACCTGTGAATTCATTGCTTAACAGACCTATCTTCTGGGAAGATATGAAAGAAACAATGTATATATTTGAGTGGCTACGGTATTATCTCAGTATATAAAAATAACAATTGATATTAAAAAGTCATTTTTACCTTCAACGTAAAATCGTTTCATCTTTACTCTGTGCCCCATTATATTCTGCACATATAAATACTGATTTAATTCTGTTGCCATTATATTCTTTGAGAAAAATAAATATTATGTAAGGAAATTTAGAACCTCTTATATAAATCACTATATTGAAATTTCAATAAGTATCTGTTTAATGAATGTGATATTAACATATATCCATCTTTAATTCAATATAAAAAAATTTGACTTACTACACTTCATTATTTCTTCTTAATCAATGACCTTTATGTGCATTCTAGTTTGGGAGGAAAAAAAACTTTACTTTTAAATTTAACAAAACAGCACATGCACCTTATTTTTTAAATGCATTTCTAAAGATGTTTGAAAGTATATTGAAAGGTTGTAGCAAAAATAGACTTGCAAACAAAAAAGACTATTTCACTTTAAATAATTTAATCTTTCTATGAAATAAAAACCCTTGGTCTTAAAGTTGCATATGTGAGTGACACTACTCTTGTGAGCATTAACTAGGTGTGTCAAGAGAAAATATATAAAATGTGCTTAATTATCTTCATTAGACATCTACTCATGAATCCAAACTTTATTATTTCCACAATAGTTACTAAGCACGTGTGTTGCACCTGGGACTATTTAGATGCAGGGGACCAGTGCAGAAAGAGCAAATATTCTCTTGCTTAATAGCAAACAAATATTAAGAATACAGCTGTTACATATTTATCAATGCCATGATTAATATCCTTTGAAGGTGACTTTTCGGGAATTCATATTTCAAAAATAAAGCTTGTTTCTTTTCAAGTATGCAGAACTCCTATCATGAGAAAAATAACTTCAAAAATATATATGTATGTACCATATTTTAAACTTCATTGTGACTTTAATTTCCAAAGACTAAATTATTAAAGTAATTTAAAAACAAAACTACTTATAATGTTAATGACTATGACCCCAGAAAATGCCACGTTATTACCTTTATATTCTTATTGTGGAGATAATAATGTTAAATGTCTATTATTTTCTAAAACAAATACATAGGCATGTAAATTTGTTCCAAACTGCTATTTTGTAAGTGATAATATAGCTTGAATTCAAGACAAAGCTATTTTTGAGATGGAATGTGATAATTTTACAAAGAAAATTCAAGCTAGACTAGACTGCACAGGGATACCAATTGGTTTATGCTGGTTTAGTATGTGTTACCGTAATGACAAGTTAATACTTAGAAATGTTTTATAGCAGGCAACTTTTGAAACAACATAACAAGGAAATGAAAAGAAGAACATTTATTTAATTAATATATTTTAGGAATAAGTGTGTTTTCCAATGTTTTTAATTTGTTTTTGGATCTGGGAATATAATTGAGTTAATTTGAAAGAATGAGAAAAAATTTGAGCATAAAGGAACTAATCTCATAAATTCTTAATACTAAGAATGGGGCACATTAGAATCATTTTAATTCTATATAAAGCATTTAAAAATGATGAATTTTTATGTTAAGCATTTGAGAGTCACATGTGGTTTGAAGGTTTTATTGTATGTCTACAGTAATCCCCTGATTACTGATTATTGACCTTTAGAGAGATGTGAGTCTATAGTAGTACATGATCTTAATATTGTTTTGAAGCGTTTTAAGAATGGAAAGTGACGACGAGTTGGTTCTACTTACTAACATAAAATGCTTGTTTACCACACATTCATACCTCCAAATGAACATGGAGTAAACTGGAGAACAGATGAGATTTAACAAGAGGATCGTATCAAACACTTTACTCAGACATGAAACTCAGAGATCAGTAAGTCCGTTTTGTATGTCAAATTTGTTTTATTACTCTTATGAATAAAATTTGTGATTTGTAAAATCCAAGCCTCCTCTATCACTTATCCCTTAAAACTTGGCCCAACTTCAAATGGGAAAACAACTTGTGCTTATGTTTTTGCCAGACCTTTGTTAGACATTTGCCACTAAACAAAGGAACCACCGCATAATATCCAGGACCCAGGAAGAGTAAATTGGCTGCTCTTGGTAAATTCTTTAGTGCAGTATTAGCTAATAATTAATTGTATAATATCTGGAGGATTTGAATTTCTACACAGAGAAATTGTAATAGAACAAATTAAAAGGAAGTATTAAATTGATTTACTGATCTTGAGAGATGTAGTTGGGAAGCCTACATTTCTAGCTTCATTTATTTAATTAACCAAAGGTCATCCTAAAAAGCAGCAACCCTAAATAGTGCTAAAAAGGCTATCACTCCCATCTCCTTAATAGAAGGATGTAGCGAAATAATGAGAAAGAGGAGAAAGATGGAATTACTTAAACTGAGTGGTTGGGTCAAATCTTATCTCTCACGCCTCTCCCCAAATGGATTTTCCCCTGAGCCTTTTGATACACCTATTCGGTGTTTACAAATCTAACTATCAAACTAAGCATTGGCTTAACCAGCAAAGTAGGAAAAAACAGGAGTGAGAGTAAGAACAGACGCAGGAGTGAGATATGTAGAGCTTTAAGACATGAAAAATGGAAATTATGTTATTTATGACACCGATGCAAATTCTGTATTAATGAAACTACAATAGTACCAATTTCAAATGGTTAGTAGTTTATCATCCTGTTTCTATGTGTTCAGTTGAAGTAGTGCAACTAAAAACATAATACCTGAAGTAATCTGCATATGCAATGCAATCTCTTCACAGAGAGAAAAAAATCTGCTAACGTTCTTATGGAGAAAGAACTTTACCGTACTCTTACTAAGAGCCTTGAACAGCCTAAGTGATCTTGAGTAAAAGAAGAAAGCTGGGAGCATCACACTACTGGTTTAAAAATGTATTTCCAAGTAATATGGTAATGATAGAGCAGGGCACTGGTATAAAAACAACCCCATTGACCAACAGAATAAGCTAGAGCCTAGAAATAGACCCACACATCCCAGGCCAATTGATTTTCCACACAGGTGCCAACAGCGCCGCAGAAGGAACAGTCTAGTTAATAAATGACACTTGAAAAACTAGATCTACACACATAGAAGAATGACAATGGACCATGACCTTGCCCTTTATATAAAAATTCACTCAACGGAACTAAAGACTACACACAAAACATGAAATTACACAATTACTAGAAACAAAAGAAAAGCTCCCTGACTTTGGTCTGGGCGGTAATTTCTTAGATATGACCCTAAAAACTAAGGCAAAGAGATAACACACACACACAAAAAAATAGATAAATGAGTTTACATCAAACCGAAATCATCTTCACAGCAAATGAACAATTAGTGGCATTAAGAAATGAGTATTTGAAAATTATATATCATATAATATTTTAATATTCATAATGTACAACAAACTCAAACTACTCAGTAATAATAAAATAACAACATTAAACATGGAGCAAGGCCTTGACTAAACATTTCTCAAAAGAAGGTCGTAAGTGCACAGCAGATGTGAAAAATGTTCAATATCCGTAAACTTTAGAAAATGCAAATTAAAACCACAGTAAAATCACCTTACACTTGTTAGATTGGCAATTATTAAAAGATAACAAGTGTTGATGAGGGTGTAGGGAAAAGGCACCTTTATGCACAGTTGGTAGTATTATGAATGTGTACAAGAAATTTCAGGAAACGATACAGAGGTTTCGCAGGAAACTGAAAATCAAATTGCCGCATGGTCCAAAACCTTCTTTTCTATGTATATCCCAAAGGAATTAAGATCAACACACCAAAGAGATGTCTGCAATTAAGGCAGCATTGCTCACATCAGGCAAGAGATAAAAACAACTGAAATGTTCTTTAATGAATGGATAAATTTTAATAATGTGGGATATATACACAGTGACGTATTATGAAGCTTTAGAAAGGAAGTTCTGTTATTTGTGACAACTTTGATGAACATAAAGGACAATATATTAAGTAAAGTAGGCCAGGCTCAGGGAGACAAATATCGTGTGATTTCACTTATGTGTGGAATCTCAAAAAGTAAAACTCATAGAAGTAAAGAGTAGAATGGTTGTTACCAAGGACTGGGGGGCGGGGGGTGGGTTGGGGAGGAGGTGTAGGAAAAGGGGAGATGTTGGTTAGCAGGAATAAGTTCTGGTGTTCTATTGCACAGCATATTGACTGTAGGTAATAACAAGGTATCATATAATTCAAAATAGATAAAAGAAGAACTTTAGATATTCTCACTATAAAAAATAAATCACAAATATTTGAGGTGATAGAGAGGTTCCTGAGTCTGATTTGATCATTCCACAATTGCATACATGTATTGAACCATGTCATTGTGCCCACAAATACACACAATTATTATTTGTCAATAAAAATAAAATCAAACTAAAAACATAACAGAGTAATCAGAAACCACACATCTAGAACACAAGTGATCACTGTGTCACAGAGCAATGCAGGAGTGCATGATTCACCTCTGTGTGCGGATGTGCTGGGAACGTGTGTGTGTTTCTGTTGGGTGTTTCTGAGATGCTGTTGTAATTCTAGGATATGCTGCTCAGCCTGGAAAACACACAAACATTCCCTGCTACAAAACTAGATTGTTCAGAGTGTGGGCCACAAGAGGCTTAGGAGATATTCCAGGAGCCAGAAATAAATCCGTCTTCTTGTATCATCCCAGCCCCTCTTAGCTGTGAGCATGGCTCTGTAGGAAGAGTAACATTTTCTAAGCGGTACATGTGACCCAATCTCATCCCACTCTGGAGTTGGGGCATGCATTTTAGTTCACCACCAGAGATGTGGTGTTCAAACAGCCTGTGTGTTTCATGATGGTTATTTTCCTACACATTAGAATAAGCCATTTTGACGTACATT
>NW_003852428.1:2297890-2298860 GCF_000181295.1 Otolemur garnettii | reverse complement strand
TACTTGGGAGGCTGAATCAAGAGAATCAACTAAGCCCAAGACCTGGAAGTTACTGTGAGCTGTGACATGGCACTCTACTGAGGGCGAGAAAGTTAGACTTTGTCTCAAAAAGAAAAAAAAAAAAAAACCTCAGGTATTACTTAAAAATAAAAGCAGAAACAGAAATGTTTTCGTAGAACCCTCACATTTTTGAAGGAAGTTAATTATGTACTAAAGAAAATACTTTATTTCAAATAACTCTGGTATAAATTTATATGTAAGCGATATATACATGCAGACTGACACCTGTATTTCTCTCTGTATATATATAGGTAGACAAATATACATACACATATATATGTATGCAGTTGCTGGGAAGGCAGTGCTTTGTTGTATTTGACAATCAACATCTAATTTTAATTTAATTTTATTTATTTATTTTGAAATGTATTTTTTTTTTCCGTTGGGGATTCATTGAGTGTACCAGGTTACACTGATTGCATTTGTTAGGTAAAGTCCCTCTTGTAATTGTGTCCTGTCCCCAAGAGGTGTGTCACACCCCAAGACCTCCCATTCACCTCCCTCCTTCCCTTTCCCTGCACCCCCCCTTTCTAACAAGCATATGAAAAAGTGCTCATTCTCCCTAATTATCAGAGCAATGCCAATCAAAACCACCTCAATATATCACTGAACCCCAGTGAGAATGTCCCACATCACAAAATCTCAAAACTGCAGATGGTGGCATGGATGGGGAGAGACGAGAACACTTCTACATTGCTGGTAGGACTGCAAACTAATACAACCCCTTTGGAAGGAATTATGGAGAATCCTCAAAGAACTCAAACTAGACCTCCCATTTGATCTTGTGATACATAACTGGGAATCTACCATGAAGAAAAAAATCATTTTATCATAAGGACATTTGCACTAGACTGTTTATTGTAGCTTAATGTACAAAATCTCCAAAATGTGGAAACTCCTAAATGCCCAC
>NW_003852428.1:2294729-2297059 GCF_000181295.1 Otolemur garnettii | reverse complement strand
CTTCTGTGTTAGAATTCTGTATTACTTGAAATTGTCAGCTTATCTTTCCAAATGATTAAATGTGGTGAGATTCAGCAAATATTGTTCCAACCTCCTGCTATTTTAAATTAGTTCTCTTGATTATTTCACTCTTTGTTCCTACATCAACATTTATCTTCATGTTCTTGAAGTTGTCAAATTGTCTAGAAATTAGACAGAGTAGTCAAGGATCTAGGATGGAATTCTTCTCATCAAAGGTACGCAAATTTAAAATTTCAAATAAAAACCGAAAGTCAATCTTCATTATATTTCAGAGAATCAATCTGGATTTTTATCAAAGAAAAAACTAATGTTCACCCCTAGAAAACATTATTTAAAGCAGTTACTGTAATGGTTTCTCTATATACAGATATTTCACCTTCTTCTTATGACTTAAAGACAATGTAGATATATTTAATTCAGGCAAGTATTAAAATTAACTTTAATATACAGTACATTAGAAGTTCTGTTTTAGTATTGGATGGAAAAGTAAATTTTTTTTTTTTTGGAAAATGCAAACTACATATTGATACTGCATATGAATGGATGCACGTACATGTATATATGTATACTTATGCGACTGATTCTTTTTCTCTGGAAAACACTGCCAGATACTTGTGCAAAACTACCATGTTTCCCCAAAAATAAGACCTACCCAAAAAATAAGCCCTAGCAGGATTTCTATGCATTTGTCAAATATAAGCCCTACTCTAATAATAAGACCTAGTAATGGGCATGGCTATGCAGCCTATCTGCATAGTGAGGCTATGCATTTTGGCGCAGAGAGGTAAGAAAGACTGGAATACCTTTTATCTGCCACAGCTCCTTTCTCCCATTCCCAATTGCGTGGATGCATGTGTGGTAACCGGTGGCAGATATCCTATTGCGCACATGCAAACGGCCAGGGGAAAGGAGTTCACACATTCACTAGTGCCAGCCCCACCAACAAGGTCGCCTCCCCCTGTCAGGTTCCAGAAGAAGATGACTTAACTGTATTTGAATAAATGCAGATTGTTGCATTATACTTGCTAAAAATAAGACATCCCCTGAAAATAAGCCCTAGTGTGTCTTCTTGAGAAAAAAATAAACATAAGACAGTGTCTTATTTTTGGAGAAACACGGTAGTAGAAGAAATATCAGTCATCAGAGCGAGGGATGAATATACTCTCTCTTAACAGGTAACGTCTGTATTATTCGCTCACATGTTGAAAATGCTCTTTCACCTTAATATTCCTTAATATAAACTGCTTGTAGGTTAAAATAGATTCAAATTATAAAAGTACCTCTCATTCACACATCAGATTCAAATTAATGCTGTTCCCAGCCTTCTTCTTGGCACGTGTAACTCTTTCAGCACCCACCCCACAACCTCAGCACCTGCCTTTCTCTTTATCCATTTCAGCAGAATTTGGGAAGCTACACCTGTGGGAACAAATCAGCTCATTATGTGTCTTCCTAGATAATTTTTATTGGAACACAGCCACACTCATCTGCTTAGTTTTTGTCTATGTTGGTGCTCTAGAGACAGAGTGAGCAGTTGCCACAGAGACAGTATGGCCCACGTGCATGAAATATTTACTATGTAGCTTTTGCAGAAAAAAAAAAATTGCCAATCCTGCCTTCATCTTCTATAGGAAAGCCCAAGCCTGGTGAAATCACAGTGTCTGGAATGTTAACTGGAAGAAACAGAACTGTGCTGCTCATTATCAATCCTTATTTAGATTTGTGAATGCGGACATTTAACAGGACTGTCAAGGCTGGAAAACTTCCTACATTTTGGTGAACACTTTACCAACTGTGATGACCGCCTTCTATGTCAACTTCACTGAGACAGGAAGGTGTGGAGTGCTAGATTTTAGGCCAACCACTCCTCCTCAGAATGTTTCTGCTGAGACTGTGTGTGTGTGTGTGTGTGAGAGAGAGATTAACATTTTAATTGGTAGACCTGGTAGAACTGATTGTTCTCCTTAATGAGAGAGGTCCTCATCCAACCCATTAGAGGCCTGAATAGAAGAAAAGGGCATAATTTCCCCCCAGTGAGATCGAAAACTTTCTGCTTGGTGGCCTTGAAACTGGAACACTGGCTTTGTTCCTGCCTCCACGCTTGAACTGAAATCTTGGCTCTTCTTGAGTCTTGAACCTGTTCCCTTTCTGACAGGAGTTGTGCCATCAGCTTTAGCTCTTTTGGGTGTTCAGCTTGTTGACTTGCTCTGCAGATATGGGGCCTTGCAGCCTCCACAATAACATGAGCCAATTCTTCATGATAAATCTCTCCCCACCTCTATAGCTATATACACACATGTATACACAAA
>NW_003852428.1:2269979-2294390 GCF_000181295.1 Otolemur garnettii | reverse complement strand
AAAAAAACTAGCCAGTGAGAGCCTATAGTCCTACCTACTTAGAAAGCTGAGGTAAGAGGATCTCTGGAATCCCTGACTTTGAGGTTGCTGTAAGCTATGATAATGCCATAGCACCCTACCGAGGGCGAAAGAGACTCTGTCTATAAATAAATAAATAAACAAACAAATAAATAAAACCTAAGATATGACCACTATAAGACATTTCACTTATACCTACCAAACAGCCTGCATCTATATTGTTATGTATTTATTGCCCAGGGTCCGGGAATGAAGCACACAGGTGATAGAAACCAGAGGGTGAGAAAAGAAACGAAAACGGGTGCATTTTAGTTAAAACAGGACATTTTATTTAACATTTCTGCTAGAGTATTGTCTGCTTTAAAAACCAGATGAAGGCAGTTTCTGCCAGGATTTGCCACTTTGGCAGGACCTTGTGTGCGGTCGGCCAGTCTTCTCCCTCCTCCTCCATCACAAAAGGCCCTTCCCGGCAAATCACCAGGGTTCTGAAAATTCCGACCTCTACTCAAATGTACACTCTAGAAAATAAAATCAACTCTTTCTGTGATGGAGTCCTCTTCATTTTCTATACCCTAAATGCTTTTAGAGGAGTTATGGAATTGATCATTGTCATGACATAATCTTTTACATATTTTTTCCCCAGAGAATGACACTCAGTGGTCACCTTGACTTTCTTCCTCCTTGTAACTTCACTGCCTAGAATAGTGTTTAACCCACCTAAGCAATCTGATAAATTAAAAATTACATTTTTTTCCAATTAGGCTACATGTAGAGTATATAAAATTCATAACATTAATACAAATTTTGAAAACTTTTCCTAATTTATTGCTATGCAATTGGTGTCAGTCACAGAATAAATTGTTAATTTCCAGTCCCACTTATTGAAGAAAAATTAAATTAAAAAAATGTAAATAGAATTAACGGTTGCGTATTCTGAAAACATAAGCTGAAACCTGGAGAAGGAAAAATGAGAAAGAAAACTTACAGAGTTGAACAAAATACATAAAATAAATTATACCTAAGTTGAACTACTTCATTTACAAACTCATAATTTTAATTTCTGGAAATCTTATTCTCTGAAGAAGCCTTATTTGATTGAAAGTGATTTGACTTTATAGTAGGGAACAATCACCTGGAGGAATCGCGTTTTTAAAAGATAAATTCTCATATCAGAGCATGTGTATGCCCCCGTTTGTGTGGAAACACACAAATGTGTTACAATATAATTTCATTCTTGAGAAAATTATTTTTTTACTTAAGGTGTTTATATGCTAAGGAAATCCCTAACAATTCTTCCTAAGTGTCTATTGTACATGAAATAATGCCAATAAATTATGTTTTGCCTTTAAAAACAGGACAACATGTACTCGCAATGATGGGAAACATTTCTGGAAGGTAGGACAATAATTTCTAAAAACGTGCTCTTTCACGAAAGCAGTAAGAGCACTTGCCAAAAACAGGTCAAAGTCAACATGGTTCGAACTCAAGATTCTTTCAGATTCTTTCCAATAATCCACAGAGCTTTTAACTCAAGGAAAACGGCTAAATCCTGGTGAGAACAGCAAGCTGTGTGACATTTTAACTTGCCCTATTCTAATCTCTTCTCTGCAGCTCTGTAGTCATCCTTAAAAGAATCTGCAATAAACATTCAGTGCAAGTGTCCTTTGGTAAAATGAATTTTTATTTGCCAAGACGTGGAAGCAACCCAAATGCCAATCAACTGATAACTAGGTTAACAAAGAGTGGTGTAGGTGTACCTTGCAGTACTTTTCAGCCATAAGAAAAGATGGAGACTTTACATCTTTTCTGTTTATCCGGGTAGAGTTGAAACACTTTCTTCTTAGTAAAGTACATCAAGAATGGGGGACAAAAGTATCCAGTGTACTCAATATTAATATGAGATCAACATAGTATAAATAATCACAAGCCCACAAGAAAGAAAAATCTCACGTATAGTCTATGAGGGGGAAGGGAGGAGAAGGGGGTCAGCTGGCAGGACCTCACCTACTATGCACAATGTGACGTGTCCAGCACATCTCCTCAGGGAAGGGCCCAACTGCAACTTGAACTTTACCTTAGAAATGTGAATGATATAACCTAAACATTTGTACTCACATATTAATCTGAAATTAAGAAAAAAAAAAAAAAAGAATCAAAAGCACAGTGACTGTCGAATTTAGTTGCCTGGTCCCAGGCTTCTGTAAGTCCTCCCACTTTTGAGGTGTGGGACCTTCGAGAACCTCCCGCTTGGATGTGTAGCTTAATGTTTTCAACAAATTTGAGAGGGGTTTGTCCATTAGTTCTTCAAATAGTCTTTGTCCATCTTACTTCCACATCCTTCTTGGCCTCTCATTGCTTATCCCACCCTACCCCCCTGCTATGTTTGATGACATCCTATGTGCCTCAGACTCTCTATTTATTTTTCTTTATTTTTTTCCTGTTTCTTGGACTGGATGTTCTCAGATAAACTATATTTAAGTTTGCTTATTCATTTTTCTGCCAAATAAACCCTGCTATTAATTCACTCTAGGGAATTTTCTATTTTGGTGTGCCTTATGCAGAAATTCAAGATTTGAAAAACACTGCAAGCCTCCTATAGAGCATCTTTTATGAATCTAGTTGAAAATGTATTAGAAAAATTTTAATAAACTAAATTTAACAAATTATTTTTAAAATGACAATACATTTAATCAAGTGAAGTTTATATCAGTAACGCAGGTCTGGCTTAATTTTTAAAAGTCAGTGTAAAACATTACATTAATAAACAAAGGATTAAATAATGTGATCATTTTATTGGTGTGGAAGTAGCATTTAAAAAATGCACCATCTTTAATCATAAAAACTCTCAACCATTAAATTAATAAAGAGAAAAAAAAATCTCAACCAAAAAAAAGAAAAATTGAAAGAAATTCTTCAACCTGTCATAGGGCTAGGCAGGACAATTAGGCAAGAAAAATAAATAAAACATCTAGATTGGAATGGAAGACATAAAAATATTCAGATCTGACATTTCACTTAATAATAACCATAATAATTTTAAAAATTACAGAAATTGCAGAATATAAACTCAACAGACAAAAAAATCAAATTTCTATGTACTAGCAATAAACACTGTACAAATGTAATTAAGAAGGAATTCCCATTTATAATACTCTAAAAAAAAAGAAGTAAATTTACCAAAGGAAGCACAAAACTTGTAAACTAAAAGAACAGCACACTACTGAAAGATATTTATATTTAAAAATATTTAAATAATGGATACACATTTTTATGTTTGTGAATTGAAAGACTTACATTGTTAAGATGACAGTAGTCTGGGAATTGGCCTACAGTTTAAACAATATCTCCACCAAAAGCCAAATAGCTTTATTTTTGGAAACAGACATACTAGTTCTAAAATTCATATGACATTGCACCAGACTCTGAATATTCAGAACAATCTTGATAATAAGGAACAAAAATCAAAAGGCTCACTCATACTTTCCAGTTTTAAAATTTACCACAAAATAAAGTGATTAAAGCAGCAAGGCCCTTTGTAAATACAGACACACAGATCAACAGAATATAATTAAAAGTCCAGAAATATACTCTAAGAAATTTTTAAGTGAATTTTTAATAGTGACACCAAAACAATTCAGCTGGGGAATAATAATCTTTTCAAAAAAATGTGCTACAACAATTAGATACCCAAATGCAAAAGACTTGAATTGGATCTCTTTTTTATGCCAAGTACAAAAGTTAGCTCAAAATAAATCATAAATATAGGCTAAAGCTAGAAAACATTATGTAAATTTTTTAACCTTGGAGAAAGCCATGACTTCTTAGATATGGAAAAAAGATGCACTAAGGTCAAAGGAAAACATGTATAAACATATTGGATATGATAAAAATAAAAAAATTATACTTCAAAGAATATTACTTGAAAATCATTATACATCTTTAATGTAAAAGATAATTACAAATTATTTATCTGAAAAGGATCTAAAATTCAAAATCTATAAAAATTCTTATATCTCAGAATTTAAATTCAGTATAATATAGCTTAATTAAAAATGGAAAAATAATTTCAATTGCCGTTTTTCTGGAAAAGAAACAGGAAAGACCAGAAAGTATGTAAAAAGATGCTCAATATCATTCATCACTAGTAAAATACAAATCAAATTCATGATAAAACATTACAGCCATTCAAATGACCGTAATCAAAAAAGACAGAGAAAAGTTAGAGTTGGCAAAGATATAGACAATGCAAGTTTCTTCCGTTGCTGTTGAGAATGTAAAATGGCACAGCTCCTTTCAAAAACAATTGAGCAATTCCTGAAGTTTTAGAGTTATATGATTAAGCAATTCTACTTCTAATCATGTACTCAAAAGAACTGTAAGCATGTCTACAGAGTCTATATGCTGTCATACGCAGTGTCCATAGTAGCACTATTCACGATAGCGCAAAATTGGAAATAGTTCATCAACTGATCAAAGGATAAATTGGAATATTATTTGCCAATTAAATATTAAATGTGGATACATGCTATTGCCTGGATGAACCTTGAAATTATGTAAAGGGGGAAAAGGTCAGTCATGAAAGGTCATACATTATGTTATTGCATGTTTATGGAACGGGCAAATATACAGAGAAAGAAAGTAGATTAGTGGTTTCCCTTTGGAGTAGAAGATAATAAGCAGCCAGGCTCATCTGTATGAGGATTCTTTTTGTTGTGATAAAAACATTCTAAAATTAGATAGTGGAGATAGTTACTCTGAATATACAAAGAACCACTAAGTTGCACAATTTAAAACGGTGACTTGTATGTTTTGTGA
The DNA here is from genome assembly GCF_000181295.1 of Otolemur garnettii. Taxonomy (NCBI): domain Eukaryota; kingdom Metazoa; phylum Chordata; class Mammalia; order Primates; family Galagidae; genus Otolemur; species Otolemur garnettii. The sequence continues at coordinate 2,289,557 of NW_003852428.1, read as the reverse complement.
CATGTATACCAATGAGACTATTAGGATTATGATTAATATAACACAAAATGTATTACTAAATTTATTTATTCAAATATCACTTACTAAATGCTTATTTTGTGCTAAGTACTCTTAACGGAACTCAGAAAACAATTTTTAACAGAAGTATCAAGGCTTTGGTTGTCATGGACATGATCCTATGTTTAGGGAGCAATATTGATATAAATGAATATTTCCATATTCTATAATACTTTTACAATCAAAATGGAAAACGAAATGGATGTGGTAGAAAATGTCAAAAAGTTAAGTGGATAGGAGTTTTAACATTAAGTGCCATTAGGGAAATAATTTTAGATGACATTAACGCTAAGTGACCTGTGAATCTGGGTTAGGCATGGTGGCACATGCCTCTAGTCTAAACTACTCAGGAGGCTAAGGCAAGAAAGAGGGTTGCTTGAACCCAGGCATTGGAAGGTGAAGTGAGCTGTGATCTCACTCTAGCCTGGGCAATGAGTGAGACCTTGTTGAGAGAAAGAGAGAAAGAGAGAAAGAGAGAAAGAGAGAAAGAGAGAAAGAAAGAAAGAAAGAAAGAAACCCAACAAACCAAACAAACAAAGAAAAAAACCTATATGAAGATTTTAAGCATTAGAAAGGCACAATCTTATGTGAATTTCTATGATAACACTACGTATTATGGATAATATGTTTTATAGGAAAAATAATGATAAAGGAAGGTTAGTGTTAAAAAAAGAAAAAAAGATCATAAATAAATGCTGATAAATTTGAGTTTTGACAGAGAAGAGACTGGATTTGGGATACATTTTGAGGGTATATATAGTAGCTTCTCTGGAATAGAATATAAAGATAAAGGAAAAGGAATACTCATGAAAGTTCTAAAGATTTTTTTTATGAGCAGAAGAGTGGGCTGTACCATTAAAAGAGAAAGAAGAGATAATGGTAGGAATAGAATTGTGGTCACAGTACATCACGGTAACTTTATTAGCCATGTTAATTTTGAGATACTATTTGGATATTCAAATATAGTAGGCAACTGTACAATTTTATAAATTGCTTTATAAAAGCAAGGCAGAATGCCTTGAACTACAGGTGGGATATGAAGAATTATACCAAATAAAAAAAGAAATAAATGTTCATAGATGAAATGAAACTTGAGGGATGGCACCCAAATATAGATATGGGTTTTATGAGTTTTACCTGAATCCTGATTCAAATAAGTCAAAAAAAATTTTAAACCATTTCAGGACATTTTGGAAAGCTGAACATCAAATAGGTATTTGATGCCATCAAGGGATTATCAACATGGTTGATATTGTATTGAATTTTATATAAAAGTGCACATTGGAGGCACATATGTTAGTATTCATGGGTGAAAAAATACAGTGTGATCTCCTTTAGGCAATGAACAGGGAGGAGAGGTAGAGTTAGTAAATACTGGCCATCGTTTAGAATGAGCTATGGGTCCATGTGGACTCGTTATGTCATTCTCTGTACTTTTGTGCATGGCTTCGAATGTTTCTAATGAAAGTTCAAATTTTTGTGTGGTTAAATTCTTTTTAATGGTAAGAATATTTACCTGATTGCTTGTTTCCCCAAAGCCTTTATTTAAAATTAAGACAGTCTCATTCTATTGCCTGAGCAGGGTATAGTGGTGTCATCATAGATGCTCGGATTCAAGGGGTCCTCCTAGCTCAGCCTCCCGAGTAGCTGGGATGATAGACACATACCCCCCTGTCTAGCTTTTATTTATTTATTTTTTTAATTTCTATAGAGGCAGGATTTCCCTGTTAGCTAGGCTAGCCAGGATGCCTGGTTATTACCTCCCTTTAGCCTCCCTAAGGGCTAAGATTACAAGTGTGAACCACTATACCCAGCCGCCAAAGTCTATTTTTAATGTTTTTGTCTTAAAATTATATACCACCAGGACTTTTTAATATGTCAAATTCTTGAAATGATAGTATTTCTCCTTAAATATTAGTATTTAAAGAGTAATTAGTGTTTACAGAGTAAGCATGGTATTGTTTAGCAACTAATACACAGAAAATCAAATAAAGTTTGAAATATTTCAAATAAAATATTAAATATTTACCATCTGTTCTCTTTTTTATTTTATTTTCTGTTTCTATAAATTAAAAAACTTAGTAATTTTGTTCTTATAAATAAGAAACAATCTGTGAGTTATAAGCAAAAAGGAAAATCACACAAGCTTCTTTTATCTAATTTTAAATGTTCTATTAACTGACAATGGATTAAATGCTCTCTATAAATCTGTAGAAAATAAAAAATTGAAAACTACCTGACTTAAAGTGCACTTCTGCTACAGGCTGAAAGTGTTCTTCTAAATTTCATATATTAACATCCTAAGCCCCAAGATGATGGCATTAGAATGTGGGGTGTTTGGGATGTAATTAGGTCCTGAGATTGAGCCTGCATAAGTGGGTTAGTGCCCTTCTAAAAGATGCTCGAGGGAGCTTGTTGGACATTCCTACCCTGTAAGAACACAGGGAGATGTAAGAAGTTTCCAGCTGGAAGAGAGACCTACCAGAACCTGACCATACTGACATAATCTTGGCCTAATGTGTTTCAGAACTGTGAGGAATAAATTTCTACTGTTTAGAACCTGCCTCGTTCAGGTATTTTGATAAATCAGTCCGTAGAGAGTCTTATGAGGTCTTAAGAATTACTTACCATCTCAATACCAATATTAATCTCATAGTGACATTTTTATTTCACAAAAAATTAGCTTGTGCAAGTGTTTTCTGTTACAGGGATAGATGATTATATCATGCTAAAGTCACAGCCTTCAGTATACCCATCATCAGAATAGTGTACACTATATGTGGCAGGTAGATTGTTATCTCTCATCCCCCTCCTCGCCTCCCTCTTTCTTAATTTTCATTGTCCATTATGCTACTTTATAACCATACATATCCCTTCTTTATCTCCCATGTATAAGTGAGAAAATGTGACATTTGTCTTTCCATTCCTGCGATACTCACTATATTTAGGACAATGTTTCCAGTTCCATCCAATTTGCTGCAAAAGATATTATTTCATTCATTTTCATAGTTGAGAATACTCAATGATGTGTGTGTGTGTGAAACGCATATTTTCTTTATCTATTCATCAACTAATGGTCATTTTGATTTATCCTACATACTTGCCATTTTAAATCATGCTGTGATAAACACATTTGGGTACAAGTGTCCTTTTTAGAATATAACTCCTTTTCCGTTGCATAGATACATAGTAAAAGGATTGTTAGAGGGAATGACAGGTATATTTTAGTTCTTTGTGAAATCTTCATACTGTTTTCCATAGAAATTTTGTTCATTTATTCATTCCTGGTAATTGTGCATAAGCATTCTCTTTTCACTGCATATGCACCAGTATTTGTTTTTAATTTTTTTTTTTTTTAACTTTTGGTAATGGTCATTCTCACAGGAGTAAGGTCGTATCTCATTGTGGTTTTAATTTGTATTACTCCGATGATTAGTGATGCTGAACATATTTTTAAATTTTTGTCCATTTGTCTACCTGCATTTCAAAAAAATTGTTGAATTTTTCTCACTTGTTTGATAAAGTTGTTTATTGTTTTCTTGCTCATATGTTTGAGTATTTTGTAGATTATGTTTATTAGTCTTTTGTTAATTGAGTAGTTTGTGAATATTTTCTTCTGTTCTGTAGGTTGTCTATTTACTCTCTTGATTATTGCCTTTCCTGTGCAGATATTTTTAGTTTAATTAAGACCCATTTATTTATTTGATTGAAGCTATTGTTGTGTTTGGTAGTCCTTTGTTTTGGTTCTTGCTATGTTCTTGGCCAAACAATGACCAGACACACAAAAAAACAAGGCAAGAGCAAAACAAAGTTTATTGAGGAAGAGCAAGATAGATATGTAGAACAAGAGCAAGGTACAGGGCAGCCCCTGTGGCTCAAAGGAGTAGGGCGCCAGCCCCATGTACCAGAGGTGGCGGGTTCAAACCCAGCCCCAGCCAAAAAAAAAAAACTATTAAAAAAAAAAAAAGAGCAAGGTACATTCACCACATAGACAAACTGGCCTTTGTCATAACAAGAGGTTCTGGGTGTGGTTTGGGGGTCTTGTTGTATAGTGTCTGGATTGGGCGCTCCATGGGGTTCAGTAGTCACCATCAAATCACTTTGATACACTGCTAATGATGTGATAATTAGTCTTAGGTTACTCTAGGTTACTTTCCAGATCCTACTGTGCCTGGGCTGCCTGGGCTGCCTGGCCTGTAGGGTGGGGAATTCCTTGCACTCTTTTGCAGATTAGCAAGGAATGCTTTCTTCTCCCAGGTGAGGCAGTAGTTAGGAGCAGGATCTAAGGTGGGGCAGCAACAAGATGGCATTCTGGCCCAGACAAAGTTCTGGCCCTTGTACTCCTTCCCAGTTGGGGCTGTTGCTTGAGGCAGCACCTCATTTGTCTCTCTGAGACCCAGAATTCCTATCTCTTTAACACTACTTTGCATTGGGGGGTCTTAGTCATAGATTCTTTGCCCAGGCCAGTAGTTGAAAAGTTTTTTCTATGTTATTTACTGGAATTCTTATGGTTTCAGATTTCACATCTAAGTCCTTAATCCATCTTGAATTAATTGTTATACCCAAAGAACATACAACTATGACAAACTGACTTTCTACAGAGCAGACAAGATTCCATAGTGGGGAAATAACACCCTTTTTAAGTGTCTTTTTGGGTTGGGTATTCTAAGTTTTTGTTTTTGTTTTGTGTATGTTTGTTTTGTTTTAAACCTAGAACACAGCACAATAAGAAAAAAAAAAAGACTGGTGAGTGTATTTTTTTTTTTAATAACAGATTCATAGCAATTTTGAAAGGAAAAGGGGAAAAGGAAAAACTGTACCTTCTCAAAAGAACAATCTCAGGTGAAGATGAGGTTATTAAAATTATCCACACCCAAGTTCCCTTGAACATATTTTGCATAACCCATTTCTCTTGTTTCAGAAGCATTCCTTTCAGAGACCTAAGGAATGGGCTATTGTGAAAAGCATTCTATTCACCATGGAGAGGACTAGAATTTCCAATACCCCTGGCTGTCTATCCAATTGGATGCATTCTGTACACTCACTAATCTTGGTTAATTCTCTACTTTTCCCGACACTTTAAGACCATTTGTCATGCAGTATCTCTAACTGAGGAGCTGCCATTAGCAATGGCCCTGAATATTATCCTCAACTGTCCTGTGAACATTCCCCTTACTTCTGCCCTTACTGACATTTGACAGGTCCCTGAAGAAAAGATCTTGGAAAGCTTCCCGGTTGAAATCTCTTAATGTTCTCTTATATGTCACTTGTGTTAAAGGCTGTATTAAACAGTGACAAATACTTCCCACCTTCCAATCACAGCTTGTGAACAATTTCTAACTATTCTGTTTTAAAAGTCCAGCTCCTTATAACAATCACTTACATTATATATTGATGTCTCCTTGTGCTTTATTGCTTCCCTTCATGGTTTTATGTTAGCAGAGCAGCATGTATGTTCTAGGAAAATAGCCCCTGGTACTGGGACAAATATTGTCTCGGTTTAGCATTATCAGGAGCTATGCCAGAGACTTTGCTTAAAGGCAACAAGAGCTATTGGCAAGCTCCACAATTCCAACCTCAAACAAGTACTTTCTCAACTAAAATTATAAGCCAATATCTGGCTCTGCCTTTCTGGCTTGGCACAGAAAAAAGTCAGCTAATGGTCATAAAGCTAGCTAAATTCATGGCTCTGCAGCTGATGAAGCTGCCTTTGGCTTCTGCGTCACTAGCACTGGGTCTGCATATAGAGATCCATCGTTTGGTCCAAACTTGGTTTGTCCAAATATGCCTCAAGCCACTTTTGACCTGAATTGCCAGAGAAATTTTCTTACTCCTCTTTAGGTTTTTAGATATTTACACTCTGATATGAGTTTAAATTCCTGATTACATTAGTTTTCCCATCCAGAAGCCTTTCAACATTCAACAGTTCACAGGAAATACTAGCCTGCAATTCAATAAATTTATCTATCTGTATACCTATCTGTTATCTATCTATCTCTGTATACACCGATTAATAACAGAGGCTAGATGAAAGATAGATATTTGATATAACAGCAAATTTCTAGCTGCTGGAGATGTGGATAGATATTCTGCCTAAAGAAGATTGCAGTCCACTGTGAGAGACTGACATTGAGGCAGTATTGTAGGTGTGGTATGTTCTACTTGCTAATCAGATACCAAAAGTTGTTATGGAAATATATAGCATGCAAATTTCACTTAGTTTAAAGAATCCAGGGTTTTAAAAGGAACTTACAAACTTAAATGTAAAAGATATGCTACGGAAAGATCAAAGGTTGGAAGAAAATGATTCCAAACAAAGAACAACATGCAAAAACTTTCCGAGGTAACTGACAGCGTGGTAATTAAACAACCTACAAATATATCTGTACTCTGGGAAAAGCTAGTGGAAAATTAGTTTGGGCTATTTTCACATTAAACACCTAACACATACTGAGGTCTAACAATTAAGTCCTCCAACTCATCCTAAGTGCTACATATCTCCTCACTAATTGTCACCGCAGTTATCTTCAAAGTACTCCCTTTGGGAGGCTAGGCACCAATTCCAGGGCCCAGTGCACACTTCAAAGCAATTTTGGAGCTCTTTCTCTTGAATGGCCATTGGAGCTATCATTCTCATGTAAAGTCCGACAATAAAATTCGAGAACTTGCCACTGTGTGCTTACATTGGTAGTCCTGTACAAACAACTCCGTAAGATTTTATAACCTTGGTCTATCAGTGTCCACAGCTGTGCTCATGTCAGTGTGTGGCTGTGTCCTGCTGAGTGGCATTCATTATTGTTGTTGCATGTTTTTGTGTGACATACCATGATAGCTCTGGTCATTCCAGAAGAACAGTTCCAAAAAATTGCTTTTAAAGGTGGTCTGGGTGCTAGCTTTGGTGCATAGCTTCCCAAGGTGGGTACTTTAAAGGTGACTATAGTGATATTCAAGAATGAGATATGTAGCACTTTTTCTAGGATGAGTTTGTGAACTTAATTATCAGACCTCATGGAGTATATATTTATTTCATAATGTTCTTGAGAAAAAATTCCATCTCCATGCTATTAATATAGAATTAATTTTATGTATATCTCATTTTTCTTAATCTTGCGTATGGACAATGGGGGAAAATTTCTCTAATGCAAAAATCATAGTTAATAATGAGACCACGTATAGCTCATGTTAATCACTAACAGTCATTCTTAAAGATAACATTTTGTCTCCAAACTATGCACTTTGGAGTTCAGAGGAGTTAATGTGAATCAATCAGAAGACAGCATCCACACACCGGGGTCAACTACAAGCATAAGCTCTGTTGCCTATATTGTTAACGTCATTTGTTTAATCATAACTTTTAAGAATTTCATTCAATTTCTCCTTGAAGATGAACATGTAAGCATAATGTTGAGAAGGGAAATTATAAAGTTCGAAAATTGCTCCAGTTCTAACTCTAGAATAGAAAGGCAGAAAATGTAGTTAGCGAAGAGAAAATTAAACAAAAGAAACTTCTCTTGCAAAACATAGGCAAAATTCAAATGCACAAGTGCAGAGAAATAGTCCTGAGTTATCAGAAACAAGATGAATAGAGAGGAAAAAAGTTCCATCAAAACACATTTTGAAATGATATTACTTTTTTGTAAGAAATTCTACAAAATTGGCAATTAGCGACTCTTGTTTATTGTGCAACTGCAATTCTATTTTAGTCCTGTTTGGAAGAAAGCCCAAAAACCGAAATTGCATGGTTAAGAGCCTTTAAAAGAAGAGGAAGATATTTTGATAACCCTGAAAAAGCATATGTTATGATTCAGATGACTGGGTTAAATGGCTTTTTATTTAAAGGGTTTATAGAAACAAAATAAATGTTCTGCACAGTAACAGCCAAAGGGCACACAGGGGACGTTTGTATCTAAAGAAAGGACAGTCAGAATTATGGAACTTAATCTATATGTCTTATAATTGTCATTAAATATTTATTAAATTTTTCATATGTACATTTAACATTTGCAAAGACTGTAAGAGCACTTTTAAATGAGAATTAATTTCTCTAATTACCTGAAAGTAATTTATCTGAGGCACAGGGTTAGGCTGAATAATGGTCCTTTATGCCTTATTTTCTTTTTTTAACTGAGGTCATTTTTCCAAAATTTAACATCCCTGAAATCTACTAGAGTCAGGAAATAATATCAAAAGGCATACATTTTTAATGTTTGGCTTGAGGAGAATGTTGTCTAGCTCATATGGATTCTACAAGTTATGTGTACAACTAGCCACATTCATCCCTACCCCATCCTATTCATATTGGTTTTAATTTAATTTAATTTAATTTAATTTTTTGAGACAGAGTCTCAAACTGTCACCCTGTGTAGAGTGCTGTGACATCACAGCTCACAGTCACCTCAAACTCTTGGGCTTAATTTATTTTCTTGCCTCAGGCTCCCAAGTAGCTGGGACTACAGGTGACCACCACAAAGCCCAGCTATTTTTTTGTTGTTGTTGCAGGTGTCATTATTGTATAGCTGGCTGGGGCCAGGTTCAAACCCACCAAATTTGGTTTCTGTTTCACTGACTTTTCTGGTTCTCACAAGATCTATTTTTGACTACAAATTACTTGATAACAGTGGAAATAAAATATCTCATTAAAATAAAAAATGCATTTTGCAAAATTTGAAAGACAATATAATAAACAGCATATAATCTATATTGCAGATTCCACTCAAAATTTCTGTCCATGTGCAGCTAACATTCTTATTTTACTAGTTATTTTTTAAAAATTTGAGTATATTTATTCAATCTTTGTCATTATTCTTTGTCATTTACCAAATCATATGTTATTGTGGTGTAATATTTTGTGATTAAACATAATCCAGATGTAATCAAAAATTATTTTAAATTAAAGTTATATTTCAGGTGATCTTCCTAAAGTTGTGATGAGCAGTTTTGTTTACCTTCTTTAGGCATAAGCATTTAAAATGTATATAGTTGGATTAATTTCTCTATACAGAAGGAGAAATAAGATGAAGTTATCAATAGGTACAATATGTATTATCAAATTAATTTTATGACATGCTAGACTCATATTATGACATAACAATACGGTAGATTTATTGCATACACCACACAATATATTTAATGTCATGTTAGACATTATAGTGATGTATTTATTAGCAAACAGAAATGAGTTGACTTAACACAGAATTCTGTTTGCAAATCACTAAGCCGTGAAGCAGGTAATGGAAGCGTCAGATATAAAAAGTTACTATGGCCCATTTTTTAAAATACAGTATAGTTTTAAAATAGTATTTTGATTAAAATCAGTGTTTGGACATAGACTTCATACAAATCCTTTCATTAATCTAACACATTTATTATTTCTTTTTTATTGTTATTAGCTTTTAGTTCATAAACATTGTCCTACCAAAAATATTGTGTTCCAAATCTAATGTATTAAAATAACAACCAGTTATTCAGCTTGTGGTTCTATGGCTTGTCTATTTGCCTACGAGAAGGTCTGTAGGCAACTTCAGCGTACAGATGTAAGCCCATCTGTACTGGGCTTAATCATGCATAGGTGCTCAGCTCTCCATCGGTATCACAACCCTCAACCAATGGGGGTATCATCAGTTGGTGAATAATGTTTGTTCAAGCTGAACTGCATTATGGTGGAGAGATTCCCAGTACAGGAAGCTACATCCCATGGGCAATCTCAGAGTAGTAGGCATGTGAGGGTAGTACTGCAAGATGTAGAAGCAGGGAGAGGAATAGCTTACGGCTGTATTTGCATTCTACCACGCATGTGCTCTGTATTATTTCAGAGTCCTCTTATGTTCCTACTTATCTTCAATTTAAAGAAAAGTGTGCCCCTCTAAGAGGACCACAAAGTTTGCTGCCTAAAACTTGACGCAGGTTCAAAACCATCAAAAACTATGTTGGCCACTTATATCCTCCAGTAATAGCAGTCGTGGGAGGGGATATGAAATTATTTTATTTTAGTGTGAATTGGGTATATATTATAGGGAATATTTTAAGGATAACTATGTACTTCTCTTCAGCTTAAGAAATAAAATATGAAAAATATCAAAGCCCTCTGTCCTGCTGAACACATTTCTCACTCATGAAGAGATATCAAGAGATTTTGATATTTATTATTTATATGCATGTCTTCATATAGATACATAATATACACATCTTACCACATCTCTAGCTATAAAAACATTTATGTTAATATTTCATATATTAATTGCAAAATATTCTCTGTGTATTCTTATGCATGGCTTTTTATCACCAAATTTTATTGTTGTTAGATTTTAGTTGATAGCGTAGTCCTGGTATATTAAGAACTCTTGTTGCAACGTCTTTAATTTTATGATTACTGTACTTTATGTACTTCCCTGTGGACTGATAATATTATGCAAAAGAGTGATTAGACAATGTATATGTTCCTCATTTTAAAAACAAATGAATGATGTATATGGGTTGAATTAATTACATCTACATAACTTACTATTGTGCTAATGTAAGTAGCAACACTTATTGCTAATGTGTTAGTCATGTTTTTTTTTTAATCGATATGCTTTACAGACATAGATGATGCTAATGTCGAGTTTCCAGGTTATGTAGATAGATTATTTTGCCTAGAATTCTATGGATTTACATTTCATATTTAGGTCTATGACCTATTTTGACTTAATTTTTTGTGTAAAGTGTGAGATGAAGGTATAAATTCATTTTTCACTTGTGAATACCCTATTGTACCACTGACATCAGTTGTAGAGACTAAAGTTTCTCCAAAGAATTATGTTTGCATCTCTGCTATAAATCACGTAACTCTATTTGTATATGTTATGTTAGGCTCTGTATTCTGCCTCACTGACCTGTGTATCTATACTTTCACTAACTACGCTGTCCTATCCTAATTACTATAAATGTCTTGATTACCACCTAAATTACTTAAATCTTCACATGGGGTCTGTGAGTCTTTATAACTTGCCCTTCTTTTTCATGATTGTTTATGTTGTTATAGTTTGTCTTTGCATTCTGAATAAATTTTGAATTCATTTTGTTGAAATATTGAATTGCATTCGCTCTATAAATCAAATTATTTGTGGATAACATCATAGAAATATTAAATTTTTCAAATTATGAACATGTCTTTTCATTTATTTATATCAACCTCGATTTTTTTTCATCAGTGTTTTATAGTTTTTTTGTTTGTTTGTTTGTTTTTGGTTTTTTTGGCAGAGGCTGGGTTTGAGCCTGCCACCTCTGACATATGGGGCCAGTGCCCTACCCATTTGAGCCACAGGCGCCACCCCATGTTTTGTAGTTTTTAGCTTATGTCTATTGCACATAATCTGCTGGATTCAGACAGATTTCTTTCATTTTATTTGGTACTATTGCATGTTTAAGACAATTCTGAATACTAGTGACCAGTGTTGTTATATTACAGTGAAAGATGTTTTATAGATGTTTTATACCACAACATTTCTAAACTAATTTATGAATTCTAAAAAAAATACATATTCTTTGAGATTTTTCACATAAAAATTATGTGATTTTTAAATAAAGACAGTTGATTTATTTCCATTCTTTATCTTGCCTTTTTGCATTAGCTAGGGCTTCCAGTTCTCAATCCTAAAAAAAAAGGATATAGAAAACTTTCCCCAAATATGTTGAATATATCTGGGAATAAGAAAAGAGGATTATAATCTGAAATGTATGAACCTGGCAAGCCACACGTGCATCCGCTGAAAGAAGAGTAAAGGGAAGCTTCTGTTGAGAAAAGGGGTAAGTTCCCACGAGCTGCTTAAAAACAAACTTGGATTTCAGAGGCGCAAAGTCTGAATGGTCAGTTTACTGGTGGAGATGTTATTGTAAGTGGTCATTAAAGAGCGTGGTATCTGAATTGTCCTAAAGAACGTCTGCCTACTGGTAAATCTTGCGATAGATGGTATGTGTATACATGTGAGACGAGCTGACCCTGCAGAGTAGGAGATGTGTAAAGGACATGGAGGGATTTCTTGGACACAGTTCTTATTTCAGAGATGGAAGCCTGTGCCTTTTCTTGTCCTGTTTTGCTGACTAATAACTTTATTTTCATGTCTGTAACTTTTATAAATTCCTCCTCGTTTTGAGGAGGAATCATGAGAGGAACTTCCTTCTTACTTCAGAAACTTGGTGGGTGTTTTAGTCTGCTAGTTGTGCCCTAACAAAAAATACCACTGATGGGAAGGCTTAGTTTCTATTAGAAAAAGAACTACATGACAAATGGAAAATAGCATTAGGTACACAGTAAAAATAACACATTGTCCACAGCCAACAAATGAATCATAAAAGGATAACAGGATAGAATATGTGCAAGGAACATGAAAAGACAATTTGTAAGAATAAGAGAGGGCGGCGCCTGTGGCTCAAAGGAGTAAGGTGCCGGCCCCATATGCTGGATGTGGTGGGTTCAAACCCAGCCCCAGTCAAAAATGGCAAAACAAACAAATAAATAAATAAAAATAAATAAATTCAAAAAAAAGAATAGAAGGTGAAATAACTATGGACAAAGAGGTGAAACATGACAAAAACTAGAGATATTAATATCAATGCATTCCTTTATTTTGATGTTTGAATATCATTGTAGAAACTAGTAAAATATATTGTTATATATCAAAAATCACTATTTGGGTGTAAAACCCTCTCTAAGGATGAGATTTATAACTGTTCTCACATGCCTGAAGAGGAATTTGACAATATATATTTATTTGTGATATACACATAAACTTTAACAATATAAATATAAATACATAATATTAGGTTAAAATTATTTGTGGAAAAAGATAGAAATAAATTACATGGCAGTTTCCATCATAGAATATTTTCCTTGATTCTGCCCATCAACTAGGACAAAGATATTATTAAGTTCTTATAAACTACAGTTAAGGGTTTGTATAGGTTCAACCTCTAGCTTCCGAACTGGTTTCTGAAATACCCTCCACTTCCCTGTCTCCGTTCTCTTTCTTCTTCTGTCTGTCTCCTATTCATACTGTTATAACTGAAGAAGAGGGGACTAAACGGGTTATGGTCTTATCAAGTTTGTAGACTTTAATATGTATTAGAAAAACTGTTAAATTAAGATCTTTTTTTAAAGTATGCGTATATCCACAAAGTCTTTATATTTAGCATTGTTTAAAGTATTTGGAATATAGCAGTGTACACATACAATAACAACATGCCTGCATTTCATATGTTTTTAGTTTTCATATCTGGGAAAGGTTACATTCATTTTGCTTAACATGTTTATTGTTGTTAAATCGCATGCATTCCAATCTTAAAATAAGCTACAGTGTTTGAAATACAGTGTTTACTAACTCTTGTTAGTAAATTCGTAAATTGTTTGTAATTACATTTCTAAATTATTACATTTGTTCATTAAATAACTTTAAAGTTCTATAAAACTTATTTACAAATAATTTTATATATATAATAGAAAAAATTAATGATTATTACATAATTTGACCCTTTGAAAAACTTGAACTTTATTCAAGCCAGAGGTTATTTTCTAAGAAGGAAATTAAGATTCAGAAATTAAGTTTCCATTTTCAGAGTATAATGATGGTGCTGGCACTAGAATACCAGTAATTGGATGCTCTCACTTTTCCCCTACAATTTGTATATCTCCCCTAAAACTCATCTATAGCCATTACCTAAAACTTTGAAAAAACTACCCAAGACCAAGCAAAAGAAATATGTGACATTTCTACCACATGTGATTCAGTCCCTTACTTAAGAATTGATTCAGTCTCTTACTTAAGAATTGTATTAGTTTACTTTTAAATTCTAAAAATATCTGAGAGCTTGTAGAGAGATATATTTTGAGTTTTTTGCACAATCCATAGCTTTATTTTTTGTACTTTTGACTTATTGATCATTTACATGGTTGCTTTATGTAACACAATATTTAAAGATTAAAATAAAGAAAAAAAGGATACCATATTGACACGAAAGGTTGAGAAAGTGAAAGTAGAGGAAAGTGCATTATATCCTCAGGTATCCCGTTGGAGTGATTCTATTTTTGGACAAGCAGAAATGACTTCTTTTCCACTCCACTAGGATTTTAAACCATTAGATTTTGGGTGGCCATGAGTCATTACCCTAATTTCTATTTCCTTAAAAACCAAATGCATAAGCAAATCTCAAAGGTAGATGCTTTCATACATATATATATATATATATAATAATAATAAAACCAAAAAAAAATTTTTAGGATGTTTAAAATACTGAAGGAAGGCAATATAGTCGTCTAGTTAACTCAGTTCTACTCCTTATCTTCAGTTCGCATTTTCCAACTGTTTCTAAGTTTACGTTTTGCACCTGCATGTAAATCACACTGTTATTCACCTGAATAGCTTCTTCTGGATCATCTCCCAGATTGGAGTCATCCGTACACAAAATTGCCTTTTTGGCAGGAGAAGTTCTAAGCGAAGTAAATAGTCTTGATTGGTCGGTACATAAAACTCACAAATGTACAGTTAGGAAAGGAAGAGTCTGTACTGTAATTGTCCAAAACGCAGGGCTTGGCAGTTATAGAATGAAGTACTTTTATTGGATCTTTCTATAGCAAGAAGATGACGAGATTGCAGTTTTCATTTAGTAAATGGAATAAATCCAACCCTTGTAATTTCCCATTCACTTGGAGGTCTTTGTTGCCAGAGTGCCAAGAGAGTGATACGTACTCCAAATTGATTTGTATTACTGGAGCTGAGTCCCCACCGGCGTTAGGAGCTACACAAGTGCTTCCTGATTCTGTTTTGTATTTATATATTTATAAATATGATACAACTTATTTTTATCTGGGGTAAGTGAGAGTGACTGTAGCAGGTTCCTTATGAAGATTATTCACTTACATTATATATTGTAGGTAAGAGCAAAGATTCAAATTGCTTGCATTCAAATATTGCTCAAAAGGTGGAATCGCATCTTCAAGGACAACTTACTTGAACTTCACCGGATAAAGATTCTTCAGCCCTTATAAAAAGCATAAATTAAAGGCATGCCTGATAGGATATGTATGCAGCAAATGAGGCAGTAAAGGAACATAATCAATAAATGATCTAAAATGTTTGTTTCTATTGCTGATAGTGGCAATAGAAGGTTAGTATTCATATTAGTACATGTTTTATATTCACCCAAATATTTAAAATCGAGTATAATAATAATTTGGTTATATCGTACTAATTTTTATTCTATTTTATAGTTAAAGAGTTCAGGGACATCTAGAGACCTATACTTGCCAAGTAGAAGAAGCAGATGCAAAGACTTTTCCTATTGTCTGTTATTTAGTCCAGGGATAAACATCCAAGATTATAGGATTTTTTTATTTTTAAAAACAAAAGATCCTTTCATGATTTGTCATGTCCTTGTCTTATCACTATGAACACCAGTTATCCTTCTTCATTAGTATTATTACTATCATTATTATTAGCCAATAATAGGATTGAACATTTTACCTACTGTTCATATTATACCTTGTATTGTATAGGTCATAGATTGCAACATATTTAATCTTATGTATGAAGTTATTTAACTACTTAATTTTCATAAAATTATAATGGAAAATTCATCTTAATAACTAGCAATATTTACTGTGATTATTTTCCACTTAGAGGACTGGGTAAAGGTAAATACTGAATAAATTGCAGGGTCATGTGTGATGTTGAAAAGAAAGGGAACTCTTACAATGTAAAACACAAATGACAACATTAATATATAAATAGTTAACATAATAATAAAATTAGACTTTTATCAACCAAGAATATTTCTTGCTTTCTATAATAGGAAGAAATTCAATAGCAGTACAAGAGACATGTTAACAGTAAGAAATTACTTGAAACTAATAATTTGAAGAAAATTTTGCTAAGTATTATTCTTTCCCACTGAACACTTTGCTTACTAAAGGGTTTCTTTTCTATATCTTCCTGATTTATTTATGTATCCAAAATTTCCAAACAATTGAATTACACGTTCATTCATTTAATATATATTTGAAGTCACACTATATGTCAAACCCAATAAACACACAACTCTGGCCAATAAGAGTTTACAGTTTGCTTGAGAAAATATCTGTACTCCATGAAATGCAAATGTACCTTGACGTTTACATTACTCATTCTCACTAAATGTACTCATTTGAGTACAAAGAGAGCCCTCAACTGAGTACTCAATGAGAATATGTTCATTCTCACTAAAGAATGCAGATGTATAAAAGAATCAAATGTTATAGACCTATGAAAATGAAACAAATCACTGAAAGAGAAATAAATAGTATGTAATTGGTAAGAAATTAAAAAAGAAAAAAAAGAACACTCAAATGCCTCAGAAAATAATGGAGTTGGCTCAGAGCCTGTAGCTAAGTGGGTAGAGCACTGGCCACATACCCTGGGGCTGGAGGGTTCAAACCTGGCCTGGGCCTGCCAAGTAACAATGACAACTACAACAACAATAACAAAAATAGCTGGGCATTGTGGTGTGTTCCTGTAGTCCCAGCTGCTTGGGAGCCTGAGGCAAGAGAATTGCTTAAGCCCAGGAGTTTGAGATTGCTGTGAGCTGTAATGCCATAGGACTCTATAGAGGGTGGCATAGTGAGGCTCTGTCTCAAAAAAATAAAAAATAAATAAATAAATAATTGGAGGAAATATTTCATGATGGCATACTAAATATTCTCTAATATCACAAAGGGAAAAGGCAAGATTCTAAATTCCTTTGACTTGTGAGGGGAGTGGTAACATTATGGTTGGACAAATCTGTACAAAATACAGACTCAATAGTGGTGGGGGCTGTGTAATACTCGACTTTAATTGCATCATCAATTAAATATAATAGAAATAATAGCTATGTTATTCAGTCGTTCCAATGAATACATAAAATAACATATATTGCTAGGAGCTTGTCCAAAAATGTCTGTTAATTGGAAATTTAAAGATATTTTGCTGCCCTGCACAATCATTCTCAAGGGATCTTGTCCAAGTTTATGGAAATTAAAATTGCAAAAGGCGTATAAATTCTGAATATTTTGAGGTAAAAGAAAGCAATTTCAATGTGAACAGGTATATTTCCTAATTATCTTTGAAGCCATAGGGGATCAAATAAATACAGTCCATTTTATATATTTTCATCTTTTTAAGCCCTTCAGTCTTATGTTCCTGGAAGGGACAATGAAATGTACAATTAAAGCATTGTACAATTCAGTGTGCAAAGAGAAAGAGACGCACACTGAATTAGCAGACCTCCGAGGAAAAAATATCGCAGAGGAGTCAGAGATTGACTTCCTGAGAAAGGAATGCTTGTTCTGACAGGTCAAGGGTGGGTAGAGTCAACTCTAGAGGAGGAGAAGATCGTGCAATTCAGGCAAAGCCACACTATTGGAAGGAAGGATAATGATAAATATAAAAGAAGGAAGAGTAAAGACCAACATGATTGGAAGGGGAAAAGGATAAGAGAACGACACAGGGAGGAAAGCACCTTTACTACTTTCCAGATGATTCAGGACAATGTAAGAAATTTTTGAAAGGGGCTAAGATGGTCAGATTTGCATGTTAGAAAGTGCTTTGAAGTTTTAAAAGCTGATCAGGCAAGGGGCAGGTGCCACAGAATGAACGGTAGTCGGTCTTTTAGAAATCCAGAGAAATGTTTTAGAGAGAAATACTAATGTCTTAAGGTGTTAGGACTGACTGAATTAATGCTGACCCATATTTGCTGTTAATGTTTGAGGGGGGGAGAGGATTACATTTTCTTTTATAAATAGGCTTAGTCCTGTGACACACTTTCACCCCTTAATTATGAGCAGAAGTGTCTCTTAAAAACAGAAGCTACAATGGTCACGGCATTTTCTTTTCTCACTGTGGGAAAACCAGCAATGTTCCAGAAAGAGATTGCTCCAACCACCTGTCTTGAATTAATACAATATGGAGCAGGGCAACCTGAAATTATCACATAGTGCACGTAAGGGTTAACCTTTTAAAGCTACTGATATTTTACAATCGTTGTTACCCAGCATAAATTATCCAGACTGCTATAGTGGAAACATTGCACATAAAGATAAGTGATCCAATTTGAAGGATATTTCTCATGTAAAATGGATTAACAGCATGATGGATTGGATAATAGCTCTGTGTCAGAGAGAGGTGTGAAGCTAAACTCCATCTGGTTACACAATTGAGAAGCAGATGGATGAGATGATTGAGCTTAGGTAGAGTATAGTGGAAGACATAAATCATTGGTCAGGTTTAATTCCACATTTCCATTCCTTCAGACTATTCCAAGCAGTCATCTTTATCACGCCCTTCCATCCCTAAAATGATCCAGGTAAGAAATCTTTAGACATGGCATTCCTTGAGTCAGAGAGAATTTTAGACTTGGTAGGATATATCTGAGTACAATGAGTGAAAGCACCTTTGACTGTGAAAATGTTCTAGATAAGACCTTCTTTCCAGACCCTACAATAAATGATGGAATTAAACTAAGGGCCTTGCAGTTCCAGTATACTGTAAATAGGACACATCTTGTTGTGGCAAACTCCCAATAAAAGATTTGATTTCTCTGTCCATTTTAAAGCTTAGCTTAATAGAATATAGAATTCTGGGCTGAAAATTATTTTAAATAGATTAAAGATAGATGACCATTGTCTTCTGACTTGAAAAGTTTCATTTGAGAAGTCCGCAGTCACCCTAAACAGCTTGAGTGATGTTTCTTGGTAAATTCATGAGCTGAATGTCACAAACTGAATGACAATATTGGGCGAGATACATAATGCCTGAAACATTTCCCTTGAACGTTTTCTCCTGTTAGTAACAATTATAATTAATCACCCTCTGAATGAGGAGTTTCTAAATAATTCAAATTCTTACACAAGTCATTACTAGAGCCTGGTAAAATCCTTGGCAATGCTCATCAGTAACGATGTCTGATATTACTTGAAATAAAATGTCTATCCTTGAACTTCAGATAGCATTTTTCATTATTAGTCTCTGCTTTTATTTTCACACTTACTCTGTGCACTGGAATCCACCTCTAGCTGAGGAGAGCAGTGATAGATATTGATTTTAATATTGTTTGGCTCAAAAAGCGACAGGATCTTTGAAAATACTAGCCTGTAACACTACCTTTTCATCTGGATACACTGTTTTCTGCTTCACTAAGATGTACTCATTCTTTAATTATACTGTAAATACTCATTGGTGGATGAAACCAACAGATACAACATTTTTATCTATTTTGCTTAAACTCAATCCATACTTAATTATTAACTCAAAGCTTTTTAAAGTGATTACATAATGTGGTTGAGTAGTTTAAAACTGAGTGCTGGAATAGACATATGTGAAGGAGATAGAATGGTATGTTCTTCGTAAAGTATAAATATACTTTTTAAAATACATACATGGGGCGGCACCTGTGGTTCAAAGGACTAGGGCACCGGCCCCATATGCTGGAGGTGGGGGGTTCAAACCCAGCCCTGGCCAAAAACTGCAAAAAAAAAAA
>NW_003852428.1:2244652-2269959 GCF_000181295.1 Otolemur garnettii | reverse complement strand
AAAAAAAAAAAAAAAAAAAAAAAAGAAGAAGAAGAAGAAGAAAATAAAATAAAATAACCACTGAAAAGTGCTAACGCCTTGAATTTACAAGTGAAATTTCTGGTTTGGTGTTGAGAGATGTCTCAACTGAGTATGTCATGGGTCTCTTTTCCTTGCACTCATCTGGACTGTGTCGTTCACTCCTAAACTTCTTTTTGTAATTCAAAAATCAAAGTTTGCAAACCTTAGCACAAATGTAGTGATGAATCAGTTTTTATGTGCTCAAAATGCCTTTATTGATTATTAATGATTTTGCAAATGTATCAATTTATTTTACACTTTTATTATACTCTCTAGAATGTCTCTGATCTTATCTTCGACATGTTGCCCCACTTTAAATAGCCTGCCTTCCTCTCCTGCAATCAGAGCAATCTCTTCTTAGTGCGAAAATCACCCTTTAAATATTGCTTTCACTCTGGAAGAATTCTACAGACAAAACTTTCTTTTTGTACCATAATTACTTATTAAAAAATACATGGTCAGGTAGAGAATATGGATATGTTATTCAGGATTTTATTGGAAAACTTGGTAAAAAACATTATTTTCCCTGAGTTGTTCTAGGAATTTACATATTTTCTAAAACGTTTCAGGACACTTGCATTAGACTGTTTATTGCAGCTCAATTTACGATCTCCAAAATGTGGAAATAGCCTAAATGCCACCAACCCAGGAACAGATTAACAAGCTATGGTATATGTATACCATGGAATACTACTCAGTCATTAAAAAGATGAAAACTTTACATCCTTTGTATTAACCTGGATGGAAGTGGAACACATTATTCTTAGTAAAGCATCACAAGAATGGAGAACCATGAATCTTATGTATTCAATTTTGATATGAGGACAATTAATAGTGGGTGGTGGGGGAAGGGGAGAGCAGTGAAAGAGAGAAAGGAGGAGGGGTGGGGAAAACAAGAGCTGAGAGAGGTAAGGAGGGAGAGGGATGGGATCTCAGTGTATGATAAACCTTTTGGGGGCAAGACACAATTATAGAGGGACTTTACCTAACAAATGCAATCAGTGTAACTTGGTTTCTTGTACCCTCAATGAATCCTCAACAATTAAAAAAAAAACATACAATTTGAAATAATATACAAACTATTTTCTATTTGTCTTCTTCTTTCCCTTTTCAGTTGTTCTATGGTATAAAATAAAAATCCCTCCCCCCAAAATTAATAAAGCCAAAAGCTCGAACCAAGCCTGAGAACTGAGTCACACAAGCATTGCCATTCTCTCCCCAGTGAGGTGCAGGATCCTCTCTAAAGAAAAGAAAGGGCTTAGAAAATGACTAACAAGATTTTTGTTATTTTATTTATTAGACAGGGTATGAGAGGGAGATAGGAAGCCAGGCTGGCAACGTGGTCTTATTATACAGATAAGCCTCAGAATAATGGTCCCAAGAAAATATTTTATTCAAACCATTAACAGTGTCAGAGTCTCAGCAAACCTGAGATCAAATAAGCAGGGTTTGGCTGCATTTAACAGAGATTCTCTACAGATGCAAATTTTTCTTTCTCTGCCCTCATCTAGATAGACACACAGCATTGTTTCTGTTTGCCTGTAGCCATCTTAAAATATGTCAAAAAATATATTTTGAGGTAAAACCTTTCTTATTTAAAAATGCTTCAAGTTATATACTCCCTATGAAATGAGTGTGTGTAATTGTATAACCTTAGGACTGTGGCATAAATAGCTCTTTAGGTGTCTATTACAAGTTTCTTCTACAGAATCAAAGGAAGAAATATGATCATTTCTCTACTTACCTGATAATACTGCATTGACTATTTCTTCTACCTTAAAAAATTGGGGTCTACAGAGCCTGTCTCCCCAGGTAGTGGCCTGAGCTGTTCACCCTTCTGGGTTAGGACATCTTACCAGAAGTAGGACAAAAGATGGTCCCAATCTTCCACTTAGGTCCCTGTCTCTGTATTTGCCAAGATATTCCATGGCACAACTGCTTGGTAACCCTCGACCGTACCACAAGTAGAGATGGGTGGCCAGCCTTGATGAAGGGGCCACTCTCTGATATTGGGCCTAAAGGGCTGCTTTGAGGGGAAGTAAGGAGACCTGATAAAACCAGGGATCCCAATATCAGGCCATGCCCCTGTGACATGACAAGGATAGGCAGAGAAGTGGTGTCTTAGTATAATACAAATCTCTGTATATACAGGAATAGCCACAGGCCATATAAAACCTCTAAAGGACCCTATGGAGAAAACATGGACCAAGACATTTTCATTCTATCACTGAGCTGATGCACTCACTGAACCCAGGCAAGCCAAGGAGCACACGTGTTGATGGGTTAGTGCTGATAGAACCAAAGGGAGGAAACACCATCTAAGTGGAAGAAGGGAAAGGGGCTGCAAATGCCCCATTGTGCCAGAGAGTAACGTGCATTGCCACAAGAGTGTACTTCCCCAAAGTGAAACAAAAAGAACTTGCCTTGTACTGTGAGGTAACCCTTTATTCAAGTGATATAGTCCCTATGAAATGAGTATGTGTCAATTATATTACCTTTGTTATGTGTATGTGTGTCAGTATGTGTCAATTAGATGACCTTGCTCCCTGTCCTGAAAACCCATGATCATACTGAAAACCCATTTTCATATTCCTACACATAGCCCAAAATTCAACCGTGCAGTCTGAGACATGGTGAGGGAGGAAGAGGGGGTTTAAACATGAGTGCTCTGCCCCAACACTGGCTGGAAAGTGAAAAGATCTGAAGCAAGAGTATTTTCATGGACAAAGTGAGCTGGCGTACGTTGACAAGGTGATCTAAAGCACGGCACCAAAATTTCATGTTGGTGATCTGTTCTTGGGTCGTCATGTGCTCTTGGCTAGAGATTCACCAGACACACCAGCAGGTAGGCAAACAAGAAGGAAAGTACAAAGAACGAGGTATACATTTGTCACAGGCCGTGAATGAGCCATCTCCTGTGGATATAAGCTACTGGAGGCTGGAATTCCAGAGGACTCCAGGAAAGGCCCTGGGCCTCAGTGCCAGCCCCTGCCAATACACTCACTGCTCTGAATGCCTAAGTTGGGGAGGAGGACTCAGAATATTCAGTAGAGTAGATGAGAAGTTAGTCTAGGAAAAGTCTAGATAGAAATCAGCAGCTTTAAGACAAGATATAAAAAAACGGGCAATTCCCTTCAAGCTGCAGCAATCTAACCTGTGGTCTGTGACTTTCCCTCATTAAAACCCTACCACAGTGTCCTTTGATCTGTAGTTTAGTGCTTCACCATCTTTTGCCCTGATATCTCTCTTCCTTGAATGAAACTGCCCATTGAATTAAAACACGAGACTGATATTTTTGCACTTTTTTACTTTGTATATACACTCCCCCCAAGTCCCAATAAAAAAGCCTTGAAAATTTGGCTCAAGGTGGCATCTATCTGCCTGGCAAAAGGCTGATATGGTTTCATTTGTCCACATCACAAAAAAGAAACCAAAACCGTGTGTGTGAATTTATCACACCTTCCCTGCTGAACCCCAGGTGGTAGGTAAAATCCTTGCTTGGGGAACTCCCAGTCTGCCATGCAGCAGCTCCAGTTATTATACTCTGTCATAACGGGAGGGCAAAATTATGCTCTGGAGTCCTGTTTTTAAATTGCCTACAGGAGGCCCTCCTCAGGATACATGGTTCAAACATCACCATCAAACCGTTTCGATGGGCAGAGAGAGTAACATAACCTGAGTCTTACGGATCACCCATGAGCCTCTCGGAAAGCTCATTTGGAGACAGGGAGCAAGCTGCATTGTACATTTAAGCTAAGGGCATGACAGTTAGCCTTATGTTACTCTAGGTCACTTTCCAGAGCCTACTGCACTTGTGCTGCTTGGCCCATGGACTGGGGGAGTCTTCTGCATTTTTTGCAGTTGGTGCCGTAAGTTCCAACTGGCAGACTGCCAGGGCATTCCTTTTTCCCCCAGATCTGGCAATTGCTTTGGGTGATACCAAGGCAGGGTGCCCAAATTTGTCACCAGGAGAGCCAAAGGTCTCTCACTATCTACCTAATAGATACATAAAATTTTGATTTTTTTAAGTGAATGAAGCATAACATACAATAAAAGGAAAAATCTGAAATGTACAGACAAATGGATATTTTTCATATCTACTCATTTAAATCCATCACTCAAAGCAAGATATCAAACATTACTTACGGCCCACAATTTTCTCAGTACCTCCTCAATTATGTTCCAAAGTAATCATATTTCTGAAGACAGGATTTCAGAATTTTGATGTTAAAAATTATTGAAAATCTGCTTCTTCATTAGAGAAATGAGAACGTAGGCCAAAATTTTTGAAATTAATTTTATCTGAACTCTGAAAATTAATATAAGACTTGAAAGAATCACAAAAGTGGGAATTTAAGAAAAGTTAATGGATATCAATACAAATCGTGAGTTCATGGCATTTAAGCAATGACCTATTCCTATCCCTCACTCTTTGGTAGCTGACAAAAGCAGCAGCCTAGCTGCTCCTGGAGAGGATGGACTCCTTTCCCCCCACTCCCCCCCCCAAAAAAAGTCACTGTTTTCACTTACTCAGTATGAAAAGTTTTACTATTAGTGCTTTTGAAAAAAAAGAAAAAAAGCTTGGATCAATTATTGAACAGTGATAGCAGTTGGGGCAAACAAGATCCTGCCCAAAAGATTGAACAGAGGATTTGAGGGCTCTGTAGACCTCCAGTATATTCCTGGGGATCAAAAAAAGCAACACATGAGCAAAGGTATTAGCATTTCCAGGACAAATGTGAAAAGCAGTAACATCTTACCTCCGACTGATTTTGAGGCCCTGCACCTGTAGGAAGTGAAGATTAAGATGGAATTATAAATTCCTGGAAAATTACAAGCATGTCCCTACACAGACAGAGAGCCAAGGGGTAATGTGAGAAAGACTTACTTCCTCAACACGCTTAAGAAAATCCACACCCAGTTTTCAGCTGATCATCAAACTAATCAGCAAAGACTTCAGAGGCTGCTCGTGATACAAAACGCAGACTTTCCAGAATTAGGATGAGAAAGTTGCAAAAGAAGTAAACAGTAATATTGACAATAGCGATAATCAATAGCAGAAACGATTCCCAGAATGAAAGTTCTGGTTTCCAGAGTTGCCCCATGTGGAATTTATAAGGTTCCATTATCAACGAGAGAAATTCCAAGACCATATAAAGTAAAAACAAGAGATAATGGTCTTGCAAAGAAGAAATAGCAGCCAGCATAAGATGTTCCTGAGGAAGCTTCATTTTTTAGCTTAGTAGAAAAATAATTTAAATCCACCATGATATTTATATTTAATGTACTTAGTAAATCATATTGAAAAAGCTAATTGGAAGCTGAATGACAATATGTCACAAAGAGAACTTCAGTAAGGAAATAAAAATAAAATTATTGAAATGTGTCAAAAATTGGAGTTGAAATTCTAATAACATATTTACTATAGAAATGACACATTTACTACGCAATGGTACATTTGAGGTAACACACAAAAAAACTTAATAAACTTGTAGTAAGGTCAGTTGGCATTTTCCAGTTTAAAGAGAAGGGAAAAACTGTTGAAATGAGCAGTTCCTCAGAGAATTACAGAACACTATAAAGTGGACTGACACCTCCAGTAATGGGAGTCCAGAAGAAAAGAGGAGAAAGATAGGGACAAAAAGTAACTTTGAATAAAAATAGCTAAAATGTTCCTAAAGCTAAAAAAACAAAACAAACAAAAAAACAACTCTATATTCAAATAGCTGCCAAACAAATTCAAAGAGACCTGTAACTGGTCACATCAGAGTCGAACTGTTGAAAAATAAAGATAAAGAATTTGATGGAAGCGTTCCAAATTGTATATAAAATCAGCACATTATACCCCCAAAATGCATTAATGTATACAGCTATGATTTACTAAAAATAAATTAAAAAATAGAAAAAAAAGGGTCTGGAAAATAGCAAGAAAAAATGATTCATTACATTTAAGAGAGTCTCAGTAAAATTTAATAGCAAACTTCTCATCAGAAACAACAGAGGTGTAAAATAGGTAGGTGACCCATTCAACGTACTAAAACCAACTTTCAATTAAAAGTATTATATTCAACAAAAGCATCCATAAAAATGAAGAAGTTAAATCATTCTTAGGTATAATACAGAACAGTGCAATAAATTTAGAAGAATTAACATAGATCTAAAGAACACTCTTCTGTGTGACAGCAGAATATACATTTTTCGCAGGTACACATAAAACATTTTCTAGGATTGGCTATACTTAAAGCCATGAAAATGTGTTAATAATAAAAAAAAGAATTTAAACCTAATCACAGAGCGATTAAAGGAGAGGTATAAGAGGATTTGGGAAGTTCACAAATATATAAATTAAAGAATAAGCTTTTAAATAAGCACTGTTTCAAGCAAAAAACACCAAGGTATATTAGAAAATACTTATTTTTATTTTATTTTACTTTTTTTTTTTAAGATTGGTTGGATGCGTGGTGGTGAAGCACCTCCAGTGAAGCTTGCTGCTTTTACTTCTTAGGAAGCAATTTTCTACAGAATAGGCCATTTCTAGGCTTTTAAATTTCTTATTTCTACCTGGGAGACGCTTTTTCCATTAGCCTTGATCATCAGAATAGTGGGTGTATGTTTCTTCCAAATAGAGTTCACTGTCAGGAGATATCTGACTGGTATGTTGGCCTTGAAACTTGGCCTTTGCTGTTATGTGATACTCGACAGTAGGATAAGATTCTGTCTTTTTATCTCCTTGCTCATTTTCTTAGGCCATACTTTAATTTTTATTAACTTTTCATCTCCTATATTCAGTATGTGTAGGGTAGTATGCACGTTAAGAGAGCAGACTGTGGCTTGAAATAGAAGAGAAACTGCAGGTTTCCTGACACGAGGACTAAGTGCTAGAGATTTTAAAATCAGAGCTTTGTTGTTGTCTTACCAACAACCCAGCACACTTACCGACTGTAACTGCGAGAGGTTATATGTGTTAGAAGCAGCAAGTTCTTCTTTTCCTGGTGTGCCATTTAGAGCATAAGACCGAGAGCCCAGAAGACATGCTGCATAGGACAGGTTATAGTGCATCTAAAGTAAGGACAGCTCTCAAGATCCACCACACGCTTGAAAGATTGATTGGCAGACATGTCAAAACAATTTTTATAGAGGTACCCGAGAGGGAGAAACACACAAATCTGTTACTTTGAAATCCACATGGTAATTGTTCTATAATTTAAAACATTAAAATTGATACTGTTTTTAAAAATACCTGCATTACACCTGCAACTTGCATGCAATCTGTATTAATGTTGTTAATGTCCTATTTCTCATTATTTAATCAATAAATCCTCATTATGGCTTTGGAGCCCACACTTAGTCCACGTTGGAGTGAACAGAAATGAAGAGGTGGCTGAAAATTTGCAAAGAAGGTAGAGATTCAGAATCGTAATTGTACAAAAAGTAGGTATTACATTTAGAGAATAGCAAACTGTAACAAATTATACACGTATAAATATACAAATTCAGACCTCAGGGAGTGGCTGCAATATTGAGTGAAAAAATCTCCCTCTATCTTATTTCTCTTTGTTCAGTGATTTGGAAAGTAATTTGGAAAGTAATCTTGCCTAAAACCCAAAACCATTGTGTTATCCAAGGAAGGTCCAAGAAAATGATCACATCACAAAATACCCCACAAAGAGTTAGAACAGCTTGAGCTCAGAGACGTATACAAAAAAAAAAAAAAAAAAAAAAATCTTATTTCTATTCAATGACTTGTACTGACTGGGAATACAAAATACATTAAAAATATAAAGTATCACATAACATAGCATAACCAATACATAATATAAAATGTGCCAAGAAAATAGACAGATCTGAATTTTTTATATGGACTTTAAAATTATTTTTAAAACGTAAAACACTTCAGGCTTTGATCTGGGAATAATGTAATCCTCTTATGTGTGAGGCTTGACAATATGCATTACATAAGTGCCTGAAAAATTGTCTGTTTTTAAAAAATTAACTTCTAGCATCTCCAAATGAAAAGATTTTTTGAAACAGAAAAGAAAGATTGAGAGAGACTACATTTGTTTAAAGAGACTTAAGTAAGATTACTTACTTAATGTAAGTAATCGTAGGAAAACTTCTTCATTTCCCAAGCAGCTAGTACAAACATTTCTTGAACTATGATCTGATATTTACTGCAAAAATATTTTGAGGATCTCCACTTCTAGAATCTGACTGCTTATTCAAAGAAAGAAACAACTTTGAGCAACAAAGGAGATAAAAATGTAAAGTTTTTGAAGGATTTGCAGGCAGTTTGCCACAGTGCTTCAGGCAGGAGATAATTAAGATATCTAATGCTTATTCTAATTTGAAAGTCATTTTCTGGGGCACACCAGGCAGACCTTCTTTGCTGAATCCAAGTCTTATAAAATCATATAGTAAAATCTACACTGCTTACTCAACTGGGCATGTGTTATTCTTTCCTGAAAAGCTAGAAAAGATTCAGCATTCTACACACAGATGGATTTTAGATAAATTAGGAAAAGTATATTTAACCCCCTAAGCAGAAGTTGAGAAAACTGTGTGTGCTGTTCCTCCACAAGAAATTATAAAATTTCTCCAGTGAATGTTCGGTTCTGGTACTGATCAAGTTGTGTTGCAATTGTGTGCTACCTTATGCAATATAGGCCTAAGTTAAGTACTTTCTTTATTAAAATTCTGAAATATAATTTTGCCATATTTCCACCTGAAAAGAAAAGAAACTCCTTTAGATATAATTATTGGCCCTTCTCCACCTGCCCAACTCTCTTTAAATGGGATTCTACCAATAACTTCAAGAGACAAAAGTAAGAATTTTATTTGAAATCTCAACAGCCCAAAACTGGAGATTAAATTCATTATATATCTCAGCTGGGTTATTACATGATAAAATGACTATTAACAAAAAGTAAGTAAATGTTGACTCATCATATATAAAGATAACCACCTTGGCATGGCAGTATTTGTTGTACACGGTCTCAGGGTATTAATTCTCAATATTTCGTGGAAGTTGTCAGAATAAAAAGCCAGCTGAAAAAGACAGTATAGTCACAGTGTGAATGTGAAATACAGAATGTACATAATTATTTTAAAAGAGGATTCTAAGTATATGTCATAATTATCTGGGATAATTTTTTTTTAATGGGAATTCCAAATCATACCCAGAATCTCCTATTTAAGTATCTATGTATCTATCTATTGCTTACTGTAGTTCACATACTTTTTATTTTGTGCTGTATTTACGTTTCTAATAATGATCTGAAAATAGATGTAACATTCTTAGCAAGTACCTATTTTCCATTAATTACAGTCTCATTGCCATTATTTTACATTTTTTCTTTTTGTCCAGAAGATGCTGCTGCTGCTGCATCGATGCTGAGACGATTTTGGCTACCGGCTGGATTCTGCCGTCTCACTGTCACATTCCTGGATGACTTAAAAGGAAATTGATACATTTGTTTTCTCGATGACTCTGTTTCTCTTTCTCCTCTCTGATTACGGAAATCTTAGGAAAAGAGATATCCTAAAATGTAAAGGGTCTTATAAGAAATCCATTTCTGTTATCTGATCTAAGACAGAAGCAAACAAAGAAGATTGGATTAAGATGAGATCAGCCGGGGAGATTTAGGATAGGAAGGGTAAAGGTGGAAACTGATGTGCATTTGAAAACAGCAGCAAAAACCTAAAGAAATCAGGTTCACCGAAAAGCCCACGCTCAACAATAAAGTACACTCTAATAAGAGAAAAGACAATTGAAATAAAGATTCGATTAGGACTGAGTACAAACAAATCTTTTCCCTATGTTTGCTTACATATCTTAGGGTATATGAAGCTTCAAATATCTTTTTTATTTTCAAATACTGTTCATTTATATGTCTCATTCTCTATTTTCTAACTATAGATTTAGTTAAATAGAAAAAAGTGGAAAGGAATTCTGAAATAGTTTAGTTCTATTATTGCTTTGCAGAAGTTGAAGGGATTTTAACAGTGTATGTTTACTCTCTCTCTTGGCCTCACTGTTCATAAAATTGCTAAGAGAATCGCAATGTCTCTGAGCATTGTCCACGTATATATTTATAGCTATAAACATGCATAGTTTGCACATATATACACTTATATATACAGATCAGTTATTTAGGTAGAGAATTAGTTGTTATATTCAGTGTTTCTGGAAGAAAATATGTGCATTTTCATATTTGGATTCCTAAAGATAAGCTAGGTATTTTTGTGTTTCATGCATGTGAACACCCATGGATTACGAGTATTAAAAATATTTTACTTGTATCAAAACAATACGTGTTTCCCGGGCAGCGCACCAAAAAAAAAAAAAAAAACCAACACGTGTACTTTATAAATATATATAAAACTATGTACCCATGATACAATTTTTTGAAATCTAGCAAACGTTTAAAAAACAGAGATTCTGATATAGCCAAGAATTAAACAACAGTATAAAGTTTCTTTCTGTAATATATAAAGAAGATGACAGTTATGTTTCTCTGTGGAACAGTCAATGGTTTCAAGTGCAGGTGAAATCAAAGTTGACCACATACTCTTCTACCAAAAGAAGTCTCAGCAAATGCCAAATGATAAAATAATAAACATTTTCTTCCTTATCTGTGAACGCAAAAACTAAATAACCTAATGATAATAAGTTAGCCAAAATAACGTAACTTAGGAAGTAGAAGATAGTTCAGAAAATTGCATATGTAAAATAAGAAATTATACCCAGAATAATGATAAATTTAGAACTGAACAAAGAGAACACTTACAGAAAGTGCTTGGAAAAGCAAGAAAATGTCTTATATGACATGTCTTGCGATGAACAGCAAGAGCCAAAAATTAAGAGGCACACATAAAGAAAACAAAAAGAAATTATGACAACCAGGTTCAGACATGACATGGATAGAGAACAGATAAGGCATTTAAAAATACTTCCGCTTAATGGAGTCTTCAGTAGAAAAGGTGGACAACAAGAGTGAGCAGACAGGTAATCTCAGTAGCCAGATGTAAACCACAAAAAAACAAAGAAAAATAATCAAAATCATAACAATGTAGATTGATGAAGAAGGTCATGTTAGCCTCAGTACAGTTGATGAAAAATTAATCATCTTAAAGAAATGATTACATTATCTAATAAGGAAATTGAAAGAATAACAAAACAGAGTAAACAAATCCAAAATTTTTGGTGCACTCATTCACAAATACTTGCAATTCTTAAAGAAGAAATATTTGAAGACATAATGACTGACACATTTTTTTTTTTTAAGAAACAAAAGCAACAAACAATTGTTCTGAGAAGTTCAGGTATTATTATGCTGGATAATTATCCAAAATACAAACAGACTTCCATACACACACACACACACACACACACACACACATCTTTAAGCCTCTTCGAATTAAAGTGCTGGTGAGCTAATGCTGTGAGTAAATCTTTAAGACAGCCAGAGGAAAAGGCAGTTTACTTTCAGAGAAATAAGGATAACAAATACAGCACTGAATAAGAAGACAATAGCACTAAATCTCTAATGTACTAAAGAAACAAATGTCTATCACTATCAAATCAATACTCATAAGAGTATCATTCTAAATTACAAAAATATAAAAGGACTTACAGAAACAAGTCCTGAAGGATTTCTTCATTCATTCATTGATAGCAGAACTAATCTAACAGAGTCAGAAAATTGGATCTACATTGAGAACATGAAGAAAATTACTTGTGGAATAAATGACATTTAATTCTTTAAAACAGAAATGGTAACAATATGCCTATGCACTTAAACACATATAACAATATGTTTATATAAAATTAAAACACATAGCAGCTAAAATATGGAATGGGAAATATGTTAGACTATAAAATTAATAAACTATATATGGTGGTATAATATCACATTAGCATATTCTCTCATTAAAAAAACAAAAAAAATCATATTCTCTCATTATTCACAAATATTATATTACAAACCATAGCAATACTATTGTAAGAATCAAATAAACAAGAAACCTATGTAAGTAATTTGAAAATAAGATAAAAGAGATAAAATA
The DNA here is from genome assembly GCF_000181295.1 of Otolemur garnettii. Taxonomy (NCBI): domain Eukaryota; kingdom Metazoa; phylum Chordata; class Mammalia; order Primates; family Galagidae; genus Otolemur; species Otolemur garnettii. Next base: position 2,257,833 of record NW_003852428.1, on the reverse strand, counting down.
GTCACAAAACTATAAAATGTCAATTAAAACCATAGAAGACTGAAAAATTGGAAAAAGGCACAAATGTAACAAATGGAATATTGATAGGAAGATGATAGATTTTTACCTATAATCAGTTTAAATGTCAATGATTTAAGCACAATTGTTAAAAGCAATTTTGTTAAGCACAGTTGTTAAATTGGATAAAGAAAGGCAGAAATATTCCAAAATATTTGTAAAATACAATGATATACACCAATGAAAAGAAAAACAGATAAAAAGAAACATAAAGACTAACTCCAAAGAAAGCTATGCAGACCACATTAATTTCACAAGACAGATTTTAAAACAAGTTCACTTATAAGAGACAAAGAGTGACATTAATTGTAAAGAAAACAATTTTCTAAGAAGGTGTAACAATGGTGAATGTGTATTTAACAACAAGAGTCTCAAAGTATAAGAGAGTAAAACTGGTAGATCTAGGACTAATGCAGACATCCACAGTTACAGTTTAAAATATTACTCCTCTCTCAGTAATGGACAGGTAGGCCAGCAGAAAATAAGCAAAAATTTATATGGTCTAAAATATCAACTCTATGTAATGATAGTTTAGGACACTCCAACCAATATAACCAGAACAGAATCACATTCCCCTCAAGTGGACATTGGTAGTTCATAGAGTTAGATAATAATTGAGCCTTTAAATCAATATTAATACAAACACACAAATGAATATTCTAAAAACTGTACTTTAAAAGAAAGCAAAATTAGGAATCAATAACAAAAAAATCATTAAATTGCTAAATATTTGGAAATTAAACATACTTCTAAACAGTGCAAAGATCTAATAGGAAGTCTCAAAAAAATTAAAATTTCATACACTCAATATATGCTGATAACAAAAGATGAATACAAGTCACATTTAAGCTTCTTATAATTGCAGGAGTCAAACACTATGTATTACAATTTAATACAGATTTTCATTTTTAATATGTATGTATATTTTTGGCAAATTCTCTGTGTGAGTGATACAAATAACTGAAAAATACAAAAATATAGTATCTAAATTTGTGATCGAAAGCAGTACCTTGTGAAACCCTAATAAGCTTACATGCTTGTATTAGAAAAAAATTAAATACTCTTTGCTTTTACCTAAAGAAGCAAGAGAAAAAAGAGCAAATAAAACTCAAAGCAAAGAGAAGATATATATGATTATAATTATATCATAATATAATAATTATATTTTATAATTATTATAAAAATCAATAAGTCAAAAAATTTTCTGCATGATCTGTTTTTTGAAATTATCTTTTACTTTTATTTATAAATATTAGTTGTCTATTTTTTGAGACTTTGGGAAAAAAATAAGAAGAAGTTAACTGATGACTCCATACTAGACCTCAGAGTCAAAGTATTCTTTAATAGACATACTCTTATTTGACAATGTGAGTGTTACTTTCCTTGCATTAGTATTATTATTATTATTGCTTAATATTTCGATGGAGCAATCATCTGATTGCTTTTCTGAATGTATTTATCTTTGTTTGTTCTTTACAAGGTTTTTGTTTCTACGCCTTATCTTAAACATTGTTATTGTTATTACATTTTAAGCCTTTTTAATTTTGTGAAAAAGTAGAAACCTAATAAATTCATGTATATGTAAAAAAATTAAATTAATAGAGAAAATTAATGTATTCAAAAGATTGCCCTTTGATAAGATCAATACAATGGCTAAAGTTCTAACCAAGTCAACAAAGAAAGAATAAGATAAGACAAAATTATCTTGATTGATAAATGGCCCTCACAGAGGTCCGTGTTTTTAAACCTGGAATTTTTGAACACTACTTTATATGGGAACAGGGTCTTTGCTGATGTGATTAGGTTAGGAGTCTTGAAATGAGAAAAGTATCCTGGAATATAATGTTGGGCCCTAAATGCAATCTCTGTGGCATTATAATGGGGAAGATTTGACACAGACAGGAGAGAAAGAAACAAGGTGACCATGGGAGTGTCATGAACAGCTGAGACATGTGAGTAGCCACCAGAAGGCAGGAGAAGTAAGGAATGACTGTTCCCAGAGGAATGCTGCTGACACAGATATTAATCTCAAAGATATTAATGTCAAAGTTCTAGCCCCTGGAACCCTAAGGAAATAAGTTTTGTGTTTTTTAAATGACCAAGTTTGTGGTAATTTATTAAAGCAACCAGAGGAAACTAACACATTTTCACTATCAGAACTGAATAGAGAGGATGACTATGGAGCCCACAGATGGTAAGAGAATAAGAAGGCTGTACTGGAAATCATCTATAAATTTGTTTCTCTTATGCTGGAAACGATCTATAAACTCAATCACTTAGAAGGATTGAGATCCTTAGAAGGATCTTCTAATCAATCTTTATTAGTATACATCGGTAAATATAAAGGTCAAGCTGTAGAAGATATAATGTAGATACAACATCTGTCTAGAACTATGTACAACAATATAGTAGGGGCTGAAATCAGGAACAGAAAAAAAAATTAGTAGAAAAATTACAGGATTGCAAAATAATGTTTATTATTAAATAATAATAGTATTATTGGTATTAAGAGTTATTAATTAATAGTTACTCATTAATATATTAAAGAATACTTTAATATTATTAAATTTTAATTTTTTAGTTTAGACCAATATTCCATGAATAAATGGTTCTGTCCTTAAGCTGAGTGAAGGATGTATGGTAGCTTCCTGGATCACCTAATTTTTCTATCTATACTTATTTCAAAAGGCAGTTTATAAAAACATAAGAGTTATTTTTTCCATTCATGAAGAGTCAGAGAATATCTACAAGTCATTCACAAAGATTTCTACACAAGGATGGTTAGAATATTTGGAACTACTGTCTGTTTTTGAAAGAATACCACACAGCTCATCTTTAACTCTTTAAAATATGTTGCTCATAGATATTGGTTTTTATATTTAAATATTATAAATATTCTACTACTTATAGTTCTTATTTTTATAAAATAATCCACCTTGGTAATAAAAAGTACAATAATTGATAGTCTATGATATTTTGAATAGTTTATTTCACCCCCTAAACAATGTAAATAGTTTACATAAGTAATCAAAAATAGTTTGAATCTGTTTGGATTTAAATGAAAAGTAATAAGAATCAGATACAATTACTCTTCTTTGGAATAAATTTGGCATATGTTACAATAAATATTTCCATACAAAAGTTTATTGAATACGTATTTATATACATAATTTTCCTATGGAAAAAATTACCTCCATAATTGAGAAGTTCTCCAAGTATTCTGTGAGAAAGAAAATTTGATATATTACTCAGAATTTTCAATTTGATGTAAGTTACAAGTACATCAAACAATCATCAAAGTATTACATGTAATAATTATAGCTCAACAGTTTGAAAAAGAGTAAGACTTACGTGATGACTGTATCTTAGGGATAGCCAAAACATGAATATGGTTTTATATCTTAGAACTAATCCACAATACTATAATGGTTTTAGAGTTCCTTCTTAGATTCTTCTGATAACTCATTTTTCAGCCAGTTTTCTGTTCTAGGGAACTTCAAAGCATAGCTTCAAAGATTCTGCTGAATTGACCCTCTGTTCAAAGTGATGAATTTCTATATTGTCCCTGTCTGGGTGATCTTTGTCATTTTTGAATAATAAAACACCAAAGGAAAGGAAGAAAATAAAACTAAGTAATATAAAGTCAGAAAGTTAAATAGTCTGTGAGTCATTTATTGCTACTGTTCATGTACTAGCAATTATTTCTAAGCTGCAATTGCAATTAAATTTGACCAAGTGAGTTCATAGATGAATGTAAAATGTAATGTTTTTATTTTATATAAATTATTTAAAACTAGAATCATAACATGAGTAATGATACTTTATATGAATTATCACATTATAGCCTTGAAACTCATGTGAAAAATGAAAATTATGTAACCTAGTTGTATTTATCTTCATATTGATCTGAAATTTAAAAAGGTAAAGCATCTATAGATACATTTTAATGGACGTTTTACTAAGCCTTTTACATACATCATCTCATTGACGCTTTACAATAGTCCAGGGAAGCAAATGGTTTTATTTTACAGAGGAGAAAAGTGACAAAGTGAGTTATTTTGTCTGGAGACTAGAAAATTCTATTTTTTTGCAAATAAGCATGTCAAGCGTGTAGTTAAGATGCTGTACAGTGCCATAAAATTTTTAGCATCTTTTGTATTCATAGTCTTTTATTTTGAAAAATAGCTATTCCATTAAGTATCAGAAACATATATACATATAGATTTATGCACATATATGTATATGCAAATAAAGTTCAATTTAGAAAACAACATGATAAAAAGAGTATCTTAAAGACATATTTTTAAATTGATATTAGATAAAAGCTGCATGTGCCTCCCATCCCTTAAAAATAGAGCTTGGATTGAAATTGTTGTAGAAACAAAGAGTAGATCTCCCCTGAGTTCAGACTGTAACAACAAAGAGGAAGAAAAAAGGACATGAAAATTATCTCTTTTTTGATCTTCTTCTTGTTGTGCGTGTTAGCGGCTAGAAGATGTTGCCAAAGCGTGAAATTGAAAACAAAAGAGGGATGACTAAGTTTTGGGGAGGAAATAAGGGCAATTTCATATTAAGTATATTCCATTGAGATAGTTATCAGACATTCCATTGAAATATTAAAAAGTCATTTTGAGTTTTGAATAGTCTGGAACTCAACATTTGTATTATACAAAAAGCTAATTAAAGGTCATTTAGAGAGAACAAGTTCTCCAAGGACGAATACAGGGGAAAAAAAAAATATCCTGTGACTGAGTCTTGAGCTGTTCCAGGAGCTGACTTTTGAACGAAGACCACTAGACAACTAGGAATAATGGATTATATCAACTTGTGAGGGAGCAGAAGTGCAGGAGACTATTGTAGAAACGGAGGAATAATTATGGTGCCAGAATGAGGTCAAACTGAGTACGGTGTGAGAATGGAAAAGGGAGAGACAGAATAGCCATTGATCTAGTAAAGTGAAGATTCCATGAAATGGTGAAAAGGTTAATTGATTGATTGATCAGAGTTGATCACTTGATGAAATAAGGCAACACTTTTGCAAGGAGGAGGGGCATAAAATGAGTTGCACACTGGTGGGGCAGGTAAAGCAATTGTCTTCAATACAAGAGGGACTGGTCAGATATGTTCCAGTAATGTAATTTTATGGATCATCATTAAAAATCTTGAATATTTAAGCCATTTTTAAGGTTAGGGTATATTGTTTTAAGATGTGAGTTAAAATCCATTTGGATGTGAAAATGGTAATCTCATAACCAGATAAACCAAAAACAGCAAAAAACATCCTAAAAATGGCCAAGAGCTATGGATTCCGACTAACGTAGGCTGACACCAGACAAAAGAAATAAAATTCCTCCCAGTATAGAAGGACTGAAGAACGAGAGGGCGGTAGGCAGAATTTCAGATGGGGCGTTGTGAAGGTGAATTAAATACATTCAAATAGGTTATATTTTTTTCATAAAGTTATAAAGCTCGGTCATCTGTATTAAGAATGGGAAAAGAAGTGGTAGTGTGGGAATTAAGGAAAGCTATAGAGACTAAATAATTACTTCAGAAAGTGACATTCCAAGTCATATAACCACTAGACCATGCTTAGTGTCCGCTGAGGTTTGCAATAATAATGCAAAAATCTTAGTGCTTTAAACACATGTGATTACAAGTAGGTACTATAGATTTATTTAGTTATCTCTTCTGTATCATTTCTCGTCACTTGTTATGAGCACGCCAGTATACTAGCTCATCAAATATTTTACTATCCCCCTGTCTTGTCTGGAAATATTTATTTCTCATGAGTTGAAAATGGCTGTTTCCAGGGCAGTGCCTGTGGCTCAAAAGGGTAGGGCACCAGCCCTATATGCTGCAGGTGGCAGGTTCAAACCCAGCCCCAGCCCCTGCCCCCCCAAAAAGAAAATGGCTGTTTCCATAACTTATTAACTTTATGTATTATAATTGTCATAAATTATAATAAAAATAGCAATATTATTATAACTAGTAAAGTACATAATTACATAAAGGATTATTTACTAGAATATATATATATATATATAAAATGTTTCCTCAATTAACTTACACTAAAAAAATGCATGAAGTAGACACTAATTATTTTCCTGTCAGACTCATAAACAGCGGCAAAGAAAGTTCAATAACTTTCTCAAAGTCATAGGTACTACATGTTGGAATTTGACAATGGATTTATTTTCCAAATTTACTTTGCTGGACAGACTGATGTCCTGGGTGTTGTGCAAATGTCCATCAGATTTTGTACACCACCACATGACAAGTAAAAATTCTTCAAATGGGGAGCATGGTTCACAAACTTAAGGTACATTAGGTTTTCGTGTCAACTGAAGAATTGTTAAGCAATAGTTTCAATGGAGATACAACATCCAGCATTGTGTAACTGAGAAATGTCTTGGGATACACAGGGAAAAGAAAGGACAACTATGGAGATTACAAAGGTTAGACTATTTAAGTTTAAAACCCAGCCTTTGTGAAGAAAGTAACATAGAAACTGGAGTAAATAATTTGAATAAATTGGTAACACCATGAGTATGAGGAAAGCCTATTAACAAAGGTATAGTGATAGAATGTTGGATTTAAATGAAGAAGAATGTTACATAGTATGATGTGAAGTACACCAATAAAACTTACTGGTACAGTTTTTACTAAATATTACTGTTTTCCTAATCTACTTATCCTACATATCAGACTCACAGCTGCCATTAGTATTTATGGGTCTTCTAACTCCATAGCCTCTTAGCTCAAGAAGCTAAATATATGTTAAATATGGATAAAATTAACCAGAACACATTGAGAAATCATATATTACAACATAGATTGTTAAATATATTTAAATGCTCTTTTAGAATTAAACTCATTTGCATAGATAGCAGATTGGAAATTCAGTGGAGTGTTTCTAACACTAATTTGAATAGCTCATCTCTGCACAGTGAGTGATAGACTTGGAAATGAGGAAGGATGTCATCTTTGTTCTGATAACCATTTCCTTTTTGATCTTGTTCTTTTATGACAGGTTCTTTTCCCAGGTTAGTGTCCATTTGAGTAGGTTTTTCCTAGAATAAGAGACTTTATTACCTACCTAACATAGCTCCATTTATTTTAGTAATTGCCTGAAATTCACAGGGTCTCCGATGATGTGTTTAGTGCAAATCCATTTCTTCCATCACTCTCTACATACTGGCACTGTTTATCTTTCCTTAACATAGTTAAGGGAACAAGGCCAGACTGTCTGGGGCTGAATCTAAATATCATTAAGTATTATCTGTGTAATCGTGAATAACTGACTCTTCTATGAATCTCAGATATTATTCTTTGTAAGATACTTAAATATTCCTTCAGTAATGTTTAAGTGGGGAAAATGTGCCTCCATAAAACATGGCTTCAATGTTATTCAATTTTAACCTCTGTTTAAAAAGAAAATGAGGCCGATAATGAATGGAGTTCCCTTTAGGCTGGTTGTATGTCTTAATGAGTTAAGGTTTGTAAAGTGCTTAGAATAGCGCCTGGCATATAACAAACAAGTAAGTAAAATTTTATGGTTATTTTGGGATGATTTCTCTTCATTTCTGTCATGCCCCAGCTCTCAGCTTTCACCTTCTACCCCTTTCTTTGATATAGCTCAATCCTATAGAATGTCTCTTTATTAAGTAGGATTGGAAAAATCTTTGTAGAGAGATTGGAAGGCCGTGGGAAATGAAATCAACAACATGGAGGCTCAATCCAAGCTGAAAAGGGGCAGAATAAATTTCCTAGAAATATAGTCTCTGCTGTTTCCCATCAGATAAATAGCCATCCTCCCTATGCAGAGGTTTTATGGGGTTTTTCATTGCTCCCATATAATTATTTACAAAGCAATGAATTACCAATTAGTTATGGAAGAAAGTTAATTTGAAACATACTTTGCTTAAGGATTTTCCTAGAACTTCAGTTGTACCTTTTTGTTATAATTCTTAGTTATACCCATACTGACTGAAAGAACAGTTTCTGTGAGCAAATATGTATATGGGTCTAAATTTAATTAGATAAATGACTAATGGCTACAATTATTTCTTCAGTTTTGATGATGTAGAGAAAAAACAAGATATTTTTAAATTTCGCAATCTAAGGTGAACTTATAAAATTAACTTTGTGCTTTATGTCTAAAGTTTATGTCTAAAGTTACTATCATTACAGATTCATAAATTTAGAATAAAAGAAAATATAAGCACAGTTCTCAATGTTTAAATTTTAGTATCAGAATAATCTTAACATAAATTTTGCGATGATTAGTTTTCTCAAAATATATAGGCTCACTTTACTAATTCATGTGGCTGCTTTAATAATGCTTAGGTCTAGGAAATAGCATATGATGATTGTATTTTGTTGTGTATAATGTGCTTCTATACATAATGTGCACCCGTTTGGGGCCCAAACTGTCAGGAAAAAAATCTTTTGTTTTATATAAATTTTTTAATTCAAAAGTGTATTTGTTTATGTTTAGCTACTTGTTTTGGTAAAAAGAAGTTTTGGAATTTTTTTAACATATTATGGTACCAGAAATTTTATAGAACAGATAATTACAAAACAGAAGAACAGATATAAGGTATGAGAAATTTTGTGTACTGGTACCGAGTAGTAGTTCCCATGTATATCGAACATTCTTATTTTTCCCTCAAAAATTTAGGTAAAAAGGTGCACATTATATAAGGCAAAATATGGTATATATTTTAAAGATTTCATATTATGTGCACATATTCAACAAAGGACAATACAAGTCATTCCAAATGGAGCTTTTAAAGACATACTCTTTAAAATATTGTGGGCTTAAATAAATGAAGGGGTTCTCATCACTTGGAATATCTGTAGCAATTGAGCTAGTTGTCTAACTTTTCATTTATACAGTGAAATGACAAGATTTAGTATTACTAAGTGAATAGTAGGGTCAGGTGTGATTATAATACAATTTTCCTTTTTTTTTTTTTTTTGAGACGGTCTCACTTTATTGCCCTTGATAAAGTGTCTCTGTGGCATCATGCCCATAGCAACCTCAAACTCTCAGGTTCAAGTTATTCTTTTGCCTCATCCTCCCAAGTATGTGGGATTACAGGAGCTTACCACCACGCAGGCTGTTTTTTAGACAGGGTCTTGCTCAGGCTACTTTCAAACTCCGGAGCTCAGGCGATACACCTGTCTTGGCCTTCCAGAGTTCTAGGATTACAGACGTGAGCCACCGTGCCTAATATATTTTCAGATCTTCTCAGTTTAAAGAAGAAAAAATATTAATTCATATTAAACAGAAGGCAATATTACCTCAAATTTAATAATATGATGACTAAACGAACAAATAAACGTAAAAAAATCATATTGAAAAGAAGATGTTTCTTTCAGGATTTTAGGATTTTGTTATATTGAACAAGCCAAAAATTTGTATATATTGAAGAAAATAAAACCAACAATCGAACTAATAATGCACCTGTACAAACTCTGAGTGATGCTAATACTCATGTAGGTTGTTTTGTTTGTGTGTTTTAAACAGTACGTAAAATTTGGGTTTTGGTGGGGTTTTGATGTTTATTTTTGTGGAAAAGGTTTTAATACAAAACTTAATGTATCTCGAAGCCTGTATTTCTGAAATGTGTCCAGTACCTTAGAAAAGTTTTTCCTATACTTTAAGATTCTATTACTCTATCAGTTCATTTTAATGGTAAAGACGTTACAACCATATGGCAAAAAATATGAACAAAATTTAACACATGCCATGTTTGTACAGATTTCATTGGTATACTTTTCTTAAGTAGCTAAATATACAGTACAAGTAAGATTAAATTTACATTATTTTTTAAAATCTTTGATTATTATAGAAATTTCGTCTAGTTGTATACTTAATTTTTTTGGCAAAAATAAAAGTAAATCCAGTATCATGTCAAAATATAATTTTTAGGTGATGTTAAAAATTCTGGAGTTTATTATCTTTTAAACTCAATTATCCATTGCCTTAAAGGAGTGAACTAATTATTTTCTAGATCTTTCTAATAAGCATCATTGGCTCTACTTGATTTCCTTAAGACTGAAATGTTATGCAGAGAGGTATATAAATTCTAAAGTTTCATTCACCAATCTCTAGAAAGTATGTCACATCTTTTTAAAAAAGTGAGCTTATCCTGAAAGTGTGATACTTATCATTCTTATCATATTCTATGAAATTGGTAATGTATTAACTCTGACATGAAATGCATTGAGATATATTTAAAAGTTTATATTATGGGGCTGTGCCTGTGGCTCAGTGCATAGGGTGCCGTCCCCAAAAGGGTCGCGGGTTCAAACCCAATCCCGGCCAAACTGCAACAAAAAAATAGCCAGGCGTTGTGGCGGGCGCCTGTAGTCCCAGCTACTTGGGAGGCTGAGGCAAGAAAATCACCTAAGCCCAAGAGCTGGAGGTTGCTGTGAGCTGTGATGCCGAGGGTGATAAGTGAAACTCTGTCTCTAAAAAGAAAAAAAAGTTTGTATTTTGTAAAAGGTATTAAAAAGTATATTTTCAATAGCTAAGGTAATATGTTTAAAAAGAACATTGGTGACTAGATTTATAGAATGCCATTTTGCACAAAATTTTAAATAAAATTATTAATAGAATGTTAATTTTAATATTAAATTAATAATATTAAATGGTTTTTATATTAATACAATTAATAATTTTCTGAAATAATGTATATAATAATACTTTTATGAATTGCTGCTAATTTCGAGGGTGATATATTCCCGTAGGCATGAGTATCTAGCAAGTAAGAAATACTCAATATCTATTGGATGAATAAATTACTGAAGGAATCCTAGAAATACGTTATATTGCACTATGAAAGCAGATTCTCAGCATAGAGGAGAAATAACCTATTACAGACCTTCTCTCCCTTCCTTCTCTACCTCCCTGAAATGATTTTCTTCTCTTCTATTTATTTCTCTCTTGGCTTAGACCAGTGTTTTCAAAGTCCTATATGTGGAAAATTCATTCTTTATTTTAGTGCATTAAATAACTTTTAGTTGAAAAAAGTCATCTTTATCAAGTATGTTTTCCCTATGTAGGGTGGATTTTTGAGTGCAATTTTTGTATTTTGAGAAATTTGTCCTACAAAGATAAATGGATGCAAAAGATATCAGAGGTAACATCGCATGTAACATTATTTCCCTAGCCATAACCACTGCTAGTAAATTATTTCTTATTCTTGTGGTGTTTATTCATTTTTTCATTTTCCATTTTTTGTTTATATTACACTTAAATTGCAAATTACTTATAGTGCTCACAAAAATAAAGGAAAATATAAGTTAAATGGGAGATAAATATAGAAAATACTGACTATGAAAAAATTAGTATATGAAAACGTATTTTGATAGGTCATGTATAATTAGTAAAACTGTTCAATGAAATCAGCTATAAGATTCTGTCTGGCAAAAGAAAATTAAATCAAAATTAGTTGCAATACACATGACACGCAGTGGATATAAATGAACCTGGAGTGGAATAACATTTCTCTTATGTAGTCCAATAAAAAGGAGAGAATGATATTAAAATGATATTAAAAGTAGTTGCCTTATTAAAAGTCACCTATTAGTCTTTCGTTATTCTCAAAATGTAATCTTTTATCCTAAGAAAAAAATAATAGGATATTTGAGAAAGTCATACAGTGTAGAGTTGTTTTACATTTTATGATTTTCAGGTTCCATTTAATGATATTATTTTACAAGTCTAAATATGAAATATAACTAAAAGAACTGAATACTGAATGGTGTTTTTGTGCTTTATTATACTTATTATTATGTCTTAATAACTTTCACTACTACTAGTTGTATTGACTCTTACTCTGATGTCATGTATATACAAATGTGTTCTCCACAGTATCTTAGAGTAATTTGGGGAGTGATTTTACCAGCACGATTATAACTTTTCATTCATGCAATAATGCTGTCATATACTGATTTAACCTTTCTATAGGGAAAAAGAAAATTTGTGAGCTCTTTTTTATTCTAAGTTATAAAATGGAAGCATTAAAAAAACTCATGACATATTTCCCACATATAATTTCAAATTTTACCATATAAAAAAGTAATTGGAAAATGCCTTTCTAATATTTTATTTTATTTTTTGATTTTCTTTTGACCTTACAGGTTTCTTTTCCCAACTCAGAATTTTATTATAATGAAAAACAATAGTCATCACCTTTATGCATCAACTAAAAATAGATACTAATTTGGCATTAATAGTAAAAGGCTGATGGCTACAGAAGCAGCTTTTACATCAAGTCTGGACCAGCAGTTGGCATATTCATTGGGCGTCTGCAGCCTCAGTACGAGTCAACTACTGAACAAGATGTACCACTGATGGTTAGACACCACTGTAGAATTAGAGTGCTACAGAGACACAGTTCATTTCTCTCACAAACATTCTGCTTGTGTTTCAATTTCCCTGACACTTTCAAATCAGCTTATCCTTACCTGTGCCATTTCTGTCTTTTAAGAAATTCCCAAATCATGGGTTGTAGAAAATTGTCAAACTTTTAATTATTATAGCAATGTGAGTTGAAATTAGTCTAATGATTTTCTACAATATTATTCTAAGAAAATCTCTTTAAAAATGACTGGATCATATGATAATTGAAAAACAGAATCTGCTCTTACATACATATATACGTACTTACGTGCTATCCCTTGTGCAATGGTAGAGTCTCCAGCAGAATATAAGCCCATCAATTAGTACACAAGCTCTATAAGACAAAACCCTTTGTCTATTTTGTTCAGTGCTACATACCCAGTGCCTAGATTAGTGCCTGGCTTTGAGTAGATACTCAATAGATGTCAATTGAAGTAAATAATTAAAAACAAAGAAAAATGCTATCAGCTACTTTCAACAATCTAGTTATTGAGGAGTAAACAGAATAAACATAGAAACAATGTGTGTTTTTGGTCTTCTGGATATATATGTAATAAAGGAATTGCAGGATCAAATGGCAGGTCTATTTTTAGTCCTCTAAGTGTTCTCCAGATATCTTTCCAAAAGGAATGAATTAATTTGCATTCCCACCAGCAGTGTAGAAGTGCAATTGCTAGGTCATGGAAGAAGCCCAAGTGCCCATCCACCC